>NW_010973368.1:3153601-3176775 GCF_000737465.1 Haliaeetus leucocephalus | reverse complement strand
CCCGTGCTCAACGGGGGTTAAGGAAAAAAAGTTCAATGTCAGACTTGTTTGACGCCGGAGCCACGAAGTGCGCGGTTGGGCAGCTCCCTCCGCTCCGGGAATCACCTCACCTCACGTTACTTCTTGTAGCGAGCCCTGCCTGGCTCAACAGGTACACCCAAGGGCGATATGTTAGTTCAGTTAATCACGTCCTGATTAGTTTTCTCCGTGTTCCTTATGTAGCATGCATTGTGCTACATGTACACCAGCCAATTTTTTTCCCCAATTTTTAGATTTCTTTTACCGTGTATATCTCTTCAGTAAGATCAGCAAAAATGAAATTCAGCAAAAGAATATATGACTAATGATAATGCGTGAAAAAAAGATTGTTTCAAGCTGTGTGGACTGGCCTCATATCATCTATTTATGGCAGAGAGAGGATCTGACTTTCTTTGGGTATTATCAAACAACTTTAGCTGTCATAGCACCTTTTTTCTTCTGGTATCCATGGCTGTACACTTTCCAAGTTCTAAACAGCTAAATCATGACTCTCCAAACAGTCTGCTTTACTACAGTCCTTGTTCCCACAGCAGGCTTATTCTCCACAGATGAAAGGTGGTGATCTTACAGAGAAAGTGCAATCAATCTTAATTCAGCATTTCCTGGCTTGCTTGAAATATTTTTTCTTTGTCTGTGCAATTGTCTAGATACCCCTTTTTAGCAATTTGAAAAAAGCATAAATTCCATTGCAGTGAAGTCCACATGGGTCATAAAGCACTGGGGCTTGTAGGTCCAGTGCAGATACATGGCACTTGGGCCAGTGGAGTGACTGATAGCGGTAGGAGTTTGTCATTCTTTAGACCAGCACTAGAAGACCATTTCTGACAGTCAGGAAACTCAGTCAAGTTCCTGCGCTTCCTTCCAGGTTCTAGAGGGGATTGTGTTTTCATAGGCACAGACTTCTGCCTCTCTTTCCCAAGAGTAGTTCCAGCTACACAATCATCTGCAACTTTTTATTTTTGATTCACTTCTGGTATTACCTCCCAAATCACTAGGTCTTGCTTATCCATTAACAGTCTTACTTTACACTTCTCATCCTAGCTTTCTCATCTCCGAGCTTTCTCAGCTTGCTGCAACTCTTATTGCTGTTCACTTTTTTTCACTCTTCTCCACTTTTCACTGTCATTACTTGTCCAGCCAACATCATTTATGTTCCTGATTCTTCCTCTGATCTCTTTCCCTTCATTACACCTTGGATAGCATCCCAGTCCTCATCTCCCTCTCCTAATTCCACATCCTAATTTCTTCACAGAGTTCCTGACATGTTTGGGTTTCTATCCCAGTTCTCTTGATCCGTCCCATTTCTGTTCTTCACCCAGCAGATCCATTTCCCCTTCCTCTTACCTGTTCACCTCAAGCCATTGTTTTGTGGCATGATTAACTGGTTCTTGCTTTCTCCTAGTTCTCTCCTTACCTCCCAATATCAACTCCTAGTTTCTGGTTTCTTAATTTATACAGTCCCAATCTGTTTTTCTGCATGATACAGTTTTGTTGCCTATTCAGTGCTAGTTACAGCTTCTACCTCTGGTACCTTCTACCTTCTTTCCTTCTGCCCTACGTTTACCTGAACTCCTGATTCCAAACTTTCTTTTTCTTTCTTCTGCATCTGAGTTGGAAAGTTCTGTCTTCTGTGCTGCCTGCCAGGACAGTCATTGTGAACTCAGCAGATGCAGGTTCCTTGCTCTTAGTTGCAGGACCACACGGGGAGTGGGGAAAGTCCAATTTTATGCCTGTAGCTATGAGCTGGAGAGATGAACCTACTTAGTGGCTTGATGGAAAGGAAGCACAGCACAGTGTGCACTGGGTACATGGAATTCTCACAAGGTGAATTCTTAAGTGTTTCTTCTGAATATTTATGAATTGTGGTTTTTCAGTTTTCTAACTTAGTAAATATTGGGTGATTAAGTAAATTGAAATAGTTCTGAACATAAACATAGCAATGTATTTTTTCTATAACTGATTTTAGAAAGAATTTTGGTGTAAAGTGAGAGAAAAATGGGGCAGAGAGCATGACAAATTTCAGCCTAAGCAGTTAGCTGGGTCTTGCTGTAAATACTGGATCTAGACTCTCTAGTGGGCAGCGTAGCAGTAAATGATGAAGGCTTGCATGTAATAAGGCACACTGGTATTTAGGCACCTTGAGTCAAAGATCACTCACTGTCCAATGTTTTGTCCTCCGCAGCCAACAACCAAACTCTTCATTGATGGGAAGTTTGTTGAGTCCAAAACTACTGAATGGATTGATATCCACAACCCGGTAAGTGAAGTGGTCTCAGCTTATATATTAGCAATCACTGTGCAGCAAGGATCTGTGCCTCTGTTCAAGCATTTGGTAAAAGGGGAAAGTACATACATTTCTTGAGAAAGGTTTAGACTTGGAGCTTAAGATGGATTTAGCACTGTGTAATTGCTTCTCGATTTTCTTTTCACATGAAATGTCAGTCTTAGCAAAGTGATGACCTCCTTTATCTCCCCTGTGTAGTAAACCCCTGATCTCCGGAAAGGAAGCTTAAACTTGGCTTACATTTTTTTTGGTCATAGAAAGGCTCTGTGATCAGTATGTCAGATTTCTGAAGGGTTTCTTTCACCCTGTATGTGAAATCAACCGGGTGTAATTTGATGCCAGCTGAATGTGAAGCCCTGACAGAGACTAATTTCACTCTCAGACCAAGGTAAAAAATCCTGACAGCTGAAGCTCCTCTCCTTTCAGAGAGCTTCTATCTGTGAGTGACAATATTCACAGTGAATTTAGAGGCTGGATGCTATGCAATGCAAAATAGTCTTAGATTAGTAGCACTTGTACTTGTCTGAGTCCCCTGCCAAAGACAAATGGAAATGAGGTTGCACTCAGAATTCTGACCCCCCTAGTAAGTATTTGGACAGCAGTTTCGAAAACATATCTATGTAAAGCCCTATTTTGATTTGCTTTGTGGAAGTGATTGGAGCAGCGAGCCATGTTCATGAAGTTCATTTGGTCTCTATGCAGTGACGAACATTCTTGTTTAATTTTCTTTCTCTTGAGTAGTTTCTCTCTTAGTGATGTACCTGATGTTTTTGTCATGTCAAAGCAGATTTAATTTTTAAGAGTGCGTTAGAAGGAGATTAAACTGGCAAAGACAAGCTTTTAAAGTTAAGATACTGTAGAACTAAGGTTGCTTGTAAAAATCTTACTTTGACCTAGTGGTCTAGGTAAACTAACATCAGTGCCAATTGCATAGTTATACACTGTTTTTTCCAAAGGAAGCTTGCCTCATTTAGTGTGCAAGAGGGACAGCAAATGAGCCAAGATGATGCAGAGGAAAAAGACCACAGTCCACAGAAACCTTTGCCTTACACTCTGTATAAGCTTCAAGATAGACAAGTCACTTCAACTCTAACTTGGAAATCAGCACTGCATTTGCAGCTTTCTGGGTGCCTAATTTGAGATGTGTGGAGTGGAGGTTTTCAGAACTATTCCAGTTGTAGCCCAGGCCTTTTGTGTGCACCAAGGAAGGAGTTTCTTTTGTGTTGTCCCCTCAGAAGTACAGCTCCTTGTAGAACAAGGATATTAGGTGTGTGGCGTGGAGCATTGAATGGTTGGTAGGGACAGGTAGAGATGAGTTTTGATGCGGTTTGTTTTTTCCTTCAGGCCACAAATGAAGTGGTTGGCCGTGTACCAAAAGCCACGGCCAGTGAGATGGAGGCAGCTGTGGCTTCTTGCAAAAAGGCTTTTTGGAACTGGTCAGAAACATCTGTTTTGAGTCGCCAGCAAATCTTCCTGCGTTATCAACAACTCATCAAAGACAATCTGGTGAGGCACCACGGCTGTGTGTGATGGCTGTTGCTGAATGCATTGCAATTGACTTTAGGAATTAAATTGAGAGACTTGGTGTTTACAGAGTTCTTGATGAGGCGTTGTTGCCATGATTGAGGAGCCAACTGAGACACTGTTGTTGAGAGGTGTAGCAAAGCACTCTCCATCAAATGGGGACAGAGAGGCAGTGCTTCTTAGGCAATATTATTCTGCATTTGCCCCTTTACCAAAAGACCACAAGAGGAACTTTCAGCCTTGATGGAGAATGTGCCAGTTGATAAAGACAAGTGGGACAAGTATGTTACTATGTCTTTGGATTTCCCTGATTGCTTTTTTGGTGTGTCTGTGGTGTGACACCTGAAAGCTGTAAAGGACAAGCCAACCCACGGTTGTTTTTTCTAAAATGTCACTGGTGTGGCTTATTGGCTTCTTGTCTGCAAGGAGCACATCAGTCAGTGTAGGCTTTTGCACGTTCTGCCCAGTCTGTTCATTGTGATGTTCAACTCTCTGTTAAACTGTCTTATCCCTGCACCCTATTTCATGGGCAGGCACTTTTCTAATGTTCATAAACTTCGTGTTTTCCATTTTCAGAAAGAAATTTCAAAACTCATCACCTTTGAGCAAGGGAAGACCCTGGCTGATGCTGAGGGAGATGTGTTCCGAGGCCTCCGTAAGCTGCTGGCTCCTCCTGTTAAAAAAGGGGCTTTAAGAATCCATAGGAAGGGAGGAGGTCTCCTGAGCAACTGATTGCTCTGGTACTCTGTACATGTAGCTCCCTTCATAGCCTCCTACTGAAAGAAAGGGGGAAATTGTAATTCTGACCTGGAAAGTTCCCTTACATAGAGTTTTCTTAAATCACTTCCAAGTTGTTAGATTCTTCCTTTTCCTAGGAGTGACTACAAATTGCTGTAAAGGGATAAGAACTTCTTGCTTGGGCTCAGATGTCTAAGGTACAATAATACTATACCTGTGCTTCTTTTACTGGGGCTGTTATGTCTGTGGTCCTATCACAGTGACATACAATGCACTCAAGAGGGAATCCACTCACAATGAGCTCACAGTGCTTGGCAGAGCAAAGGGATTTTCTGGAGCACAATGAGTTTTAAGTTGTGGGAAAAGAGGCTGGAAGAAAGACTTGGGTCAAGGCAGTGGTGAGAAGGGAGTTCGGGGACTAATTGTTAACAGATCATCCAGTGGCATATTGCCCTTTCTGCTGCAGAGGTGGTTGAACATGCTTGCAGTGTGACATCCCTCATACTGGGAGAGACCATGCCCTCCATCACTAAAGACATGGACACTTACACCTACCGTCTGCCTCTGGGTGTGTGTGCTGGAATTGCACCGTTCAATTTCCCAGCCATGATTCCTCTTTGGATGTTCCCCATGGCTATGGTTTGTGGAAACACCTTCTTGATGAAACCATCTGAGCGTGTACCAGGAGCACTCATGTTCCTTGCCAAGCTGTTTCAGGATGCTGGTGCCCCCGATGGGACCCTGAATATCATCCATGGACAACATGAAGGTAATAATAGCCCTTCCTGGGAGATGGCTGGAGTCTGTAAGTGTTGTATATGTTCAGTGGAGGTATTGTTTGGAGAGTCTGGTACTGCTGCTGTTAGATAGGTTTGGACAGATGCTTCAGCCCTTTTGATGGACATGAAGGGAAGTGACTAGAAGATTGTCTGCCATCTTGCACCAAATTTTTCAGGAGATACGGTGGACAAAATTTTGGGGGCTGGGGTCAGAGTTCCCAAGGCATGTAAGTGCTCAAATTCTCTTTAGCAACCTAAGCTCCAACTGAAGTAATTAGATAAATCATCTTGGTTTCCCAAGGAGGCCTAAACAAGAATTAAATGTCTCACTGAATATACAGTGGATGCCAGTATTCTAGCTCCTAACATGATATTTTTTACAGCATACAAGTAGTTTCAGAACATGAGGATACAAATAGACAACGATAACTTTGCTTTGGCATCGCTCAGGTGCCTTGGGAGATGCCCAAAGCATGAAGAGATGGCAGAGAGCCAGGGACAGGGGCAGGAGTACATGTCCTGAGGAGTTAGTGGAGAGATGCATAGACAGGCAGTGGGGGAACTCAGATGTAGGAAACACAGAGGCAAGAATTTCGGTAAGAAAGATCCATGAATTTAGCACTGCGGGGATGGGAACAGAGGGAAGCATTTGTGCACCACAGTTATAATGTATTATTTCCTATTTGAAGCTGTGAATTTCATTTGTGACCATCCGGATATCAGAGCAATCAGCTTTGTGGGATCTAATCAGGCTGGCGAGTACATCTATGAGAGAGGATCCCGGAATGGCAAGAGAGTCCAGGCCAACATGGTAATGCGTCTGAATGGAGCACACTTCAGCACATAGACTGCCTCTGTCTCCTGTGAATGTTGAGACTTAACGCTACTCAGCAGCAGAAGCTGACTTTGCTACTGATAGTTAAGTGATGAGGCTGCCCTTCTTGCCAGCCTGTTGGTAGCAGAGTCATAGCTACTATATGAAGATATTGCCAGAGAGCTAGAGAAGTGGGCTGGGGTGGTTAATAATGGGAGACTGTGTATGTGTTATATTTCAGGGAGCCAAGAACCACGGTGTGGTGATGCCTGATGCCAACAAAGAGAACACCTTGAACCAGCTGGTTGGAGCTGCTTTTGGAGCAGCTGGCCAACGCTGCATGGCCCTGTCTACAGCAATTCTAGTGGGAGAAGCTCAGAAATGGCTGCCAGAGCTTGTGGAGAGAGCCAAAAATCTACGTGTAAATGCAGGTACAGACTGTGATAATTTCTTATGAGGTACTTCTGTACAACTGTACCTTTTTAGGTTGGTGTATCTGCCTTACTGCGGTGTGTCCCTTGGAGCTATTGGCACCATAGGTTTGATGTGTAGGGGTAGGAGCTAGCAGAATGTCTGGACTGGGAAACACAGCCCTAGACTTGGAGGTAGGAGTATGTAGGAAGGCTTGGCAGTATGACTGTGATGCAAGGTTTACAGGATCGGTCTTGTTTCAACTGGAGCTTTGAGGTTATGTCCTATGTTTAACTCAAACCTACCAATTTGTAGTAAGCATGCAATAAAAAGGAAAAATGGAAACAAGTACTTTGGAAAAACTAGACTGTTATTAATTCTAGGAGAATTATCTTTCATTTATGTTCAGTGAAGTCCTGCAAAGGGGAAAAGTTTCCTTTCTGAGAAGAATCTATTGAATTTTGGCTTCCCGGTGATCTAAAATTATGCTTATGCTTATGACTTCTCTTATTTGTTGATTATGAGAGTTGCACGCTATTACTCCTGTTCATTAACATCTCAGATCTTTGTTTCTCTGTCTCAGAAACGTCAGGATTTTCAGATCTTTTCTGCCAGTGTAGTTATCTCCACGATGCCTGTGAAGAGGAAGCTGTCAGGGTTAAAAACTTGGCATCTCTGCCTCTTCACAGGAGACCAGCCTGGAGCAGATCTAGGGCCTCTAATCAGTCCCCAAGCTAAGGAACGGGTTTGCCATCTGATTGAGAAAGGAGTAAAAGAAGGTGCCAGCCTTCTTCTGGATGGACGTAATATCAAAGTGAAGGGCTATGAAAATGGCAATTTTGTTGGGCCAACAATCCTTGCCAATGTCAAGGTAAGATGACCGAAACCAGTGCTTGATAGTGTATAACCGAAAAACGGGTTACCCAAATCAGTCAGTAATCAATAATCACCAGCTAGAAAGCCCATAAATGGCTCAGCCTTCCCTTGCACAATTCCAATGAAGTGCTCATTGTAATGCTGTCGTGGAGGTGATAAAAGAATTTGCAGTAGTGCAGCATACTCTGAATGAGGTTAATGATCTTAACTTGAATAGATTGCAGCCAATTAAAAGAAGATAGGGGCAGTTTGTACTGTGTTAAACTAGATGTCTGTTGAGCATCCGTCTGTAGTAATGGCCAGCAGCAGATACCTAAGGAAGAGTATGATGAACAGCCAAACTTGAAATTTTCCTTCCTCCATTACACATTCCTGCAGTTTGCAGTTTAAGTACTTGCAGAAACAGAAGTTAAATATTTGTGGAAATCTTCACGAGAATAATACAGGATAAGGTACAAAATCTTTGTTGTTGAACATATTCGCAACTTCATTGAGTCAACCTCTCAACATAATGCATGGTGTGTAACAGATGGACACTACTATGGGGCAATATTCTTTAGCAGGTACATATCCACGTGAGTTTTCATACCTAAATTCATTCTTTTATGTTTATGCAATTAGCTGGTGTGATTTCCTTAACATTTAAGTATTCATTCCTCATGGGCCTTTTGGTGAGTGATTCCATGATAGCAAACCAATCTTGACAATTCTGCTATTGTACTTTGTATTCTTAGGATTTTATTGATTTTATGCTATTACATAATTCAGGCTTTTAATCTGTCTCAGAATTTTCTTGCCTAATTTTCATTAAACATCTTAAAATACTTCACTTTTCTGAGATGTGTCATAAATATTGTTAGGTATTCAAACCCAAAACTTTCACTGAGATTTTGTGATTCTTAGTTTTCTTATACAGTGGTTAATAATATCGTAAGCCACGTAAAACTTATACCTTGTCAAATGAATGTTTTGTAGTTTGCTGTATTAGCTATTAGTGATTAAGGTACTCTCCAACTGGTGGTTTTTTTATGTGTCAGACGTTGCTAATTATCAGACATTAATCCTGGACACTGAGTTGGAAAGGACAGCAGGTTCTAGTCACTTTGTCAACAAGAACTGAAGTAAACTAGCCTGCATTAATCCCCGTCTTAATCAGCCTTGGTCAGAAAAAATCTGTAAGAGAGGTTAGGCAGGCAGTAAAAGCAGAAGGTGCTCTGGAGATGAAAAGTGATGCCCTCTTTAGTGGACGAGATAGATGGCAGGGCATGGGAAATGGTGAAAAGGCAAAGAGGACTGAAGGATGGCCTGTGGCAATGCAGTATAATGGGTGATCCTAGGAATATCCTGACCATTAGCAGCATGTGTGTTTATTATATCCTGTTTACGAGGATATTTTTATTATATCCTGTTTATTATATCCTATATACAAGCTGTTTTTTCTGCTGTTTGTCTTGGCAGCCAAACATGACTTGCTATAAGGAGGAAATCTTCGGGCCTGTCTTAGTGGTTCTGGAAGCAGACACTTTGGATGATGCCATTGAGATGGTGAACAATAACCCCTATGGAAATGGAACTGCAATCTTCACCACCAATGGAGCCACAGCTCGGAAATATTCTCACTTAGTAGACGTGGGGCAGGTATGTGCAAGCTAAAATTGTTCTTAGTACTCACCATTTACAGTGGGTAGCCATCCAGCTGTACTGACTAATCACTCGGCGAAGAGTACCCAGCCTCTGATTTAAGGAAAGAAAATGCGGTAACTTTTGAAGAGTACTCTACAATCTGCTATTTCTTGTGATTAATATGGCAGCTTTCCTTTGGTTTAGGTGGGTGTCAATGTTCCAATCCCAGTACCTCTGCCCATGTTCTCTTTCACCGGGTCTCGTGCTTCTTTCAGAGGGGACACCAATTTCTATGGCAAGCAGGTAACTTACTGATTCAGAGTACTCTACTGGGTTGAATTGTGATAAATCACATTATAAATGGCAATGGGGAGATTGTCATCAGACCTCATGAGTAAGGAGACTTTGAAGCCATCTCAACCAGGAAACCGAAGTCTAGCCAGTGATCACAGCCACCATAACGCATGTTACAGTAGCCAATTCCTTTTTTTTTTTTTTTTCCTTAAATATAAAAAAGCAAGTCTTTTTCCAGGAGATTTAAGAAGGGAGTAAGAACTAAGTAGTAGGCTTTCTCACAGAACCAGCATCTTTGGGGAACTGGTAAAAGGAACAGGCTGACAGGAATTGTTCCCACAGAGGAAAACTCAACCCTCTGTAGATAAAGCAAAAATTGTTTGATACACCACTAGTGGAGACCTGAAGAATTCATAAGGCCAAACATCCGATCCATGTCTCTCTCCTTTCCTCCAGGGAGTGCAGTTCTACACACAGCTGAAAACTATAATTTCTCAATGGAAAGAGGAAGATGCCACCGTTACCAAGCCTGCTGTGGTTATGCCAACTATGGGAAACTAAATCACCCCTTGCAGATGCTGTTCCTGGTGCCCTTCTCCTTCTATGCTGCACTTTCCAGCTTTGTCCTGACTATCATCATTTCCTTGGGAATGAATAGAAAGCTCCATTTTCTCAAGGACCTCTGTTTCTGTGCAGATCAGGCAGGCTCATGTAATGCACAGTCTGGGCTTACTGTTGCTGTCAGTGTTTTTTGGCTAGCTGAACTCAATTTTTTTTCCCACAACCTATGACAGATGAAACAACCCTATCTAATTGAAAGGGCAGACAGTGAGATTGGTCTTAATTTGTGTTTCTTTCCAGACCCTCTGAACTTGAACATTACTCTGGTTTCCACTTCAATATCTTTAGCCTTAGTGACTCACTCCTGGCTACATCTCGTAGCATTTTTCTTTACCTCTTTATCTTACATGTTAAGATTTTGAGTTCACCTTACTCAAAGATGAGTACTCATTCTGAGTGACATAACTGGGACACCTTGGGTGTCTCATAGAAGTGACTTTACATACAACGAAGACAGCAAGTTTGGGAGTTGAAAATGTCAGTCTTTCATCTGTTGAGCAGTTTCCAAAACACTTGGGAAATAGCTTTCTAAGGATTTTTCAGGAAATCATATTTGATTGCTTGTCTGAGGATGAAAGAAATTCCTTGGATGGTACAGTGACGTTCACTGTGCCTCTGACAGCTTGAAAACTTCTGTTCCTGTTGTGCGCGTGGCTTGTATTCTCCAGCTTGCCAGCAATTCCGTTATACCTGAAGTTGTTTGGTGCCTTTTTACTGTGCTGACGGATATGTGCCTACAGGTCCTGTAACGTAATGAAACTGTAGAAGCAGAAACATAAGCATGTCTATGTATCTTTGCGTCACAGCATCGTGTGGGTGGAAGGTGGAGTAAGTAGATGGGTCAGTAGGAAGAAAGAACACGTTTTTTAATCACAAAGCAGCCAGGCCTGTTCTCTTGGTTTCTTTTCCTGACTATGGCTGTATTTCTTGTGTTTGATTGATTGACTCCTTGTCACATTTGCTCAAACACAGTCATGTTCTCTAGGGACTGCAGGTCCCATTACTAGAGAAGGATAAGACTTGGTATACTGTGTTTTTAAGAATCTGTGCATTTGGAGCTGGAGAGCCTATATTTTTATTCCTGGTTCCTAGGTGATGCAGCCATGAGGGATCTGCAGGGAACTCATTCAAGCACCTATGGAAAATAATATTATTCTAATGATTGTAACCATTACTTGTTCTAATTAAACAACCTCAATGTGAACACTTTGCATCCTGCCTTCTGGTAAAGATGCCTTGTAACTGACAGTTATGTATTAGTGCAATTGCTGTGCATTCACTAATGTTTGTATCTTGGTTTTTTCCTCTGCTATTCCCTGGAGGGAAATTCTCACCTTGCAATTTGATTACAGATTAAAAACATGCTAATACATTTCTGCAGAATATGACTGCTCCTTGGTAAGACATTATATAGGTGTGATGTTGACTTTATTCCCCTTTGCAAAGGCTGGTCTGTGATTCCTGTAACCCATGTATACATCTTCAAGGACCTCTGTACCATTTCCTCGTACAGCATTTCAAGGAATGCCTTGTTTCTGTTTCCACATACACATCATTTGATCACAAAAACTCCCAAGCTTCACATAAATTACTTTATTACAAACTGAAAATATATCTTCATCAAATTATAGCAACACATATATACAGAGTTCTAACCACTAGTCCAAATCCTAGTCCTTTGTACAGGGTCATGTGGGCTTCTGGCTTGGGAAAGAATAAAACCTTTACTTTAAGAAGGAGGAAAATAACTATATTTCAGATGTATTTCAAACACGAAGTCAAAGCAGCAGTGCAGCAGACAGATGATTTAGAATTTTCAGCTTTGCTCACAAGATAACTTCCAAAATGAAAAGTGCAGATGAGTTGGTAATTGCTGCGGCTGTTGTTCATGCAAAGTGTACAGCCACCTTACTCTGTCTGTGGTGTTAACAACTGAATATGTGGAAGGATTACTGCAGCTGATTAATCTGATAAGTTGGCCTGCTGTGTAATGAATATTAGGTTGGGAGAAGCATTTTCTGTGCTGCAAAGGTAAAATATTCTAGGTAAGTCACCATTAAGACATCGGCATTCTTTCATGCACCTGGGAAAGGAATACTAATTAACAGCCTCTAATACTGTCTACAGTCAGTCACTTTCAAAACGTCTTAATTTTCTTCCTAATCAGTATTGCTATTCTGACTTTTCTGTTGTCCTATTAAAACCCATTATATCTTTCCTTTAGAAATTCTAAAATCCAGCTTCTCCTGTAACAAAAGCAGTCTTTATTATCAAGCTTACCTGCTCCCTGAAGAATTGCAGGAGTATCCCTGCACCTTCTCCAGACCTGTTCTAGACACTTGTATAATCTTTTCATTTTTCATTTTTTAAACAGATGGTTTTCAGTTGTACTAGAAATACAAATCTTGTATCTGCCTTTTTTTAGTTAATGAAATACCTTTTTAGATAAAGCTGCAGATGGTGACTGATCATGATGTACCTGCCTCATGTTACTGTTACTGCTTTCCACCCACCTGTTTATTCTCCTTTTTATTTCAACATTCACTATAAAAAATTAAGCTAAGGAATATATCTTCTATATTATATGTATAATCTAAGTATAAAGTATCTCATAATAGAATTCTTTAGACTCTATTAAAATACAATTTTATACTCAACCCTTTGTCTCCTATTAAAAATTGTTTCTTGCCTGCAGGCAAAATTCTGCAGTCTAGATAAAGCTATTTGATACTCCTAAATCCAAAAACTATGTTTGAGAATTGGGCCCTGTGACTTTCGCTTCTGGTTTTTTTTCTCCTTGTCTGTGTAAAAAAAAATGCTACAGCTCCCTTCCACTCCCATTTCTGGAAGTGGCGCTCTGCCTCTCAAAGGAGGTGTCTCTCATCTTTCTATATAAATCCCTCCAGGGCTCCTGCTTATGAACTTTATCTGGTCATTTGATGTCTGAATATTACATTTTGGTTTGTGTGCTTGACTGCCTCATGTCTGACATGATGGCATGCCAGAACCCCTCTCTACTTATTCCTCCAGGGTAAGTTGATATTGCTTGCCTTGGAGTATTGCAATTAGCTGTATAGTGTATCTGAGTCTGTATCTGAAAATTGGACACATGGATCTTCATCCTGGTCCATCCTCTCTAAGTAAGTCTATACTGAATGCAACGCCAGCTTAATAGATTTTGCCTTTTAATCAAAACTCGCTGTGCTAGCTGAAAATGCACCTCCTTGTATGCTCATGGCCTTTCACAAGAGAATCCTCCAAAAATAATAAAGCTGCTTTTCAGTGAGGAGGCTTTAAGGGGGCATGAGATCAATTTTTTTTCATGAGAGCTGAGTCTTAAATGTCTGCTGCTAAAAGATCAATGTGACCAGAAATTTCAAAATAAATAAAAAATTATTCTCTTGTGACACATCCATTTATTTGTGTATAGACACACTAATAAAGATCTTCAGACAAACCAAAGTATTCTAAAGTGGGAGGGATGACAGAGAAACAATTGCATCCATTTATATATAACCAGGACTGAGGAGATGTTAGATAGTGTGGTATAATTTAGCATCTTACCCAATTTTGCTTTCTTCTTTAGTATCGTCAGGAGCTGAAGCTGAAGTAGCCAAAACTCTGTTGTATTTCCTGTGAGGGAGACACAAGAGCAAAGTAATCCTCATCTAACGGTGATTTACGCTCAGCCAGGTTTCTAATCCTACACCAAACTTGTTTTCTAAAATGAACAGCAAGCAAGAAATGCTGGGGCACCTGACCTGTTGCAGTACACTCTCCAAAATCAGCACTATGAATCAAACGTGAGTTCACTTCACTATGGAATTCTGTATTTTGTGGCAAAATCATTACAATTAAAAGGGAATGAGGAAAACAGTCAAAAGTTTTTTTTAAAAAACTGGGTTTAATCATAAGTCAACTTAAAAAGAAGTGTTTGCATTCCATTCCTGGAGCTTTCATACTCTACAGCTTTATGTGTGCTCTTGTATGTTGGCAAGTACTGATAAAAGGAGTTAAATCCATGCATAAAAGCTGATGGATGAATTGTTTAATTACACATTTCTTACTTCCACTGCAATGACCTTAATAAAATTCGCTAGAATTCTATTAATGTAACTTTTGCTAAAAAAAAAAAAAAAAAATTTAATTTTTTAAAAATTAAATAAAGCCTTTTAACACAGAGAAGCTGATATTCCACCCTAAGCATTAGGTCTCCCCAAACTACATTAAAAATCATAGCATTTGAGATTTCTCTTTGGGCCCCTCTTATGCCCCAGTTCACTGCTTTTAATATATTTAATGCTGATTGTACTTTGAATTTCCAGTGTAAGCTAGATTTTAAAGTCATGCTTCCAAGTTTCTTATGCAGACAGCCAGAGTAAGTACACTTCTAATAATCTGGTATTTTAATACTGGCAGATTGCTTTACAGTACTCTTATTAAAAGGAAATATATGTGAGGAGTGCTACTGTCACAATATACATTATTTACTTGTTTGGTAAAGATGGATAGGGATTCATTAATGACTGAAAAAAATTAATCCCACTGCAATGAGCAGTTAATTCCCCTCACTCCTCTCTTCCTCAGCACTATCAAAATTTACTTCCGCTTGCTTTTCTTTTGATACTACACAAAAAGATCTAACAGTATAGTCTGGTGCATGTCCAAAATTAGTATATAGTATATGAAGTTTTTCAAAAGGTTAAATCATCTTTTTCAAAGAGTTAAAGTATCTCACACCAAGCCACACAGTTAGTTAGATCCTTATGTTAGATTCAGAGTTTCCTGGAATCCCCTGAGCTGGAGTTATCAGCTCAGCTCCTCTAACAGGGAAAGTTCAGCATTCAGCTACTGAAGAAACAGAATATTACCGTGGATTGGTGCCATTCATTTTGGCAAAAAGCAATCGCAGAACACGTTCTTTTTGTTCCCATGTCAACTCACTGATATCCACTTTTTCAAACTGGATTTTTTCCCTGAAAAACACAGAAAACAATGTATTAGAAGAAAATTTCAAAGGCATATCTCATGGATTCTGTATGTGTAAAACAGGTTTTAAATTCTAGCTCTGCATTGCTCTTGTTCAGCTATTCATAGCATGTAAATTCAAAAAATAAATCTGAGCACACAGTGCTGTCTTTTTGACTTCTAAATCTATGGCTCAACTAAGTAGAACAAACCCAATGATTTCTGTTACACATGTAGTGGTTATAAATACTGGGAGGGGGAAGGTTAGTACTAACGTGTATTAGTTTCTTGCTTCTGTTCATACATAAAAGGGTCAATACGTATAACCAAATTTAATTCTCGGTTCCAGTCTGCCCCTTCTCTTGCTCCAAGGGGAAGCTTCCTTAGATCTCAATAACTACTTTTACCTCTGATTTTTCATGAAGTGTTTCTGCTGTATCATTTTTGAGATAAGGTAACCTGAACTGAAGAAAGCATTCTGACAGATTGTGTGTCGCCAAGTTATTCAATAGCCAATGCATACCAAGCAAACGTTTTATTTGGGAGTACGATAATTTTGATCTCTCACTAAGGATGTACGCAAGCTTCAGCTATGGGGGACCTTAACTCTATGGCTTAAAATCCCAGTGCCTGGACACTGCTGCAGTTTGTAGGCACAGATTTCTAGCAGGAGGTTGGAGACCTGTAATCCTGGCCACCGCGGCATATGTAGCCCTAATTTAAACTAAGTTGCATTCTAATACAAATTCTGAGATACTCAGGCTTATAAGTCTGAGATTTTGTTTTATTCACTATAAAATGTAATCTTGTCAATCGGTACTGTACTGCACTGCATGGGATCTTGTTTTTGATATGTCAGTGTCTATTTCATGTAATGGCTTAAATTTTAGATTATTATGAAGCTTGAGGAAAACAGCCCTTGAAAACACAGTGCAAAGCAGGGCCTTCTGACATACGGAAGAACAGTTGAAAAAAGACTGGATTTGCCATCTACTGGATGTTTCTGTTAAAATGATCAGCAACATAGTAAAGAGCTGTTTGCATCTTAACTGTAATTTTTAGGCTTCAGTGTTATTAGCTCACTGGAGTGAGTAAAAAGCAAAAGAGCAATGCCAGAAGAGCAATGCCTATAAAACCAAAAATTATTAGAGAACCAACAACAATTATTAAAAGGAAACTGCAGAACCACATCTATACTGGAAGTTCTATATCAAATTCGACAGCACATGGCAGAATATGCAAAGAACTCTTTCGAGCTTATCTTTAATCCATAGAAATAATGACCAAAAAACGATAGCCTAGTTGAAATTAGGTGCCCACAAAGTCATTACTAATTGATGGGATATTATACCTCATACAGTTAGTCTCACTACAGAAGCCTCTGCAAGCATTCCAAATCTAGACAATATTATCACGCAAAGGGTATTTTCAGGTGTGCTAGGAAGATAGACATTAGGTTTTGATGTTTCAATACCAGTAGCATTTCTCTGCTTCCTCTAGGTCTCTGTACACGCTATTTGTGCTATTTATGTTGCTTTTGAATGTTTTGATTTTGGGAAATTCTTCCTTCCCTGCACATGCCTCCATCATTTTTCTGTAATAGGCGGTTTGGGCCTTTTTCTTATAGTGCTTTCTACTGGATATGATCTCCTGCTTCACATGTTCCAGAGCATCTAGGAAGAACCTTTCCACCTCAGTCCTCTCATTTAAGATATTCCGGGCTAGTTTCTTCACTCGGTTCATCTCCTGATCCTTCATTTCTAGTAATTGCTGCAGTTTCTTGACCTCCACCATGCTCGCCTGGTTTTCTCTCAGTGCCTGATGCTGTGTTTTCTGAGTCTCTCTCTCAGATTCTCTGGTCATGCGACATAAGGCCATCTCCAGCTTTGCCACTTTATGCTGCAGATCTCCAATCTGTGCTTTCTGGCGATTGATCTGTAGGATCTTTTTTCGAATCAAACCCTCATTGGTTTCCTAAAAGATGAGAAGAAATTATTTGGGCTTTTATTTCATTTGCACCAAATCTGGAGGGGTTTTTTCCCCCCCAACACTGACAATGTAGTAAACATGCTGGCACCTTCACACTGGAGAGTGAATACTTCTCTGGGATCAGGTTTTTCTTTACAAGAGAAGCCAGATAAAGAAAGCTTGATATGTAGTATACATTACAGAGAGACCTAATCTTAATGGGCTGCCATAGGAAAGCCTTCCTTCTTTCTCCTCCGTAATTAAGATAGAATAAGAGCTCTTCTTCAGACAACTTCAAATTCAGTAACTGCGGAGGCAGCTGACTGGGGAGAGGTTAGTCTCAGTAAATTTACATCTGTATACAGATGTACCCCTTCCTGGAGGAGAATGAAACAGAATTAAAACCAGAGCAGAAACCTTTTCCTGTAACAGAACAGTTTTGTCCTCTTCTAACTTCTGTTTGATTTTTTGCAGTTCCATTGTCTCTTTCAGCTGGTGAGCAAATGCACCATGAAGACAAACATTCTCCTTAAACACCTCTCTCCCAGTGCTGTTCAGCTGCCTGGACCGAGGGAAACAAAATCCAAGAGCTTTAATCACAACCTTTCTTCCTTCTTTTTATATTAAAATCAATATTCCAGTGTCCTAATTTCAGAGCTAAGCTGTAAAATTCTTACAGGTCTGTACCAAGTTTTCATAGCTTTGCTCCTAGTCCTACACCTGGACTGGGAGAATGAAGAAAACAGTGGTACCATTGTGATAAAATTACCTCCAGTTGTCCCCTGGAACTAGCGTGAGTCTTGCAGTTTGAATGTAAGTGCTGACATCACCTTGACATTGGAAATATAAAAACCGCCTAGGTCATCACTGATTTTGCCCTTCAAAGCCCATGTAGTAACACGGGCGACTTATTATTTAGAACACAATGCTAAAATGCTTTTATAAAATAGAAAACAGGAAAAGCAAGTGTTTCTTACAAAACAGCCTCATACTGGGCAGTCTCTGCCATCATTATTTGCTTTTTCTCAACATCTTCTTCTAGTCTTTTCTGAAAGGGAGAAAAGCCTGTTTAAATTTTGCGTGAGACCTGTGGCACAGAAGCTAAAATCTGAAACTGTAAATTCTAAAATCACACCCACAGTTTTCAGCCCACCCAACTTCTTGCTAGAGAAAGAATGAACCCCCAAGGGCACTGAAGTTCCTGGTGGAAGTGGAGAATATGGCCTTTCTGGGATCTTGACATCCCATGTTTTTCCTTGGAAAGCTGCACCTAGCCTCCAACTCATTTATCATACTTGTATTTACAGGGGAAATTGTAAAATGCTCACTAAGAAACTGAAAACTATATAAACCAGAGTAGTCAGTAGGAGAAATCATTTTGTTCTAATACAAGTTTTAACTGCCTGTCAGCCTTTACCTTTTCTTCAAGAAACCTCCTCTCCAATCTCACAACCACTTCCTGATATCTCCTGTTTGAAATCTCCATACTGTCTTTAAACTATGATAAAAAATAAAATTTCTTTAATAATGGCATTTTATTTCAGCCATATAACTAGAAGTGTGGATGTACTCTTCAAGAAGAAATTTGATAGTCTTTCCTGGTACTAACCACAATCTTCATAAAATTTTTACACCCTCTATAAAATTCACTTAACCTTCTGACTTGTATTACTGCTTTGCTTCCTCTTCCTAGTTCACCTGTGCCCATATTTTCACATCACTGACAGTCATTCACACACACTCTGTCACTGTTTAGTGCTCAGTTTTAGAAATCTGCTTTACTTTGTCTATTCATTCAGTCATCAAGATCATTCAAAGTCCAACGCCTCAAGTGTTCTTTGAAAAATGCCTGATTAACTCGCATTTAATATCTTAGCTGAAAAGCAGCTATATATTAATAATCCAAATGCTGTTGACCAATCATTTGTCTCCACAGAAAGCATTTGATGCTGTTTCTAAGCCCCTTCTTGTGGTTGAAAAAAATTCCAGTAGAGCTGAATCAGCAAGGCACTTGAATTGCTCGAGGCACTTTTTTCATGTCATCAGTCAGCTGGGATACTTTTTTATTCCAGGCTGAAATGTTTTACAGGCAATACTACTATTTAGTATTTGTATTATAGTTCCAAAGTATCCCTGATTAGGTCATGTGCTGTGTAAGTCCTTAGTGACAGACAGTCCCTAGTTTTATATTCTAAATGGTTTATGTGGTTGAAAATGGGATACAATACTATCATTCACATCCTAACTGGGCTGACTAGTGAGAAATCAGTCAGACTTATACTGCTTGTAGTCAAGTGCTAGCTCCTCCACACGTCTTTAAAGTGTGTACTAGATGCTCTAGTCCATCCACATATAAGTTTGTATGATTCATGTTATTCTGTAAAAAACCAAAAACAACCCTATAGCACTGGACCATTACAGACATGAGTTCTGGCTACAGAACTTGCATTTTGTCAACCTAGTGCTTTTCCTCACTCTCTGTAAACCATAAAGAAAACAATCCAGTAGATTGGCTATGTCTGTTCTCCTCTACTCCCAAACTCTATGCTGGCATGCAGACAGAAAAGTTGCTTTTTAAATAAATATTGCAAACACATATTTATGACAAACTTACATCTTCCAGCTCTTTCTCCATAGATGCTTTCCCCCTGCAGAACTCCTTTATTAATTTCCGTTCTAATTGAATTTGGCCAATTTCTCCGACTTTTTTCTGAAATTTCTTTTCCAGTTCTTTTATTTGTTGGGCATAATAGTCTGCCTGCAAATCAGAAAATCTCAATAAGAAGAAAGCAAAACGAGAGAAACCAATCATCAAATATTGTAACATAAAACACAGACCACACAGAACTGAATGTCTGAAATTACACCATGCTGCAGTTTTTTAAAAACCACAAGGAATTCATCATTAGAAGAAATGCTGCAAACTCAGCAGACGCTACCCTCCAGTGAAATAACAAGTCTAGAAATGAATAGTAAGTTTAAAGCAATGTTCATATCATTGTATTGTGTTTCCATGGCAAGGTTTTGGTAGCCAGGGAACTATGGGGGTGACTTCTGTGAGAAGCTGCTAGAAGCTTCCTCTATGTCCCATGGAGCCAATGCCAGCTGGCTGCAAGACGGACCTGCTGCTGGCCAAGCCCAAGCCCATCAGCGATGCTGGTAGCGCATCTGCGATAACATATTTAAGAAGAGGGAAAACTGCTGCACAACAGCAGCAGGAAGAGAGGAGTGAGAATATGTGAGAAACAACTCCGCGGACGCCAAGGTCAGCGAAGAAGGAGGGGGAGGAGATGCTCCAGGCACCAGAGCAGAGATTCCCCTGCAGCCCATGCTTAAGACCATGGTGAGGCAGGCTGTCCCCCTGCAGCCCATGGAGGGCCACAGTGGAGCAGATATCCACCTGCAGCTCCTGGAGGACCCCAGGCCGAAGCAGGTAAAATGCACCCAAAGGCTGTGACCCCATGGGAAGCCCGTGCTGGAGCAGGTTCCTGGCAGGACCCGTGGATCTGTGGAGAGAGGAGCCCACGCTGGAGCAAGTTTTCTGGCAGGACTTGTGACCCCGCAGGGGACTCATGCTGGAGCAGTGTGCTCCTGAAGGACTGCACACCGTGGAAGGGACTCACGCTGGAGCAGTTTGTGAAGAACTGTAGCCTGTGGGAAGGACTCACATTGGAGAAATTCATGGAGGACTGTCTCCCATGGGAGGGAACCCACGCTGGAGCAAGGGAGGAGTGCGAGGAGGAAGGAGCGGCAAAGGCAACATGTGATGAACTCACCACAATTCCCATTGCCATCCCCCTGCACCACTCAGGGGGAGGAGGTAGAGAAAATTGGGAGTGAAGTTGAGCCTGGGAAGAAGGGAGGGGTGGGGAAGGTGTTTTAAGATTTGGTTTTATTTCTTATATTCCTACTCTGATTTGATTGGTAATAAATTAAGTTCATTTCCCCCAGTCGAGTCCGTTTTGCCCGTGACGGTAATTGCTGAACGATCTCCCTGTTCTTATCTTGACCCACAAGCCTTCTGTCGTATTTCTTCTCCTCCTGTGCAGCTGAGGAGAGGGTGTGATAGAGTGGCTTGGTAGGCACCTGGAGTCTGGCCAAGGTCAACCCACCACATCTATCATCTATAGCCTTTTCTGCTTTTTATACTCTGAGTGTGAGAGAAAGTTCTTGTGGAGTCTGCTTGATGGGAGATAACCATCTTAACGGGCAGATGAGCACAGTTCTGTGTTTCTTACTGAAGCCAGATTAACAAATAATAATTTTCTCAGTTCTTTTTAAGAATTCTTGGTTGAACAGTAATGAATGAAGGAGAACTACGAAAGAATTCAAAGTAGTTATTTTTTATCTCCATAAAAAGGAAACATGTTTTTGCTGTGCCTCTGGCCTTAACATTACCCAGCTGGTTCCTAATGCTATTTCGAATGCTATAAAACATTCCTACTACTATCTGAAATAATGCTACGAGTCATGGGATAAGTCCCACATCAGCATTGTTTTTTTCAA
Organism: Haliaeetus leucocephalus; assembly: GCF_000737465.1. NCBI lineage: Eukaryota > Metazoa > Chordata > Aves > Accipitriformes > Accipitridae > Haliaeetus > Haliaeetus leucocephalus. The sequence goes on along the minus strand of NW_010973368.1, from coordinate 3,155,330 downwards.
GTTCTTTCTTCATGCAGTATTTTTTCACCAAAACCTGTAACAGTTAACTGCCCTAGCTTGTTCCTCATACTAAAACCAAAACTACTTCTTAGCCTGCTCTGAAGATCCCACTGTTCTGAGGACAAAGAAAAAAGTTCATTCACCAGCTGCTTCATCTCTTCTTGCGCTTGCTGTTTCAAATCAATCAGCTCCTGCTTCAGTTTCTCAATCTGTGAAAAGAGAAATCAAGAAACAATAACTGTGAGGGGAAAATAAAGTATCCTTGCTGTGTTCTCTTCAAATTTAATTATGAGAAGACACAGAAGGGAAAGGTCCCTCATTTGCAGCGTGCAGGTCAATTAAACTATGTTTAAAACTGTTTGATTTGTGTTAAACATAGGAAATAATGTAAGTTTAAACTATAAAAACCCACACATATTAGATAGAAACATATCTGTGACTCTGCTGAAGAATTAAAACTGTGGACAGAGGGTTTTCTTCCTTACTGTTTTGGATAGTGGTGTAGTGTGAGAGAAGCAGTTTAGAAGAGAAAAAAAGGGAGATATGGAAAGACAAACAGGCAGCTGGAAAAAGGTTTGAATAAGATCTTCTGTACTGGATAGGCTGAATGAAAACAGTGGGATGTGAGCAAGAAAATTGTCTCCTACCATTTGACCTCTCCAATGTCCTGGGGATCAGAGCTTTGTATCTTCTTATTCAATAAATAGGATATTAAAATAACTTAGTTTTGGCTTCCATTTTCAGTTTCTTTTTCGACCTGAAAAAGGGCTTTGCTTGGTACTTGGATTTAGAAAAGCGGGAATAGGACTAAAGCGAAATCATCTGCGATGGAGGAAATGGAAGCCACAGCGTAGGGCTGCTTTTCCTTCATTGTGTTCCGAGTAGAGCTGGGCTCTATTTTCTCCAAAACCTTCTCCAGGTAGCTAAAACCAGCGCATTCCCCCTTAGCTTTCTCTTTTTTCAAGCTGAACAAACGCTTCAGCCTCTTCTCGCACATCACGTGCTGAAGCCCCCGACCACTTCGGTGCCCCTTCCCCGAATTCGTTCCGGTACGCTGCTCTCCCCCTTGTACTGCGGGCGGGGGAGCGCAACTGGGCGCCGTATTCCCGTGTGAGGGAGCAGGTCCCCGGTAGGGAGAGGGAGGGCAGGCACCGGGGGCGAGGCTTCCCCCTCGCAGCCCAGCCCGCGAAGAGCCTGCCCGCCGCAAGGCCGCCCTGCTGCCTCGCGACTGCGGCGGCCCAGCCGGCCCTCCGGACGGCTGCCGCCGGGTACTGGCTGCAGGGAGGTAACGCCGTCCCGGCTGCGTCCGTCCTCGGCCGCAGGCACCGAAACACGGCGGGCAGGACCCGCCGTTAGGTGCCTTCCTACAGACGGCTGCACACCGGCAGGCTGTGTTTGGAGGCTGGCGGGGGGAGAGGGGCCCGCCCGGCTGCGCGCACACCTCCTCCGCCTTCTCCTGGCCTTGCTTCGTGAGGAGGGCCATCGCGGCCGCCGCCACCGCCGCCTGCCTCCCTCCCCGCGTCCTGCTGCCGCCACGGCAGCTCCACGTTGCTCCTGGCCAGCCGGCGGGCGGCTTCGCGGTGCTCGGCCCGGGACGCCTCGGTCGCCGCCAGCTGAGCTTCACGTAGCGCCGCGTCGACCTCGTCGCGCTTCTCCTCAGACACCCGGGCCGCCTGCCCCGCCGCCGTCGGCCTGCGGGAGCAGGGGCAGGGGCAGCCGCTGCGGCGCA
>NW_010973368.1:3119307-3153591 GCF_000737465.1 Haliaeetus leucocephalus | reverse complement strand
GAGAGCCGCTCCGCGGCTGTGTGAAACCCCCCCGCACACACCCCGGCCCGTGCCTGTTCCCGGCGCCCCGGGAGGGAGCTCCGCTGGGGTGGGACGCCGGGAAGGCGTCAGGCAGCGGCGTGAGACCCTCGAAAGCCGAGAAGCCGGCGGCGTTTCCGTTACTCTCCGCCGCGGCGCCGCCCGGGGCGGGCAGAAGGACGGACGCCCTGCCGTGCTCGGGTGGCAGCTGTGGGTGGCTGCTGGGGGAGCGAGCGGCGTGTCTGCGAGTGTTTCTGCTTAGTAGTACCGGTGCCGGCTTCGGGAGGAGAGCCGCGGGACCCCGAGGGCCGTGCTCGCCGCCGGCGGGGCACAGGGAGGAGCGGCGGAGACTTGTGCTGGGGGAGAGAAAATGAAGGTAGGGGCGTTTTTTCAGGCGTGTTCAGTGCAGGGATTCAGCCGGCAGCTGTTGGACGTGGAGAAAGGAAGGATGCTTTGGCGTCGGGGTGTGCTGAAGTTAGAAAACCTACAGCCCTGAGGGTCGTTAGGTTTGGAAAAGGGGCGTCACGGCGCCCGTCCCCCAAATTCTCCTTGGTGAAGCTCTGGCGAACGCTCTCAAGGCACGCAGCTGGCAGCCTCATGCTGAAACGCACTGGAGTTCTCCCCAGGCTTAGATGGACCCAAAGGCCCTCCTCTGCACCCAAAATCTGTTTTCGAAGAAAACCGGTCGGTCCAGTGGAAGGTGTTACTCTCCGTCCCGGTAGGTGCCCAGTTACAAAGTTGTAAAGGGACGCTCGCTAACGCACTGCAGGAGGATAACGCAGCCGTTGCCTTGGCCTAATTAAATAGGAAAATTGAAAACCCACTTGGCCAGAAATGAGAATAAATAAATAATGTGCATTTGGAGCCTCGGTACCGGAAAAAGATTAAAACTGCTGATAGTGCATGTTTGTGAGTTGGTTCTAATTTTTTCCAGCGTTTAAAGCCTCTAGACCCAGAATTTTTAAACTGTGTACTTTAAAGAACCTTAAGTTTTTGTCAAAACAATCCAAGAAAGCTTTTTAAATTTTTTTCTAGTTAAGAATAAGTCCAGAAGAAATGTAATGACTTTGTTTTTGGGAAAAAAATGTAAAAATGTATTTGTCTAGTCATGAGTGTTAAGTGTAAACACTGTTCACCTGGGAAATACATCTTGTTACTAGTTTAGTGCAGAAAATAGTCTTCCCATTCAGAATGACTTTTGGTGTGCTTGAGCAATAAATAACAATATGAATTGAATTACATAATTCATCTATTTTGTTTTCTAAAATATTGCCTAAATATTTATATATTGCAAATATTTTTAATTATTTTCTAATATTTTTCTTTTTTATCCAAATATTTCCCAAAAATATTTTAGGAAAGAGAAGAGAAATTCTTGTGTATTTCAGATACACTGCTTTTCCTTCCCTGCCGACCAGACAGATTCTTTTTTCCAGGGAGGTGCTCCTTTTGCTGTGTTTTGGGTTTGCATGCTCTTTTGTCAGACATATTTGAGAACGTGGGTAATACTTTCTTGCCTTGAAAATTACTGGTGTTTCTGTGTATGGTGAACTCTAAGTAAGGTTGTGTTTTGCTGTCTCTAAGGTTTAGTATTATTATGGCATTGTTTTTACTTTTGCTGTTTAAGGAGAGTTTGGTTGGGGTTTTTTGTTTCCTTTTTCTTTTTTTCCTACTCATGCTTTCAGTCTTGGCAGTCTCCATGCTGCATCCCAGTATTTTTGGATCATACAGTCTGTGTAGCTCCCAAACTTTTACATTGGATGTGCTTCAACTTTTTGGCTTCGTATCTAAAATCTGCCTTATACAGATGATATTTACATGTGTTTCTCTGTGTTGGGAAATGAGTGTTCTACCTTGTGTCCCTGGACTCGGGCCCGTGCTGTTGAGGTCAACTGTAATGTTCATGTAAATGTTTGACTGACTTGTTCAACTTGGTTAACTTTCAACTTCTTTAAATTCATCCCATGTAATTATCTAAGCATGTTTCACTGCTTGTATTGAGCAATGATAAATTCAAATTTGAATCAAGCAACTTGACTGATACTTTCTGTGCCTCCATGACCTTATAATTTGCCTGATACATAGTCCACTCCTACTAGCTGAAAGCGAAGGTGAAGAGAAGAAGTGCAGGCACAGTGTCTCTTGCCACGGCGCTCCGAAGTGGTTTTCATTAGGAATCTCTGGAGTGGAATAGCTGTTGCTTCCATCCTGCTTCAGGTGTGTGCCTCACATATCCACAATTGATGTTGATTATTACTGCTCATTTATAAAGGCAATAACTGGAGCCCACTGGTGGTGATCTGTGCGTTTTACCTACTGAACTGTTCGCTTATATTAATGAACTTGTGCTCATCTTACTGTTACCCTGTTTTCTCCTTTCTGTTTGTTGTTCTTTTTATCCATCCTGTTGTATTCTGATAGCGGCTAGGATTTTAAGTTGTTTGGGAGGAACTCTTGTGGAAGTATTTTTCCTTCTCAGTAACTGATGTCTTGTCTATCTCTACCCTACATTTTTTCTTCCATTCTTTATTCTGACCCTCTCTTTCCAAATTCCTTTTCTGTTATGCTCTGCCAATTTCCCTCCCTTGTCTCTGATTTCTTACTCTCCTCATCTATTTTTATGCTTCTTGTGGATGCTGTTTTGCTGCTGTGCTTGATTACATCGTCTTTACCACTCATCAAAGAGGCTCAATGTGCTTTTTTCATTCTTAACAAGGGCGGAGAAAAATAAAATCCCAAGGTTGTTTGGGGGGGGGTTGTCCTTAGGAGTTGAAGGTGGAAAGGAAAAAAGTTAGGGGGGAAGGAGAGAATGGAGAATGTGAAATGGTTGTGGATGTCCGAGAAAGGATAGAGAAGCTTAGTGAGGGAGTGTTTCATGGGAGGCTAAGGCTCATTCACTAGAAGATCTGGCAAGCAAAGTATGTGTTAATGATGACAGTTGCTCAGATATTTTCGGATCATCAGAGATTCTAAGGGTTGCCCAAGAGCACATGTGCCATTTGTAATAGGACTCTGGAGTTTGTTCTTAAGGCAGGTGCTTGAATTGTATTTGTGATGGTTCAGTAAGCACTAACAACACCTCTTCTGACCAGCTGGAAGGTAGTACTCACTAATGCAGCTTGTGTTCTGTTGAAACAGCACAGCTTCTTGGGTTTTCAGGAGACCTCCTTGCTGTGATGAAGCAATGCTAGCTACATCTTAGTACAAATACATAGCTATGAAGTCGCAGAATGGCTTAGCGCTTTTAATGAATTCTGTTCAGGATAGGACTTTTTAAGTTGTTACAGGTCAGAACTAAGTTTTTACTCATTTCCGCATAAAATGTGAATGCTGTAGAAACTACTACAGTTGGAGTTCATTCGCCACAGAGGGTGGCCAGGGCTATTGCCTGTTTGTGGAATTGTAAAATCACTTCTTCCTCTTCTCAGAGTGTGCTACTAAGGCAGAGTGGATCAAGAGCTTGTGCTTCTGCCCACAGCGCTCTGCATTCACTAGGAACAGGAGCATACAAATAAAGGTCACAGAAGACAGGCAAGGTTGCCCTTCTGCAGTGGGCTGTGATTTTGTTTGCCCTAGAGATAGCTGAATGCACGAGTGAGTTAGAGAGGCACTCGAAGAAATGACCCAATGTGATGTTGTTTACTGAGAATGCATAAAAGTTAATCTCGCTTTGCTGTAACTGGGGACAAAGGTGAAGAATGGAAATAATAAAAGTCATACAAGGCCTAAATCTGGGATAAAAGGTAGTGGAGGATAAGTGAGTTATTTGGGCATGGGAGAAAGGTGTGTAGAAATAGAGGCTATGTCAGGTTTACATAGAAAGGAAAGGAGAGAGTTTAGGATTAGGAATGAATAAATGTAGGATAGAGATAGCAAATAAAGATTTTGAGAGAATGAACATAGTGGGGCTGAGCAGATTGCTAAAAGACAATCAAACGTAAGGGCTAGAGGTGGGTGAGGGTCTCTGGCAGAGTAGATGAACATGTGTATGAATATTCAGTGCTGTGGGTGGATGGATGTGTTACCAAGTGTCTGGAGAATGATAGGGAGCTGTTTGCACCTTCTGTACGCTGAGTGCTCTGTGTGTATGTCAGTGCAGGCGATACTGCATATGGTGGGGCATCTGGTCACATGCTCTTTTCTGTTGTTAAAATGCAAGTAACCAAGGTGTCTGTATATTCTCTTCCTTTTTACCTGGGCGCCTAAGGAACCCTATAATTTCTGTGCCCATAGCTTTCCTTTATTAGCATTTCTTAGGAAAAATATATGCAAAGAGGTACATGTTAACAGAGAAGAGGTATAGTTGATATCCAGTACTGTGTCACACAACTTTGGGGCCTTGGCTTCTTGAAGCTGTTGTTAGCAACCTGAGTGTTCAGGGCAACCAGTCTAGGTGTGAAAGCGTGGTGGGGTTTTGCTGGTTTTTTTTTGTAATTCTGTGTCAGGAGAAAATGATGAAAAAACAAAATTAAGACAGAAAGGAAAAGTATGAAAAAATACTGAGAGGCAGAGCCCAGGTGCACCTTACAGTTCAGTCCCTCTTGTGCAGTGCGGGCTTTTCTTGGGGATGAGGATGCTGCTGGAAGGATATGCCTTCATTCTCCCTGTGTGCTAATCTCTCCCAGCAGCTGTTCTTAGCCCGAGATGAAATTCTCTTTGTCTGTGACTGAATAACACTTGTGTTCTGCCACAGCATCTCAAGTGTGTAAATGTTAGGGTAAAGTGGTTCTGCCTTGAGCTCCCCTTTGGTGATGCTTCTTTTGAGATAACATCTGGCCTTTTTGGAGGTTCTGGGGACTCTAAATGTTGAGAACCTTCAAGCCAAATCAGAGAAAAAAGTTGTCTGAATAAAGTCAAAACTAGAAGTATTAGGAAGCAAACTATTTAACTTTTCTGCATTTGGGAAATGGAGAAACCTTTACTCTGAGAGAACAAATCACTTACTTATATGTAGTTGTAGCACTAAGTGCAGTAAATCATGTCTTTTGGATGAGGTGTTGAAAAGCATCTAAAGGGCAGAATATATGTGTACAGACTGATTATTTTTTTATTATTTCTTTTTTTTTCCTACAGACTTTTTAAGGAGAGGGCTCTCAGTAATTTCCATTCCTGCTTTTTTTCTCTACAGGACCTACTGCAGCTCTGTGATTGCTGATCCATGCTTGACTGCCTCAAGGAGTCCTGGCAAGATGGCATATTCCAGACTTCCCATCCTTCTAGCATTGGCATTTTCCTCTTTGTCCTTTGTTCTTTCCCATTCAAACAGGGAGACATGGTTTCAGGATTTCTTTCCACCAAACACGTGCCCTGTAAATGCCAAAGCCAACACTTTTTATGGCATTATGTTTGACGCAGGAAGCACTGGTACCCGGATTCATATTTACACCTTTGTGCAGAAGAGCCCAGGTAAGACCCCATGTCAGTCTGTGCATGTGGAGTATGTTGACTTAGGTTCCAGCTTCCCAAAAGAGGATTTTTTTCCCAACACAGCATTTGGGAACAACTGAAGATTTCTACAGTTTATCCTTCAAATAGTCCTCTGGCAGATGATTATTGTCCATTTCTGGTGGTGTTTTCCTGTGAAAATATCTTTTTTGTAGATCTTTTGAAACTCAGAGGTTTAATTTTGAGTATACTGGAGAGTTCTGTATTTCCAAAGATTTTCATCTATGCTGCTGTTTAAAGGAATGTCTCATTGCTTTGGAAAGAGTCTTACGCTGTTTTTGTCAAGTTGCACGTTACCTTGAATTATGTCAAGAGATACTTAAATTCTGTGTATGTTTATATGTCACATTTTGTAGCAAATTAAGAACACTAAATTAGAGTTATAAGCACCGAAGGTCTGAGCCATTTCCAGAACTCCTGTGCGCAGATGCATCATGCCCCAGTATATCTGCTTCTGACATTGTGCAGAGGTCCCCAAGCTGGCTGCACACACAACAGGATTCAAGAGGGTGAATTAGCTGGGGAACAGTGAGCCAGCAGATTTGCAAAGATTGAAGGCTGGTTGATGAGTCTCGGCTAATAAGCCCTTCAGGGTCACACCCGTAGTGCCTATGTGTCTTCACATGATTTCAACCTTAGTTTGGAAGGACTGGTACAACATCCAGCTCTGATGGACTCAGCCTGACTTGTAATGTGCAATGCTCAGGGATAGCTTCTAGACCCAAGCTGCTCTGGGAGCAACAGTCACACTTGTTTGGCTTTGCAGCCCAGTGCTTGAGCCCAATCAATTCTGTTCTGTGTTTGTGAGTTGGATAAATCACCTAAGGATAATCAGGAATTGACTGTGTCTTAATATGAATTAGTATTTCACAATTAGCTTGGGGACAGAAAGGGAAAGAAATTTTATTAAGATTAGGCAACAGTCATACTACATTGCTATAACTCATTGTAGTTCACAAATGCAAAATGAACATACTTATAACAATGTATTCTTAATAAATCGTTTGTGAACTTGGAGGATACAAGGGCAACATTCTGTTAAAAATGTTCCTGAAGTCAAGGAGCAGTGCTTGTTTTAGGAGGGGAATAGTATTGTTTGCAAGGGGAAATCAAGGATAGTCAGTTTACAGGGGTTGCAGACAACCTTTTTGAAACTAAAGAAAAAGATTCAAGTTGTTGACTGTTTCATATAATGTTTCGTTTGTGCAGAAAACCTTCCAGAGTTGGAAGGGGAAATCTTTGACTCTGTGAAGCCAGGTCTTTCTGCGTATGCTGATCAGCCTGAAAAGGTAAGGCTCTCCTTCATTCCCTGTGAGTTGGTCTTGCTTCTGCTAATATCAGTTGGACTCTACCAAGCAGTTCAAGTATTACTAATTGTAATTACAGAGAGTCAAGAAAAAATGGTTCTACTGCTGGCTCTCTAAACCTGTTGCTCTACTTCTGTGAGTTAATTTCTACACAGTGAAATGGGAGCTGTTGTTTTACATATTTCATCAATGGAACAATGGCTTAATTAATTGCTTAAATGCTATATATCGCTAGACTATATGTCTTTGAGAATTTCAAAGACAAAGTGATTTTTCGCTCTAGCAGCATCCATATTAAATGTTTATTTCCCCTATACCTACCCATTTACTAATAATTTTCTCAGTTTTTCCTTTTGGTTGAAATTTTCAGTGCTGGTTGCAGTTCAAAATGGGCATATTTTGTTTTGATTTGTTTGGTTTAGAAGTAAGGAGTTAAGACTGCAGCAGTTCTCTTTTTCAGTCATGTTACACTGACAAGCAAAGAGGGTTCATTTATCTGACTCCTAGAAATGTTTAAATTTTTTTGTGTGTATAGTCACATCTAGAAAAGTTATTTTTTTTTGAATAAGTTATGGAGAAAGGGAAGAATAAAGATGCACTTAGCAGGTTAAGTCAGGCCTTAGTATTTCTCCAAGTGATTCTCTGCTTTTATCATCAGACTTATTGTAATTTGTTTGTTTCAATTCTTTGCTGTTATCTTTGGAACCATTGTTTGGAAGCCATAGCTCAGTGATATGTAGGACTCACTTCAGCTATGCTCAGTTCAAATATTTGATTACGGTTTTAGCTGAATAATGATATAGGTGCAGGCAGTTACTTTTCAACTGCCTCAGGACATCTGTTGTTTTGTTTATGTACAGGGTTTTTAAAAACACAGTTGGACAGCTTCATCTTCCACAATCAGATGTATTAATTAACATACAAATTTATAATTTTAATAAGAAATTGAAGTTAGGTGCCATCCTCTTTTATTTACAAATGGGGATGATTGTGAATTCATGCACAGTACAATCGTTCCATGTCACTCTATTGGATCAGGAGTCAGAAATGAGCAACAGAGCATAGACTGCTAAAATAATCCTGTTGTTCTGATACACAGGGCCAATCCTGAAGGAAACTGCCATTTTCCAGATCCCCTGCACTGCCAGTAGGCTCTTTCACAAGCTAGAGGAGGTGCCAGAGGAATGATAGATTAGATACTCTACCTTGTGTGCTTTAGCAGTCTTGGATTTGGGGGCTAGCATAGGGGGAGTTTCAGGTTTCTCATTTTGCTCAGTTGCATTTAGTACTACAGGAATTTGAATGTGAAACTTTATGGAAGAGTGAATGACTTTGGGATTTTTTTAAACTTTGATGAGATTTCCCATGATTTCACTAAATTGTCTTGTTTGTTGGGTAGGAGAGGAGAAGAATTCACCCAAAAGAAATTTATAGACATTTCACAGGAGAATGTTTATTGCTAATGCCAAACTGTAATTGTTAGAACAGTGTGGATAATTCAGAGCCTAGCCGTGATGCCTCTACCTTGTGTGGTAACCATTCTACAGCTGGCATTTTAATTACACTACTTGCTGTGGACACACTTGGAATTCTTATATTGCATTTAATGAAATCTACAGACATTTCCTCTGACCCTGGTAGCTTCAGTCAGTAATTGCACCATTTAGTTTCATCATACTGCAAGATGTTTGTCAGGTGTGGGTGAGGTATCTTCTGCTATTGAATACTGGTTTCACTAGTGTTGAGGGAGAATGGGGAGGCCTATTTTCTGATGGCCTGTAGGAGGAAACTGTGAGAGAAACATCTTTTTCCTCTTAGGGTGCTGAAACTGTCAAAAGATTGCTGGATGTGGCCATAGAGGCTGTGCCACCTCATCTCTGGAAGAAGACCCCAGTAGTGTTGAAAGCCACAGCTGGACTGCGTTTGCTGTCAGAGGAGAAAGCTCAGGCTCTTCTTTTAGAGGTAATACTAAGATCTTTTGGATACACTAGTATTGCTCTCCCTGTTTCATCTTTCATGACTCAGTTCTCCATTCTGTTTAGCATAAGAGAATTTCAGCTGTGAAAAGTGACTGTAATCCCATGATAGCATGAAACTCACAGACTTTACAGACTTTCTGAAATCCTCTGTCTTGATGTGGATAGAAGGCATGGGGGGAGAGACCTATGATACTTTTTTGTTTCTTTCCTGGCCCTTGAAAGAGGAGGAATATTGTCTACTCCACACACTTGTCTTATTTTCTACTGCTGTGAAACAGAAAACCTTCTCTGTCACCCTCAGAGCAGAACAAGACTCTTAAGACAAAGGAATCTAATCATTATTTCTTTCTTCAGGTGAGAGAAGTCTTTGAGGAATCACCATTTCTTGTTCCAGAGGATAGTGTTAGCATCATGGACGGGTCGTATGAAGGTACGTTTTAGAAGGAGGAAGAAGTGAAAGCAAAGAGAAACAGGGGAAAGGGGGAGAGAGAGATCTTATTAATGTGAGGGGGAAAGAGAAAACGGTCACTAAACTGAGGGAAAAAATAAAAGGTTTCTAGCCCTGTTTGAAACAATGCAATCCTGCTTTTCCTAGGAGGTGTTGATTACTTGGTCATCTGTTAGGCTACAAATGCAGATACACAAAGATATTTACGAGTTAGCTAGATGAAGGTTCATCTGAAACCTTCTGAGTTTCCAGAACAGAACCTTATCTCAGAAATAAGTATGCAGGCTAACCAGCTGAAGCCTGCTTTTGGAAACTGGTGGGGAAAAAAGAGGGTGTCCACCTCTGAAAGGCTACATGACAATACATAGCAAGCTAGGAAGCTTATGGAAGGTGCCTCATAAATTCTGCAATATCAGCATTAAAAATAACCTATTATGATTAGCTCATCATTTTTTGGGTTAAAGTTGGAAACATTGTGAATATTAGAGGAGAATGAAGGATAATTGGCAAGTATTAAATTAGATAATGAAATAAATAATAATAAATTTTTAAAAATATTCTGATGGGAAAAATGCAGCTAGTAAAGTAGCAAAGGAAGTAACATAAAATACAAGAAAAGGTGAAATATGTTGTAGGTTTGGAGTCAGTGATGGTTTTGCAGTGCAGAACAGACCACTGTAACGTTTTGGCTACATATCCAGACATATTACCTTGGAGAAAAGGCAGGTAATAATCCTTCTGTATGGATGCCTGAAAAGAGCCATCTGTGGTGTTACATTCAGTTCTGAACACTTCATTATGGCAGATATATTGCCAGTTTGGAAGGTGTTCAAGGAAAGCAAAAAGAATTATCACGATGCTTAAACAACTAATAAATGGAGGAAGATTAAAGAGCAAAATCTGTCCACATGGGCCAAGAGAAAAGGAGAAGTAACATAAAGCCTGCAAGTATTCGATGAAGTATGGTGCAATGCATAGTTTGTCACTAGGATTAAGAGGTGAATTGTATAGTGGGGAAAAGTGTTGTATTCACAGGGAGCAGGACCAATGAGGCATAATAGAGCACAGCGTAGCCTGCCAAGGTTTATTTAAACCTCCCACCTCTTCTACTGTCACATGTTTGCCTATGTTTGGGTGAGAATCATGCCAGCGTCAGGCAAGCTGCTGGAGTCAGAGGAATTGTGTTTTACTGGTTCCCACTACGTTTGTAGTGTAGTTACAGAAACCTCAAGATTAAAACACGGAGTGGTGTGTATGCAGTTTTCAGATTAGGAACTGAAATGCTGGGAGGGGGTGGAAAGTACCCAAGGAAACTTGTGCGTTGTGTCAGCTCATTACTTCTTTGTGTGTTGTTTGGATAATAAACATGATTTGTGTGTGCTGCAGTTGCATGGATATTACAAACATTCTACCTATCCCAGTTTATGAGATTTTAATGAATCAATAGCACATCATATCACTTAATTGTAAGTTTGAATTAATCTCTGAAGTATGGGGCGGTTATGTTACATTAGTAATGATTTCCAGGTAAATAAATAACATGTGGAGAGGTGGTAATGGTGGGCAGGAGGCTTTGGGAGTATTCAGTGGTAATTTTTTTTTCCTTTTTCACTCTTTGCAGGAATTTTAGCCTGGATCACTGTGAACTTTTTGACAGGTAGTTGATTCTGTGTAACTTCTCTATAGATATGGACTGTGGAGGTGATCACTCTAGGTTCCTCTGTCTTGGTTGCCATGTCCTGCTTTTCCTCCCCACTGTGGCACCAGTGCTAAAGCAGTGGATTATCTTGGACAGACTGTGTTCCCAAGGGTGAGCCACACCTGTCGTAAGAAGGAGACATCTTAATCCAGAAGGTGCCAGGATTTACTCAGGACTGGGAGGCACTGGCAAGCTGGTTTCTGTAACGTACATAGGCGAGTGGTACTGCTAATGTTAGAAGGTGGGAAACAACGTTTTACAATATTCTTCATCCCGGCCTGAACTATGCAACTAGAATGGTGTAACAGGGGATGCACTGGTGCTTTAGCCCTACTGGTTCTAAGAAGTTCTGGGAATGCAATCTAGTGAAAAAAGAAAATCAGTACTCTAGAAGATACATGAGCAAGCAAAAAAAGCTGCTCTGGGTGAAGAGAAACAATAATAGCTGGTTCTGCTCTTACCATCCTTCCTCTCCTACTGCTCTTGTCCAGCTGTATGGTGGTTACAGAATTTATGTGCTCTCCCTGACAGTCTTCTGCAGGAGATACTTTGTCTCTTACTTTCAGCTTTTGCTGGAGGCCTAGAGATTTATCTGCTTTTGTCTCTTTGGAGGTGAAATTGGAATCAAGGAAGAAAGTCCTATGAATCTTTCCATAATACCTTCTGTTTGCCTACCTTTTCTCTGTGATGTTTTTTGTCTTTGAAGGCTAGCTCAGCCCTCCTGTATTGCTGTGATAATGTGGTAACTTGGTGGCTGCCTGAACATGCATGCAGTATTTTGCACTTCGGGCTGTTCTGAGCATGATGTTGTTTGCAGGGCAGCTGTCTGGCCAGAACCAGCATACTGTTGGGACTCTGGACTTGGGAGGAGCCTCAACCCAAATCACATTCCTGCCACGGTTTGAGGTGAGGAGTGGTTAAAAGTGTGCGGGTTGGGACTGCAGGGCCAGTGGAGAGACCTGAACACTGCTGTGCTCTCGGATATCATTTTGTCAGCACTGGCACAAGCAGAACATCTGTGGTGTACAGAACATCTATATTTCTGTTCCCTTTGACATCACCAGCTGGATGATAGGCACTTGCAAACAAAGGAGCCTGGGTAACAGGGAAGAAAAAAGAAAGAAAGCAAATGGGTAAAACCAAAGAGAAACAGCTTTTGTTTTCTAGACCCAGGCTGGGAAAGCCCCATTAATGCAGACAACTATTTTGTATTGGATAAATGTAGAACATTTCCAGGAAGTATTCTTGCATATTACAAGAAATTTGGGGTCTGCTCTGAGTTGTTTGGGCTTTTTTTTCCATTCCAGTCTGATGGTCGATCCTCACTAAATTTTGGAGGGGGGTGTCTCATGGGGCAAATATCTTTTATAATAGCACAGCGAATCCCTCTTTGTTTTCTTATCAATTTCTTCTCATTTTATTTGAGAATTTCCCTCTCTGCCCCTCAGTCTATATCTGCTGGATTTGTCAGGAATTCTTTAGCTCTTTAGAAACAGTTTGAACTGGGACCCAGATCTATAGTTTGCATGGGAAAATTACGTGAGTATTGGAAGGGCACTATAGCATTCTATACCCTGGTATTGTGAAGTTGATTTTGTTGCCCTTTCTGAAAGAGTCCTTTGTTTAAAATTTTTTTGTTTACAGAAATTGAGATTCTCAAAGGGTGTTTGGGGACTACAAAACACATGGTTTTCATATCGGGATATTTTAGTTCTGCAATGGTGGGTCATGTTGAAACATGACGTGCAACCTTATCTTGTTCAGCAAAGCCTCAAGTACTCTGGGCTTGTCCTCTGTTTTGTGTTGATAACACCTGCTGAAGCGGGCGCTGGACCAACAGGAAAGGGTGTTGCATGTCAGGGTTTTGGAGAATAAATAGAGCTGTGAAGTAGGCTGAACTGCAGCTCAGGATTCAAAGGTCTCCTTAGAGCCTTGCAGGAAAAGGCCTTGAGGGTTTGCTACTGACCAGGACCAATGATGTGAATTTGTAGGGCAGTGTGGAGTCAAGGTTCATGTTGCCTGCTTGTATGCTATGTCTGCTTCTCACCTGTATTGTCAAGTTCATACAAAAGAGCACTACATAGCTCAGTATGTTTCTGAAGAGTTTTTCCCATCTGACAGAATTAGCAGGGATTTCCCCCTTTGATTTGCAGAGGGTTTTTTTCCCTTCCTGCAATCTGAGGCAGTCACATGTTTGTTCTTGTATTCATTTTGAACAAAATACTGTGAAAGTAGGAGATTCATTAATGAAATATAGATTACAAACTAATAGAGGACATCTAATGGTAACTGCATGGAGCTGTTCTTAAGCTAGTGTTATGCTTTTCATGGTATTATTGCCAAAGTTATAAGCAACTGAAAACCAATCATAATCATGAAATTGTCTGTCTGGTCCCTGCCTCATTTGGGAGGGGTGTGAGGATTTCTACATTTTTTGTGAAAGTAAGGCATGAAAAAAGTCAGTTGTTTTCTCCAAACAATTTTTTTTCAGGATCTCTCCTTTTTAAAAGTTTCTGTGATGTAAGGTTTAGGAACAGAACTCAAAATATGGCAGGGTCTGGGTGGTTTGTGGCAAGGATATGACTGCCATTCCAATGAAAAACTACCAGACACCCAGAACAAATTTCAATTTGTTTTTTTTTTTTTTCAGGAGAAACTCAAGCTGAATGCTGCCAAATCTCTTTCAGCTTTGAGCAGGCTTCTGTCTAGGACTCTACAATTCCAGATGTTTGGTGGTTTTTTTGCTGTATCAGGTTACTTGAATGGTAACGACAGGGACTCTGCAGCTTCAGTCCTCTCTGAGATTCTGCTGCTTGGCCCAGAGTAACAGAGTGTCTGATATGGATGCACAGGGCCAAGAAGGGATGGGAGAATGAGGTCACTAGCAGAGGAAAGACAGAAACTGGAATTGAGATCTCAGGGACTGGAAACAAAGGAACAGTAAATAAGCCCTAAACTGGCTCAGATTTACAAGAATGTGAGAGTTAGTCTGGCAAGAAGGTAGGGACTGAGTACCAGTGGGGCAGAGGTGTGCACAGAGGGAAGACTGTGAAAGGAGGAAAACTAGTGGTGTTGAGACAAGAGGTTAATTTAGAGGAAAGCACTTAAACCAGGAGGTAAAGCAGCCCTAAGACTGGGAGTGGTCACGGTGTTTTCTTGAGTATTAGCATGACATTTAACATGGTGAAAATGTGGCCTGTACTTTACTTTGCATTTTTAATTCTTCTGAATTCCTCAACTGAGGTGTCTAGTCTGACTTGCAAAACTTCACAGCACTTCTAGTGCAGCTGATTTTGATGGGGACACTGTATATATAGACTAGCACGTAAGTACTCTGAAAAATTCGGGTATCCTGAATTAGAAAGTATTTTCATCCTGATATGTTGCACTTCCCTATTATGCATTGAGTAACACAAAGATGCATATAAATAAACTCAGTATTAAAAGCTGCAGGTATTACAGCAGTGGGTGCCACTGGAAAACTGTTCTTTGTTTTCAAAGCAGATCAGATGAGTGTGCAGTAAACCCTATGGGTATGTCTGTGATATTACATCAAAGTTGGTTATTCTTTATTGCATAATAGGAACTAAAAGATTTCTTCTTTTACTTAACTTTTAGGAAACTTTGAAGGAAAC
The DNA here is from genome assembly GCF_000737465.1 of Haliaeetus leucocephalus. Taxonomy (NCBI): domain Eukaryota; kingdom Metazoa; phylum Chordata; class Aves; order Accipitriformes; family Accipitridae; genus Haliaeetus; species Haliaeetus leucocephalus. The sequence goes on along the minus strand of NW_010973368.1, from coordinate 3,139,060 downwards.
CCCTGGGGATTTTCTTACCTCATTTGAAATGTTTAATAGCACCTACAAGCTCTATACCCACAGGTGAGGAGCAAAAAGGCTGCTGTCTCCGCTGGGGAAATCAGTCTTTCTGCAGCCCCTGAGCTAACCACAAATGGCCATGTCATCCCGTTACCAGCTGCTGGGACCATGACTTTTTTACTAGTTTTCATATCTGCTTGAAACATTAGTTGAAGTGGAACTGACATTAGTTGACTGGAAACGTTCCAGGATCACGGTTAATATCACTGCAAGGGAGTATTAGTCAGTCTGTCAAATGAAGAGAAAGCATTACGAGTCACTATATTTAAGGAGAAGAATTCTTATTACTGGATTCAAGCCAAATATTTTAGACCAAGCAGAAAGGAGGATATCGTGCCAGTAGTCACAACTAAACCTGGTCAGAGATTTGGAAAGAGGACCTTCCTGAGACTTTTTTCTTCTTATTTCTTAGTTTGAAATGGCACATCTCATCAGCAACTGGACAAAAAGTAAAACCTAGACTGATGTAAACCAAAGAGAGACAACCATAGGCAGCTGATACAGACCATGGAGCACAACAGGGCCAATTGGAGGGGATGCTTGGCCTGAAATAATGTAATTGTGCTTACTGCGTTAAGCTAACAAGTTTGAGATGTCTGCAGTGAAATCCAGAGAGTTTACCTGCATGACTTACAGTCATGAGAACTTGACCATGTATAATAGAGCGTTGGTCACAGCCTGTTACTAGTGAGTGGGGTGAAGATTATCATCTTGGTCAGTTACAGAATGTGCTTACTTGACAGCAGAGCTGTTTTAATAGTCCTCCTCTCCTACTGCTTACATTTAGTGATGTAGCTGATTGCTGTATTCACCAACACAGTCCATTAGATCACTTAAAATAACTGGGATTGAAAACTGTCACCAAAAAATGAGGGAGCTGGAGGTTAGTTTAACTCTGATTATTCTGTAAACGTTTATATTGACATGACTAAAGGGATAAGTAGCCAAACACAGAGTTGGGAATGAAAGGCCAACAGGTTTTTCATCTAGCTGTGTTGCTGAAGCCAGCAACATGTAATGACATTCTCGTAAACGTTCACATCTGTCGTGGTTTCAGCCCAGCCGGTGACAACATCCTAGCTTGTAATGAGTATAGCGGTAATCTGTGGAGTCAAACAGAGGTGAATTTCACACAAAGGCACAGCTTCCATTTAGGGGGAGGTTCTGCAGTTCTCCTATTAGTTCTGCCCTAAGAGCACATAGTCTTATCTGTGTGACAAAAGAATGGCCATCCTATTCCCTATGCACTCCTTACAAACCTTTCTTTCTCCCTTGTTTTTAAGATTGTGCATTTTTGCTTTTCACGAATGTCTTATAGAAATACCACAGCAGCTCTAACCACTTTCAGCAGTTTTAGATTTTTCCATTTTACAGCTCTTTCTAATTCTTGGGTTTGTGTCAGTCTTTTGGTCTTTGGAATTGTTCTGGCCAAGGAAACTCTCTGTTTTAGAGAGGGGAGACTTGTGGGAAGCGGAGGAAGGAAATTTGGTTTGGGTGTTCCAGGATTTAGGAAGAGGCTATGGGTGAAGCATACCAGATGTGCAAGAATTAAAACTGTAATGTCTGTCTTTGTTGTTTGCAGCTATTTGGGGTTTGGACTAAAAGCTGCCAGACTAGCAGCACTTGGAGCTTTGAATATAGAAGGTATGTTCATGTGATAAAACATCCAAGATTTTTGAAAGATATGGTTAGACTTAGTCTTGTGTCAGCAGCCCATCTCCCTGTCTTCACTTCTGTCTCTTGCTTTTCTATGTTTTCGCTGGTAGAGATCTGTCTGGAAACAGGCCACTGCTTGTTAAGGAGTTGTCTGTTGAGACAGCTGCTTTTCCCTATTTCCAAGTTCAGCTAGCAGTGATACTGACTGCAAATTCCAGAAATGCATACATGGGAACATAAAAACACCATATAGACATGGCCAGCCACAAACTCACAGCTTTACAAGCATCGACAGAAACACAAACAGCATGAATACATCCTTTTCCTAGGGATTGCTGCTTAGGCCAAACCCACTTTATAGGTCTTTCTGGTACCTGCCTGGCCTGCCATGTTCCCCCAGATCTCCTGCTGTATTCACTGACTAGACTAGCTTGAAGTCCGCGAGCATATCACACACACTGTCACTCACTAACCTGAATGCATGCTTGCATTCCTGAGTCTTTCCAGTCTCTCCAGACCTTAAGTCCTTCCAGTCTTCATGACCAGACCTTGGGCCTTTTGTCCTGTCTCTGGCCAGGACCTGAGGTCTTTCCTCCTTCTGGATTCTTACTTGCCAGCTAGAAGGACTTGTGTTAATTACTGGAATGAACTCAAATCAAAAATAGTTGGGAATAGGGTTTAAGAAGAAGATAGGACAGACTGCAGTGATTGGTCACAAGGCTCAGCCAGGAAAGCAAACTGACCAGCTGCCTGCTTAGCTGTGATTGCCTTCTTTTATCGTCCCCTCCATTTTCCCACACTTGTGCTTCCCTGATCCCTTGATTCCCTCTGTCCCTGCCTTTGAGCCTTCCCCTAAACATCCCATAGTAAATTTTGCACAGTCCCACAATCCCCCTCAACCATTCTGTAAGAAGTTTGCTTTTTCTGTGATACCTGTACTGACCACAATAATCATGTTTTCTTCCCATCAGTTACGGTATTTCTGGTTAAATTCTTTAAGGGTACATTCAGTGGTTCTGTAGTGGCCATTGATCAGTGTCTTAGTTTTTGTCTTCATTGCTCAGTTGCTTTGTTTGTCTTGGTTATCTGCTGTTTGTTAGGGTTTGTGTATCTGTGTGTTTAATTTATTACCTCTTGTTTCTTGTCTTCTGTGGTGAACAGCCATTATCCAGATATCCTTGTACCACGTAGCTCTCATTAACAAATGACAAGCCCAGCTGCTCTGCAGCTTGCAGGACAAAATGGGCACAACTTTTCCAGACTGAGACTGGTCCATAATTCATAATCATGTGCAGCATCCATCAATTCAGATTTCCTTACTTTTGCTTAAAGACCTTAATGAAGATCTTTCAGCCTTTTCTTTTCTGGTTCTGCGTATTGATTGATAACTGTGTTAAATGCTATCCTTTCTGACTCTCCCCTCTGGTTTCATACCAGCTGTGGATGGACAAATGTTCCGCAGTTCTTGTTTGCCAAAGCAGCTGGAGGCAGAGTGGCACTTCGGGGGAGTGAAATACCGGTATGGTGGCAAGAAAGAAGGTAAATTAAGGAGACTTGTTGCTTCTTATAAGATTTGTCTCCCGAATCTGAGATTTTTCTTGGCAAATACTCCATCAGTTACCTTGGGTTATGACAGATACCTGTCCAATTATAGATCTGGACTTTGGACAGAGCCAAAGAAAAATCTGAAGCTGTAAGAGTAACTCACCTGCACTCTCCATATTCTGGCTGTGATCCCTTATTACAATTGCTACCTTAACAGGAAACGTTAAGAGTTACTTGTGCAAATAAGACAGCTTTTTCTGAGGCTTTGAGCTAAGTGCAAGAACTCGGGCTGTGTTAGGGTACCATAACTGGTAGGCCAAAGTGTATCTCAGTTGTGGAACTATTTCTTAAGATACTATCCCTAATGCTGTATACAGAGGGTGAAGCTGCTACCATCAGTGACTAGAACAGACCCCTTTGGTGACTCGTGTTGTTTTGCTTTACAACAGGGGAACACGAGAGCCGACTTGCAGATTTGGTGTGTGAAGTGGATTGATAAAATGATGATGTGATGGGGAGGGAAAGTAGGGTTTTATCTAGCAGGCAGTAGCAAATGTAAATGAGATTCTGCTGATGACCATAGAATGTAACAATGGGAGTTTTGCCTGATGTGGAGGAAGCTTTTCATGCACCTACGCTAGTTTGCTCAGCACACCTTTCAGATATTGCTATGATCTGTTCTAACCAGTTCCGCTTCACGATGGTGATCTAGAGCCCTTGCCTGCATGCAGGTGCCATGCTGGATTATGGGAGGGATATCTAAGCTTTTCTTACCTCTTCATGTTTTCCAGAACATGGTTTAGTGGGCATGGATGATGGTTGGAACTGATGATCTTGAAGCTCTTTTCCAACCTAAACGATTCTATGATTCTGATGCTTTAATCTTTGCTTCTTCCCTTTTTCATCCTATTGCCACTGATTCGTCCATTTCCTGGATGTGCCTCTCTGGCTCACCCCATCTGTGTTTGTCCTGACAGGAGAAACAGGATTCAAGCCTTGCTACTTGGAAGTACTCAAGGTTGTCAAAGGGAAACTGCACCAACCAGATGAGATTCGTGGAAGTTCCTTCTATGCTTTCTCCTATTACTATGATCGCGCAGTTGACACCAACCTAATTGGTAAATTGGTTTGGGATAATCCACTACATATGAACATGTCAACCAGAAGGTAGACAGAAGAACCCTGGAGGCTGGAGCCATGGGGAGCAGGGAAAAGGAATGGTGTTGAGAAAGAAGAAGTGCAGAAAATGCCTTCAGGGAATGAATGTGTATCCATCAGTGCAGTTTGATGTTCAGAGTTCAGCAGATGAGACTTGTGCTCTGAGCTCCAGTTATACTTGCAGCTCTGTCCCCTGTTACCAACAGATCTCACTCCTAGCCCAGCATCACTGAGTTGCCTTCTAGGGTCAACTTAGAGAATTCAAATGCTTTCAGGTCTATGGTGATGTTTTCTTACCTCTTCCTTTTCAGATTATGAACAGGGAGGTGTTCTGGAAGTGAAAGATTTTGAAAGAAAAGCCAAAGAAGGTAACTGTCATGAGACTTAGGAAACTGGTGGGGATGAGAAATAACAAAAATATGAATGTCTATAGGCAGTACATGATGTGAGTTTGACTTCTAAAAAAAATGTTTGTTTAACTTTTATTCCACTTCCATCCTCCGTGTCATCTTACCTTTTATTAGCCAACACCTGTAACTGTTGCAGAAGAAAGTACTGATAGAGCAGTGAGGGGAAACAAAGCATTAGTGGCTCCGCAGCTTTCTTCAGGAGAGGAAGGAGATGATAGTTCATAAATGTCAGTACAAAAGAAAGTGAATTTGCTGTATCAAGAGCTCCTTCTGTCAAACTGCAACTCTCTTGAGTTTAGGAGAGTGCTGACTTTTGTAAGTCTGTCACCTTAAATCCTTTTTAATCTAACAAAATGGAGGGGGAGAGCAGAGCTTGTTCAAGTCTGACAGCCTCTCCTGCATTCCTTTCCCTCCCCCTGACTTTTTTCCTGAATGCTTCTTCTAGTTTTGTACCTCTTCCTGTGAAAAGAGCTCCCACCTTGCCACACTACTGATGGCTAAAACTTAGCTTACAGAGCAAGGTATTACCTCTGAATTGTGATCATCCTCATGATGATTAGTAGACCCTATTTGTCACCAGCAGATGCTTAATTATGTAGCTCAGGACTGACTTTTTTCTAAAATATGACCTAAATTCTGATGATTTTTCAGTTAAATTTAATCTCCCTAGAAACTCAGATGGTTTTGAATAGGGGGATTAGGCTCTAAAGTTTGAGTGTGGGGTGTTTGTTTCCTCCCGGATACCGAGAGACCTTATTTCCAAAGATGCAGCTAAGATGTTATCTAACACCATCAAACCATTTATTTATTAAAAAATAAAAGAAGCTGCCAACCTAGAAGGTGGAGTCCATTACTGCAGCCATCCTTGGAGACTAGAGAAGGAAGACAAATGATGTTGTGTTCTTGAAAGAATAAGTAATCTACCAACTCCCTGCCAGTTGTCAGTTCAGCAGAGATTCAGATGTCGAAAGAGTTATGTGTAGCATGTACCATATATACCCATTAATAGAATCGGGTGGCTTGTTTTAGTAGGCTTTGGCTTGAGGTAAATTCAAATCTATAATGTGGATAAAAGCTCCTTTATTTTGCTGAGATCCTTTTTTTTTTTTTTTTTTTCCTTCTGTAGTCTGCGATAACATGGAGAGGTACAACTCGGCCAGTCCTTTCCTCTGCATGGATCTCACTTACATCACTGCTTTACTAAAGGAAGGCTTTGGATTTAGGGACAACACACTCTTACAGGTGAGAAAAATAGTTAAATCCCAAAGCCAGCTTCCAAATTTCTCTTATCAATCAACATTGGTTCATTTTTCTGGGTAATTATCTACTGAGTCTTTCCAGGGTTGTTACATGTAGTTACTGTCACCTGTGCAACATATGAATCTAGGAAACTGTTGGGAATACTTCTTTTTCTTCCCTTACAGTTAACAAAGAAAGTGAACAACATAGAGACAAGCTGGACTTTGGGTGCTACCTTTCACCTACTGCAGTCTCTGGGGATAACCTGTTGAGCTGTGGCACTCCTGTGGACTTAAGCATTTCTGAAAGGCTGAGAAGGCAAATTGAAATCTCCAGGTACGTTGTTCAGCTGGAGTTGGTCACAGAGCAGAACATGGACCAAAGCTATAGAACAGATCTTCACCCAGGATTGGCATCATGCATAGAGTTGCCACAGTATGATTTATAATTGTGATTGCCATAAATGATCCAGAAGCTGCCTTCTGAAAGTCAAAAGGCCTAAACTCCAGCAGAGTATCCACAAGGGGCTCAAAGCCAGCTTTTCACCAGCACGTTTGTATGGCATCCCATTGCTAGAATCACAGAGTACCTGGCACGTGGTGGCAGACTACAGACATGTGACTTTTCCTCCCCCTTTTATTTTAAACATATGTAACTTAAATTTGCTTGTGAGATGTTAAATACAGAAATTAAAGATGACATCAACAGTCACTCAAAGAAAAGTGAACAACTATGGATGCTGCCAGCCTCAGCATTCCAAGTACCTGTCTGTTAGCTTAGCTAATATATTGCAAGAAGACCCCAGTCTTTCAAGAAGGGGCCTGCTATAAGCACACTTCGAGCATGGTTTTGGGAAAGGCGTTTGCTAAAACATAAGTTACAACTTACCAAGCATGTCTTTAGGCAGCAGTCGTTTCCTAAGCAGAATGTGTGCCTGACTGTTTTGTGTTCCTTTTTGCTGCCCTTTCCAATTCTGTGCAGCTATACTGTACATCTGGCTACCAGACCTGATAACTTCATTTAGCATCTAGTCATAACACATAGTTGTGCTGGCACAACTAGGCAGCAGTGTCAGCTATTTAAACTCCACTGCCAAAAGAAATGCTTGTCACATTACACCCACAAGGACGTTAAGGGTGCAGTCAGATGAAATGGCTGATCTGATAGCTCACTTTGCCATGAGAGGCGGTTCTGTTTCTCTGCTCTCAGCAAGGCACTCCCACAGCCTTCTTTCCTCTGATGGTAGTGCTCCTCAGGTTCTTCTGTGAACCAATCCACGACACCAAACCTGAGTTAAATCTGCTCACCAAATTGTCTAGTGCGAGCACAAGGGAAATAGGCACTGCACAGTCTGGGAGACCTGCTGGGCCAGTGAGCCATTAGAACACCACAGCGCATTTTGTCAGAGTGAGCTCTAAGGTGTGGTTTCCCATCTGAAAGTTTGGGCTTATCACTTCCTGCACTCTTCTTAGGAACCTCCTCTGAATGCAGAGCTGTGGTGAAACAAGTTGTTTTTTCAGTTGTTTAATAGATGAAAATATGGAGAGAGTAGAATTAGCATCAGAAACAGAAGGAGAACAAGAGCAGGAGTAGCTCTGCTTTCTTATCCCTTGTTTGCTTACACCTTGTCCATTTTAAATTTGTTTTAAACTTCATTTCTTTTTAATATAGTGGAGTTGGACACATGAAATTGTGCATGCAGCCCTGCATTGCTCTGGAATTATTTTTAATATATACAGCAGATCTTCAGGAACAGTTCATCCAATGAAGGGGTTGCAGCTGTTTAGGAAGCCCAAGACTTCTGTGAGGAGAGCAAGCAGCTATTTGAGTAACAATTTAAAGTGAATCTTGCCATCTCTTTCACACCAAACATATAGAAGCAATGAAAGATCAATTATTTTAAAGAAAGCATCTTGTCAGGTATGCTAGAAAGCTGGGCTGTAGGATCCTGGTTTTCTTGTTTAATTGGCTGTAGAGAACATCAAGATTGCTTGAATACCTTGAGGCTCCCAGGTGTGGATCTTGCATTGTCCTAAGCAGAAACAGCTGTAGAGACAACTCTTTCCACCCCATGAAATAGCTGGCAGCTAGCTCATAAAAAATGAGTATCTTCTTCTCACCATGGAATGTGTAAGGTAAACATGAATCTTTTCATATCATAAGAACAGAGAGGTATTACTCATGTGACTAAGGGAAGCTTTTATCCACTGATCTCTTGCAATGAACACTTTCCTGTCAGGCATTTGCAGTAGGGTTTTTGCTGTAACACACCTTTCCCACTTCTGTAAAACCAAAGACTGCCCTCATGCTACCTTCTCTGCAAACTGGATTTGAAAATAATTGGCAATTCCCAGCAAGGGGAGGAAGTAGTGCATTCATGCCCTCAGTAATCTTGCCAAGCAGTTTGGAGACTTAGAAATTTGCCTTACTGTGAACATTAGTCCACTTCCTCTAGTTAACAGCACAAGTTTGACTGTGGCTAATTAAGCTACCCCTTCTCATAGCTCAGGTTTTATGGCACTAGGGTGCAAGGTACGCTTTTGATTGAACAAGTTCAGTCAGCAACAGGAGTCCAAGGGCTGGGGATGGAGCTACCTGTACTTGTCCCACCACTGACACCTTGCTGGAAATTCAGGCTGTTTGTTTGAAATATGAAATGTTCATCCTACCTGTACTCCTCCTTACCAGAATCTGTTTTGAGATCCATGTTGGGAAATGTGTCAGTGTCACACCAAACTTCTGTTCCTTCCTCACTAGGAGCTTCTGGTTGAACATGAAGAAAGTAGTTGTGGCCTCTTCCCAACCACAAACATTTCTTATTCCCCTTCCTAGTGTTTGGCAAAACTTAGTATATGGTCTGGTCCACACAACAAGGTGACTGCAAGCGCGTTCATTTTGTCTTCAGTGATGAACAATTGTATTCACTTCTGTATTCTCAGAGAACATAAAGTAGGATGCAGTGGTTACTAGCCAAGCTGTGTTACTCCTGAGAACTAGCTAATTTCAAAAATCCAAGTTTTCTTTCAGTCTGAGCTAGTGCTATGACAAACTCTTAATAGATCTTGGGGCTATGAGCCATAAGCAGTGAGGCTGTATTTGAAACAGAAGGGAAGGCAGATGTTGTATGTAAGGAACAAGCAGCAGCAGTGTAACTGCCACCTGCATAGACACTAGCCCTGAGGAGTACTTAAGGGTTTGGTTTTGTCTGAAGGGAGGATGGTCTAAAACAAGACAGGTACCACCCAGAGGAAGTTTCTCTTCTGTGTTCTTTGCCTCAGTCTCTGGTACTACAAATGCTAGGTGGGAGCATCTGCTTCCCAATACCAAAGTTGCATTAAATCTGAATGCTCAGGGCCTTCCTTTGTCAGTGGCACAATTCATTAACTAACTGAAGCAAAACTGCTGCTTTTTGTCAGGGGTCTGATCCTGCAGTCATGAGAGAAACAAAAACTTTGCTTAAATGTTTCTTTTGCAAGAAATTGCAGAATTGAGCTCCTGCTGTTTACATCTGAACTACTCAAGATGGGTGGGGGATCTAGAGAAGCCCTGTCAAGTCCTCACACTTACCCTAGTGCAATGAGATTATTTATTAGCTTAACTAAAGACTAAGCAGCCTTTTAAGAGAAGAGTTCGACTTGCAGCCCTGATTTTTATCTCCTCCTTTGTAATGTTTTTTAGCCAGTCACTAACAGGAACTGCCTAATATGAGTGACTGAAGAAGCACAAGTAATGGCTTTTAGTTCAAAACTTACGTTTCATTCTTTCTGATGTTAATTCCTGATACTGGTCAACCATATCTGTAAGTCTTGCCCATGGGCAGTGCTCACTTAATTTTGTGAGTGTCAAATGTCTAATGCAGGAGGCTGGTGTTTGGAACCTAAGACAGAATATCTTGAATGTCTATTTTAGTAATTAAAGCATTTTTAACAATATTCAAGATGGTGTGGTGCAGTTTTCTTTCCTACATATTACTGCTGTCTTGCATCTCTCATGTTCCACAAGAAACATTATTAAATAAAGCACCAAGAGAAGGCCAGGGAACAGGGTGAAAGAGACAGATTAGAGCTTTAAAACATATCTGCCACCATGAGGTGTCTTCCCTCGGTGGAAAACTACCCCTCCTTTCTGAGTCCAGGAAGTGCTAAGAACCGAGGAGTGACATGACAGCTCCAGAAATCACGTCAGAGAAAACAAAGTAATTAAGCAGTTGTAGCTGGCAAAATTCAGCACTGCATTTGCCAAAAGGCAGACAGCTGTTTCCATCTCAGTCTTCAATTCAAACAGCCCAAATTAAAAGCACATTTTACAGATGATTCTGTGGCTGAAGACACCACAGTACTGCAGGAAAAGACCCTAAATCCTCTTGAGGAGAGCAGACGAGACAGAACTTTTGCATAAACCAGTGGATGATGTAATACACAGCTCAATCCCTCAGTTTTATTGTTAAATTAAAATAACAGAATTCAAAGATTCAAATCAGTCACAGTCCTTACAAGGGCATTGTTCACTGGCAAGCTGCTGTTCTGAACTGACAACAGATCACTTGCTGGCAAAAGCCATGATTTGCTCCTAAAAGAGAAGAAAAAGTAATTTGTAAACTTGTTAACAAGCATACATTCTAGAAAGCAGCTATAGTCTCCTTCCCTTTATATAAATGGACAACAGTTCTTTATCAGCCTTTCTAGCCAAGTGCAGAGCACCTACCCCTGTATGCTAGAAAATTAAAGAAGTTAAAGCATTCTTTTCCTTCTCAAGTAGGGCAAAACAGAGGTGTTACCAACAGGTTCTATGCTCAGAAAAAGAGGTCTTCATTTGGTTTTCTGCTTTAAACAGGAAAAAAAAAAAATCTGAGCACTGAACCAGCAGCACAGTCCTCCTTTTAGTGCAACTAATAAAGACATCTTGTCAATGGCAGCTACTACGCCTTAGGAATTTACTGCTCTTCAACTCGGGTAGTGTCTTAACTGTGACAATAACACAAAGGAAACAGGCCACCTGTATTTAACAGAAGGCACCTTGATTTGTGGGATAAAACATTCAAATCCAGACATGAGGAATGTAATTTGAGGGTGCTTGGGAGCTTTGAGAACAGGTGGCTTAAGAAAACTTGTGAAAATCTAGCAACTAGGTCAAGATGGTGCAGAATTTAGGCAGACAGGCTGCAAACAGAGGATCTGTGTTTAAGACAACCTCCTCACTGCTGCCTTCCTCAGGTAACTTTCATTATAGAGACCTGCACTTCTGCCATGAGGGAACAATTTCACAAGGCAAAATGGCACAGAAACAGGTAACTTGTTTGAGCCCTGCAACACATCTGTCAAGCCACCTGATGTCTTATTCTTAGTGAAGATGTTTCTTCATAGGGCTGGGGTTTTATAGTGCATTTCTCAAATGCAATTTGAGGTTCCACATTTTCATTCCATAGCAAAATAAGGTCAAAGACTTCTAGTGACTTCTAACATCTAACTACTGATAGAGAGTATACACACTTGGATCTCTTATCTTCCCTTTTGCTGCAGGAGAAACCAGTTACTACTGAGCCATAATTTAGGAACTACTTAGACTCATTCAAGACAAAAAAACCTCAGTTTGAACAAGTCGCATTATCCAACCAAAAATGTTTCATTTAAAAGAAAAAAAGTCTTCACAGCTTGTGTATGTTTCATGAACAGTTCTGGACTCTTCCTACAGCCCTCACCGAAGTGAGATTCTTACTTTGACAGGAGGCAGGGCATTTGTTGCTTGCAATCCCCATGTCCTCAGCAACACCAAGGGAGCCAGCCTTGTGGAGTAAAGCTTCTTTAGCACATCAATAGCAGCTATCAAGGAGACATTGTGCCTCTGACGTTCTGTCTCAAACTTTAAGAGATGTTTTAAGGAGCCTGGAAGAGATAATTGAATGCTTCTATTAAAACTGTCTCCCACAAACAATTGTGCATCTTATCTGTATAGCAGTCTCCACTGACAACTGAAAACACAAAGAGAACAGAGAAATGGTCCATCTTAATAAAGGCCTCCTTCCATCACCTCCTACTCTTCATCTCTTTAACTACCATCCTGCAGAATTTTTTTTTAAAGCAGCTTTGAGATTTGTGGGATGGAAACTGCATCCAAGAATCTTTAACTGCTCCACAGCCAACAGACATCAGAACAGTTCTGCTTCAAAAATGCTTGTGCCTTTCAAACACAAGATAGCAGCACACTTAACCTGCAACAGAGGTAATGCTTGTCATCATGTATAGCAGCAAAGGCCTGCAAGACTAATCATCTTATTGCCACTTCATTGTCTTGGATCCTTACCCAGATCGCTCCCATTGAAGGCTGCTGCACTGAGGTGATGAGCTAAACAAGCAATATCACCAAAGCCCAGGTTTACACCTTGTCCTGCAAGTGGGTGGACTCTGTGTGCTGCATCCCTGGAGCAAGAGAAGACAGAAATTTATATCCCTTCTTGAAGAAAGCCGTAATGGCTAACAAACCCCAGAAGGGATCAGCATAGCACTCCTCACCGCTTTGCAAGGAACACCACCCTACAGCAGCAAATAAGCTTTATCCAGTACCTCCTTGCATGCTATGCTGAACTACCTGACTGCCTCTCCCGTTGTAAGAAGCAAGACAAAGGGGAGATAACAAAAAGCAGTTCTGAAAGGAAAAGTTATAAAGAGGTGACTAGCCAAAGTCCTCTCTCAGATCACTTGTGGAACAGGCCTTAATGTTTTTGTAAGTGACCCTGGCACAACAGGAGGTATATCATTGGCACATTTCTCAAACACAAAGCACACATTATGCATACAAAGGAGAAGTGGGATATCATTGAATAGAAACAAAATCAGGTTCTTTTATGAGCAGACTCGTCTAAAGGACAAAGCCAGACATATTGATAAGGGAGTCTTAAAGTTAGAGAAATTAAATGAAGTTTGAGTATGAAATTTAAGATCATGCACTTTAACAAGCTATAAAGCACAGAGTGCTCCCAAGCACAGAGTGGTTCACAAGTTGGAAAGGTATCTGAAGTATAATACAACATCCAAGAATTACTATAAGCTACCAGTATATTGCAGCTATGGCGGAGAAAAAAGTACATGCAACCTTAGAATGTAAAAGATGAGACATTTTCCTGTTTTCTATAGGCCACCGTACAAAAGCCTATGACATGCCATCTAGAATAATTTGTATGTTTCGTTGTTTGTGTTCAAGAAAGGTGAGTTTAAAACTCAAACTGGTACACAGAATGGCTGCTACAATGTTTGGGGAAGTACAGGTCCAGCATGAGATACTGGATTGTTTCACTGGACTACACGAACCAGAAGAAGGAAATAATTATCTCGCAATTTACATAGAAAGCAGACACAATGGATGGAGAGCTACTCATACAAAAGGACTTTGTTGGCACAAGAGCACACAGTACAAACTGGGCCTGGGTAAAGTCAAACTGAAACTATTAATTATTTCTAACCATCTAATTTGTTTACTGGGAGTCAATATACGCTCATCACTTCTAACCACATGCCACCCACTCACACAAGGGCTACTGTTGGGGATCTTACCCAATAAGAGCCACGCGGTGCCGGACATACTCTGTTGCATGCCCCATTCCAAGAGGGAACATGGCTCGGCTGTCTGGATCTACTTTAGCAATGCTCGGGGGCAGCTGACGGACTGCAGTGCCTGAGGGTTTCAGGAGTGAAACAGCAGATCGAAACATGGCCCCAGCAGTATCAATGAAGTCAGAGTGGTTTATGTTGCTCCACTGAAAAAAACAAACAAATCCTTAGATGTTAACCCAAACTAAACATATAAAAATCCAGCTGAAAAAAATCTGAATGAGCTCCAAATACTGAATTTTAACCACTTGGACAAAACTATACAGTAGAAGAAACTATCTTCATCTATTAGGACATACAAGTTTCCAACTAGGATGAGCCTACCCTTCCCTCCTTTCGGAAAGTTAGTTCAACGTCTGTGACTTTCAGAACTAACCTAATTCAGTCCCAAGGGATCATCCTTTCTTTGCTAAGTGCCTTTTTAATATCGTCCTCACCAGAGGAAGGAACTTGAGAATCCACCTCTCCCATTACTATCCTTTAAGCTGTAGGGTTCCACTGTATTTCTTGTGACTACAAGAAAGCCTCATACCCGCCACAAGGCTGATACTCACAAAAGCAGAGTTGATGCTATCCACAAAACTTTCCTCATCCATAGTGAGAAGTTCCGATGCATGTTCATGAGATGTAGACCAGACCAGAGAGCTCACAGTGTCAGACAGCTAGTTTAAGAGAATGTCATAGGTAAGTATCAAGAGAAGAAGAGGCAAAAATAAATGATGACTGCAAGGATTTCTCTACTGCCCTGCCCCACACCACTCCTTCTGCGCTTTACTCTTCCATCCCAACTTGCTGCAAGTGGGAAATACCAAGGATAAAGTGAGACTGCAGAAGAGGAAAACAAATGCAATAACTGAAAAGGGCGGATGTACAGAATTTTAAGAGACAAAACTAACACAGAAAGGCACAGACAGAAATAAAGTTCCTAGAAAAGGACAGAAAAAAAAAAAATACAGAGACTACAAGTCATCTTACCGGAAGAAGCGCAATTGGCCCTGTGGGAAGGAACCTCTGCCAGGCTACATTATTGTCTGTGGCCTACAGTGGAAAGAAGCAAGTGGACAGTTATGAACTAGTGACCTGGATCACCTGCTTAAGCTGTTCTGCTGCTTATGGAAGAGTCAATTAGTAGAATTTCACCTCAGACAAATGAAGAGTTGCCACCACGGCTGACTGGTCATACTGATGCTCAATGTTCTTAATTTCAGCTTCCTTTCGGACTACAGAGTTATGACCATCTGCACCAATCTGCAAAACAGAGAGAGAGATAGAAAGCAATCTCTTCAGCAGCTCCTAAGAAAGCCAATATTCCAGTCTACAAACCGTAGCCTGCACATACACATTTTTTGTTTATTCGGGGGCGGGGGGGGGAATTCCCCAAAACCAGAAAAGTTGGCCCCTTCTGCTCTTGTCCAATTCAGCACAGTCTTCCTGCATCAGGTACAGAAAAGGCTATGCACTGTGTCCCATAGCATCTCTGACAGAGTTAGCCACTCACCTCACTCAAGCCCTCCACGTGGGTGGAGCGGCACACACGGAATCAGAACAAAATCCAGTGGAAAGGACTTGGGTGAGAGATGACGCCTGATCAACAGAAATAAAAAGTTTAGTTACCAGCAGTTTGGTCTGAAGTCTGCGTCCATCAGCTAACTCAATTTGGACCCAAGGGCTTGTGTCACAGCTGTAAGAGGAAAGGGGCCAGGTATACCCGACTGCTCTGCTCCTGTAGAAAACCTCCACCCGGTCTGATGGGAACACAAAGTACCATGGTCACAGCATGATACAGACATGAAAAAAAGGAAACATCACTACAACAGCAAAGGCCATGCATGTCTTAATGGCACGCTAAGAGCTGACCCTACAATTGTCAAGGCACCCTGAAAGAACAGATCTGGTCAACCCTTTGTCACTGCAAGGCCTGCTCTGCATAGAAAGCTACAGATCTTTTCATTAAGTCTATTTTTGGAGAAACTATATTCTGGAGAGCTACATATGAAACTGTTTTCTTGCCGTGTAGCCTTCAGAAGACAGATTTCTTCCTCCTCCCCCCCCCACCCCCCACCCCATTTCAAGAAGCTGCCTATGTCTCAGAGTTACTTGTTAGATGAATTCTCTTTCTCCCTCTCATAACTTAGCACACACAACAGAAGGCAAGTAACTGAAAGCTCTCTGCGGGAAATATAATATTAAAGAAGTTGTCCACTACCTGCTACTGCATCTAACTGTTTTGTGAGAGCAGACATAATGACATCATTCTCCACTATGTAACCCATGTCATCTAAGTCATCTTTCTCAAAAACGATCATGGCTTCAGAACAAGCATCCCACACCTACAAAGAAAAAAAATACATTACATGAAGCTACATGATAAAGAAGTGTTGTTCCTCTCGGGGCTATGAATGTATCCATCTTAACAAGAAAAGGACTTGGCAATCTAGAAGTACAGAACTAGAGGAAACATCCTGGATTACCATTCACGCACAGCTACTGAAGTACATAATTCCTTTCATACAATGATCTAGCTTCATGTAAAAAACTAATTGCAAAGAAAGTTTTTTTTATCCCTACTTTCCTGTTGCATAATTAACATATAAAGCTACGCTACCACCTTGTTGTGGTTTAACCCCAGCAGGCAGCTCAGAACCACACAGCTGCTCGCTCACTCACTCCCCTGCAGTGGGACAGGGGAGAGAATTAGAAGGGTCAAAGTGCAAAAACTCATGGGTTGAGATAAAGACAGTTTAATAGCTAAAGCAAACGCTGTGTGCACAAGCAAAGCATATTCACTACTTCCCATAGGCAGGCAGGTGCTCAGCCATCTCCAGGAAAGCAGGGCTCCATCATGTGTAACTTCCTTGGAAAGACAAATGCCATCACTCCAAATGTCCCCCCTTCCGCCTTCTTCCCCCAGCTTTTATTGCTGAGCATGATGTTATACAGTGTGGGATATCCCTGTGGTCAGTTGGGGTCAGCTGTCCTGGCTGTGTCCCCTCCCAGCTTCCTGTGCACCCCCAGCCTACTTGCTGGCAGGGCAGTGCGAGAAACAGGGACTGCCTTGGTGCTGTGTAAGCACCGTTCAGCAATAGCTAATATGTGCCTGTGTTATCAACGGTTTTCATCACAAATCCAAAACACAGCACCGTACAAGCTACTATGAAGAAAATTAACTCTATCCCAGCCAAAACCAATACACACCTTTACCTTTATTTCCTGACTAGTACCCATGCCTCAACATCTACAGCTTCCATTAGAAATCAACCTTTCATCCTGTATCATCAACACTCTGAGGAAGGGTATTTCTGAGTAGACTGCTACCCCCCAAAAAGTAACAGGAATCATCATAAGCGTGACCTGCCCTTTGCCAAAGAAAAAAACCTTTGGATCATTCATGTAAGTACTTCTGAGAATTCAAAGGAGACAGACACATAGTATATTTGCAGCCCTAAGTAAGGCACCTGCATTCGCCGGAATGGTTTGAGTCTCAGGCTGCAGACATGATCCCAGGCACCAAAACCTGAAAAAGGACACAAATGCACGGAGATACAGGTTCACATGTGACATTGAGACCCAAACAAAACTGAAGCTCAGTCCACACTCTCCTCCTCCCTCCCTGACTATCAGTGCCCAGACTTTGCTTGCAACATCCCTAGACAGGACCAGGTCTGCCTCAATACTTTCACAGCTCCGGCATCACATTATTTTACTGTTAACACAAGCCAGTAGAAAAGAAACAAGAACTTTGCTTTCATGAACGCTGTGACTTAACAGTCAACTCTCACTGTCCTATCACTGAGTAATAAAACAGACACAGAAATGCACAGCCATCATTGTTCAGAACATTTCTTTCTCTGTAAGGAATCAAGGCTCAAATCTCTCTTTAAAATTAAAATTAATCAGAAGTGAGTTACCAGACTACAGAGCACTGAGTACGTGCTTCTTTTGTGAACAGAACATTCCCTGATGCTGTAGAGAGCACCGTACAACCTTTCACTAGCCTACTGTCACAAATATTTATATAACAAATCAGACCAAGATACCAGAACACAGATCCCTGTTATCGAGAGAAGCCTGGTTTAATCACCACAATTCAGCATATAGAATACTAAGAGACAAAGGGAAATAATTCCATCGAGTTTAGGATGAAGGCAGCAAATGATCAAAGGAGTTTTGTTTAAACAAAATAAAACCAACTCAAATATACTGTTAAAAATGCAAACAACAGAAATGATACTTACTGCTTAGGAGGGTTGCTGATCCTGGGGAGATGGAACTGACCCTGTTGCTGTAACTGTCTGGCATGCGATCATATTCTTTCCTAGGACCAGCCTCCAACAAAGCAATCTTCTTATCATGGAAGTGGATATCATGCCCTAAAATAAGCAAATATATGCTTTGTTACAATGCTCCTGCCAAAAATCTCATTTCTTATTTCGGTATCAGTAATGCCTATGCGTTTTTGTAGTAAGATAGAGTAGATGCAAAACTTAATAAACGCATTTACAATATAGGTTTTGACCAGGCAGGTAAACTTTTGTATTTTAAAGCTTTATGACTACAATCCCGTTACTGAGATGAACAACCCTTTTGCAGTTAAAGCATGGATTAAACATTTTCTTTTTTTACAAAGTTTACATTTCTGTACAAATTTGTGCCTATTTTGTTATGAAAGTTCATTACTGAAGTATTAACAAGTGAAATCTGCAATGTTTACTCCATGCACAGAACACATTTTTCAGACCTTAAACATGAATTCACCTATTAGAACAAGAGATCAAAATAAAAATTCTATGATACTTAGCAACTACATTAATGTTTTCGTTATCCTTATATTCTGACAGTGGAATAGCACAGGCAGTTTAGACTTTCACTTTCAGTTAAAGAGAACAGAAAAAAAAATCAAGAGATGACTCAAGTAAAGAGTAAATCACACTACAGCTGAATTAGCCGTGCTTGTTGCATCTGACCGCTATGGCTGCGGAAGGTACCGAGACCCGAAATGGTGTCCTTGTAACATCCAGAGTTTACTACTACAACAGTCCCAATAACAGCAGTATCCTGAACATATTTTCTAGATTATACATAACATAACCTCATCTCTTGAAAGGTCTCAAACCTTCATCTTAGCCTTAGATATCACTGCTGGAGGGGATCCTTAAGCTGTCTCAATTCCGCTGTGGTCTTGTTTAACAACACAAGCAGAACAATGATAAGTTTGCAAGATAAACCCTTATACATGAAAAGCACTTATTGCTCAGGATCTTTGCTCTTTTGCTCTTCTTTGCACTCTTTAGGCTTCTGTCACTATTACACCCTTCTGAATCAATGTTCCAAATAAAGCAGCAGCCAGTACTTTCAGGGTCTCTAGTGATGCAAACCAAGCACAAATCCATTTTAATTTAGTAGTCCAGTGTTTAACATACAGGGTTGGAGAATGAAACTTAGGATCAGAAACACATTTTCAACTATAGCTGAAATTATCCATCAGTGATTTAAGGGTGACCATGTTTGACAGGAACGCTACAAGTAGTCTACAGAATTCAAACTGATGGCTACACGAATATATATACACACACATAAATAAATAGGACATGGCTTATCATAACGATCAGCTAACCAAACAGCTTTAAGCCAACTTTAGAGTGCTGTCACAAGGGGACGCAGGAATAAGGAAATTCCACAATGGGGTCTCGAACATTAAGGGCCTAAATGGTAACTATATAGTTATCTCACACTATCACCAACACGGATTAAATAATTACGGTCAACTTATAACAGTACCCGATACTCCACGCACTGAAACACGAAGGTTTTGGGAAAGCTCCCAGTTTGAAGTTTTTCGCGGAGCTGGTGAGACAGCGAGGACAGCGGGACACAAAAACCCACGACTGGCTGAACTCACAAAACCGGGTGCGGGAGGCCCGAAGACCTCCGAGACCTCACACCACCGCGGCAGGGGTGGGAGGCCCGAAGACCGCCGCCGGTCGTGCGGCCGTGACCGCAGCCCCCCGCGGGGACGGCAGCGGGCCGGGCCGACGGCACCTGCGGCGCCGCCCGGAGCGGGCGGGAAGGTCACAGCCTTAC
>NW_010973368.1:3114422-3114656 GCF_000737465.1 Haliaeetus leucocephalus | reverse complement strand
GTTAATTTTAGTGACCTGAGTCCTCAGGGCTGCTTCCTGGGCCTCTCTATCTGACAAATTATTCTCTCTGATTCGGTAATTTAATTTCTTTTGATGTCCTCTTATATGTACCACTGTTATCTCCTCTGGTTCTCTTAATGTTCTTAAAATTTTTGTTATTAATTCCTGATGTATAAGATTCTTCCCTTGAGTATTAATTAAACCTTTTTCTTTCCAAATTTTTCCAAAAGTGTG
>NW_010973368.1:3112285-3112620 GCF_000737465.1 Haliaeetus leucocephalus | reverse complement strand
AGGGAGCAAAAGTGAATCATTAAGACAAATTTTCTTCTCTGTTTCTACTTCTACGGGTACTTTTGAAACGGGTACTTTAAAAGGTTCCCCTTTTGCCCCTACTACTGACATATAACTCTTCCCTTTTTCTATTCCCTTCGGAAGGTTTTGAATAGTGGATTTTTCAGCCCTGTGTCCACCAAAAATAAAACTTCCTCTTTATGGGGACCAAGTAATAATTTTATCAAGGCCTCTGTTGATGTTGACGTCCCCGAAAGATATAGCCCCTGACACCCCTATTCTTCCTTAAGCATTTTCTCATCTTGTTCTCGCTTACGGCAGTTCCTCTGAACATG
>NW_010973368.1:3110934-3111198 GCF_000737465.1 Haliaeetus leucocephalus | reverse complement strand
AAACTTCTCATCTCTTTTTAATGTAAATATTGAGGCTGGAAAAGGACGTGAAATCCCGATCCATAATTCTGCATAATCACTTTCCTCCTGACTAAAAGGTTCCGTTGAGTTAACATATATATTTAAGGCCTGGCAAACCCAGTCTTCAAAAGATCCAAAAACAGGCCAAAAGACATGTGGTCTTAAAGGCTCCTTTGGCCATTCAACCATGCAATATTGAATTAATTTTAATTTACTTTTTCTTTTTCTGGGGCCCCTTTCATT
>NW_010973368.1:3110654-3110924 GCF_000737465.1 Haliaeetus leucocephalus | reverse complement strand
CCTAATGGACTTTCTGGTGGTATATCTGGTAATTTGCTCCCTTCCTTCTGGTCCTGGGTCTTCGATGTTCTTTGACCCAGCTAGGAATTTTACTGTGGCATTCCTACAGCCCTTGGGCACCAGTAACAGTGTCTTGCAGGGGGTTTAGGACCTATCACCCACCCACGAATCCTATAGGAATCGCTTCGGTCCTTCACCGGCCAAGTCCCTCGTGGGAGATTGGAACCGTGGTTAGTAGACCTCCACAATCGCTTCGGAACTAAGTTCCGT
>NW_010973368.1:3078518-3109748 GCF_000737465.1 Haliaeetus leucocephalus | reverse complement strand
CTTACCCAGCACGGCGGCCATGGCGCTCCCGACCATACCCCCGCCCGACACCACCACATCGTAGAGCGGGGCGGCGGCGGCCACAGAGCGGAGCGGAACCCGCGGGCCGGCCCACAACCGCCCACTCAGCGGAGCCAGCAAGCCCCGACCGCACACGGCCGCCATCACTGCGGAAGTGACGACGCGCCACCCGCCTCCGAGCGGAAGCCGCTCCGAGAAACCATGACAACGCAGCCTGCTCGGGGGGCGGGCACTACACAAAACACCTCTTCCCGAGCACCAATGAGCCAACGGCGGCTGTCCGATTTGGAGTCCGATTGGCTGCTTGGGGCCAAAAAGGCCGGCCTAGAGAGCCGTCGGCTTCGCTGATTGGCGGGAGCAGGCATCGGTGCCGTTGGAGGGCTGAGGCGGCGGCCTGCAGGTGAGGGCAGAGCCCGGCCTCGGCCCTCCCGGCTTTCCCTCAGCCCCGGCGGCGGCCCTGTCGCCGCCGCCGGGGCTGAGGTAAAGCCGGGAGGGCCGAGGCCGGGCCTGGAGTTTGGGGTCGCACCCCCGAAACGACCCACTTCTTCATTTTTTTAATTTTTGTTTTCCCCCTTCCAGGTGACACGACATCCCCTCAGGCTGTAACGGAACAACTCCTGCGTCTCCTGCCACCGGCCGAGGAGCTGGGAGCGGCTTCTCGGGATGGGAGGCCGGAGGTCTCCGTTAGAACTGGGCTTAGCCTACCAGGCAAAGTTAAAGGGTGACGACCTCGGGGTATCCGAAGAGGACGAGGAGCTCGAGGGTTTCAGGCGGGAGGCGGCAGTCCTGCGTGAGAAGCTGTGGGAGGCTCTCAGGTAGGATGGTACCTGGTAAGGATGGCAGAATGGCATGCGGGATTCCTGCTGCTTCTGACCAGTGACGAGGTGGAGCTTGAAGTGCCGAGATGCATGTATATAGTACCAAAACACTGGTCACAAATGTATTCACACATGGGAGGATGGGGCCAACAGGCACACACGTAAGCAGCATTCACGTAAAACATGAACAGCACAAATCCCGTTCCTGCTCATCAGCTAATCACGCTTAAAATTTGCTAGCAGATCACACACATTTCTATCCAGCATCCAGTCTTCAGAGCTGTGGTCTCTGCAACATCTAGCTCTCAGACCTCTCTTCTTTCTCTGTGGTTAGTCCAGCTTGAAGTTCACTATTCACTAGCAGATCACACACACGTGCTCTTACACAGGAAATTTTATGAAGAACAGACTGCAGCAATCACTAGGCAAGTGTATTGACCATGAGCCTGTTTACACATGATCGGCACCCTGTGTTTCCCCCTTTTTTCCATTTGCCTGTTCTTGGTCCACCCCGATCCACCTTGATCTTTCCTTTTACCTGCATTTATTCCTTCCCTAAATATCTCGTAAGTTTTACTCAGTTTCACAATTGCCCTCAAACATCCTCTGAGAAGTTTGCTATATCAGTGAGACCCATGATAGTCTTGGTCTTCTTATCAGCTACAAAGTTTCCAGCTGAACCTCTCAAGAGTTGCACGAAAGCTGTTCCTTGCAATGGCTCTTCCATCAGCGTCTTAGGAATGATGGTGTTTGGTACTGTTTGTTAGGATTTGTGCATCTGTGCACCTAAATTATTGCCTCTCCTGAGTTTGTCTTTTATGTTGAGTAGCTATCAGCTATATGTCCCTGAAGTTGGAACTTTCTGGTTTACTTGTGGCCTTTCTGGCAATGGAGTGCTAGCAGGATAATAAACTGCATTACAAAGCTAAGTAGGCATAACCACCATTTTATACGTGGAAAATGGAAAACAAGCAAAGCTCTGCTCACAAACTTTGGTAGCAAAGGAAAATATAGAGCCCGAGAACGATAAGCCCTAGGCCTGTCTTTTAAAGACCAGCTCAGCTTACGGTGTCTTTCTCTTAATCAACAGTGTCTCCCTTCTTTTAATTCTATTTTTTTAATAATTTCACTTATTTCCCCTTCATAATGTCTTTGTCTTAGTCGTACATCTGGTAACAAAAGGCAGTCCAGTTCTTTGATCGACCTCACCTCTGACAGTACCTGGGATCAGCAAAAGCCTCACTTGTTTCCTAAATCCCACCCGAGGCCCAAAAGCGCTTCATCTCCCTGGATTCCTTCCATCACCATCCCTCAGCCTTTCGAAATGACACTGCGGGAAGCTCGCAAAAAGTCCCAGTTGATGAAGTCATGTGTGTTTCTTGAACTAGACAAACAGAGAGACAAAAGGCAAAGCCAGGATGAAGCTGAATGTCAGAAGCAATTCCGGGCACAACCTGTACCTGCCCATGTGTTTCTGCCCCTTTATCAGGAAATAATGGAGCAGAATGAGATTCGCAGGCAAATAGCAACACAGAAGAGAAAAGAGCTGCTACTTTCAACCCAACGGCCCTTCAGTTTCCTGGAGAAGGAGGAGAAAAAGAAAGAAGCAATCAGACAAAAGTTCCTGGCAGCAGCAGCCCCAAATGAGAGCTCCAAACAGAAGCAAGCCACTAAAAAAGTTCCTAAATCTACTTATGACCCACTTCTTGGAGATAAACTCAAAGGTAAAATGCCAGGGCTCTTCCTGTAAAAACAGCTTCCTGCCTGTCCCTCACTGTCTCCATGCTGGGAGGTAGGATCATGGCCCACAGGGTGTCACTTGGAGTATAAAGCCAATATCATTACATCCCCTGGTGTCTCCTGTGTATCACTGGTCATTACATTTCATCTAGATACCCTTACAGCAGAGTGTCCTAAATTTACTAGTCTTGTATCAGTGTCAGTAGCAGCAGTTCTGTGCCACTCCCCAGCACACATGGGTACACTGAGCTCTTCAGATGGTTTTCCCCACCCCTTTTGCTGCAAATCATGACAGTTTGGGAATCCTTCCCTGCACTGGATTCTATACCTTTGGTTACGGTAAAGGGACTGAGATGACTTGTGGCACAAACGTGAAGACGTATGTAGTGCCAGAAGTGTCCAAGGTCCATGCAGTATCTTGGAACTGACAATTTTACTCCCACCCAAGTGATCTGTGCTGCACAGAACCCCTAGGAGAAAAATATCTCCTGAGTCCAAATCAGCCAATTAGTTCAGTTCTAAGGGATAGTGCAGTAGTCCAGTCTCTCCTGCCATCCTCTGATCTTTTCAGTTGCCTTCCCACGTGCTTTCCACCTTAAGTGCTAAAACAGGGGATGTAGGTGCCAGGACCATTCTAGTCAGAGGGACAGCCAAGGACATTTTCTTGATGCTCACTTTATTTCAGATGGCTTAAGCCCCCACAGTTATAAGTTTGAAGTAAGCAATACAAACTTCACACTTGAATATAGGAACTAAATCAGTCCTTTATAATTCTCATTGCTTTTCTCACCCCTTTCTTTTTTTTACTGTTTCCCACAGATTTGTTCTTGAGTATACACCAGTTAAGTTTTCATCAGAAAACATTTGTTGTGGTGTGCTAAACTAAATAGATTAGAAAGGTAAAAGAGCAAAGGATGAGCCATTGTTCTGTTTCTATCTGGTATATGAGAAGGGAGGAGGAATGAACATTTCATACCTCAGCCAATGCAAACTTATAAGCGGTCTCAAAAATAGTCTTATTTTGCAAACAGCAGTATTGATTTTTTTTTTCTAAGAGCAAAAAACCAACACACAGCCAACTGTTTTGTCTTCATTTTCACAAATATTTAGCGCTGCACAGGAAAGGACTCAGTTTGACGCTGTACCCTGAAACACATTCTTTCTATGGAGTTTGTCACAGAAGTCACAAGACATGATCCATCCACCAAATGCTCCTTACTTAAAATCTTTTCCAATATAGACAAACACTGCTGCATATTACATAGAAAAGCCATCATCCGTTACAAGTATATTTGAACAGCCCACTTCGATCACACAGTCAACATAATGACATAAAGCCCCACATGAAAAGTAGAACCTTGATTAACACAGTACTTCTGCAAGACAAAGGGCACAAGTTATCTGGTACCCCTAAGAATAGGAACAGGAGAAGGCCTGTTCAGTAACTTACTCTGATAAGTGAAAGAGATATCTGGAGATTAATGCCTAAGAAAGAGACTCTACCATGTTTTTTCCGGTATCTTTAAATTTTTTTTCCTGGGAGGCAGAGGAGAGTGAGGCTGGAAAGTGGGGAAAGAGAACACAGGATATCTGGTCTCTTCTATATGTGTAGCTGCCACCCTAAAGAAAAATTTAGAGTTGTGCAGTGGCAATTTCACAGCCTTTTATGTCACTCATATTCTTCTTATTGCTTTGCTTTTGATTCATTAGAAGCTGAACTCTACAGAGAAATCCGCATTCAAATGAGAGCGAAGGATTTGCTTGAGAGCTCTGTAGCTCCTATAGATACGAGCAACTGTCGGAGGGAGCCTCAGTTCCGAACTGCCACTAAAACTAAGCAGGAAAGACTTGGCTTCTTGCAGGACAAAAGTTTCAGCTTCAAGCCAAGGATTAATCCAACAATACCGGATTTTGAAGGACTTTACTGGGCATTTCAGAGGGAAGCAGTAAGGAGACAAGAAATCAAAGAGGCAACTCGTAATAAGCCATTCAAGCTAAGAACCTCCAATCTCCATGGCAGGCAGAGGCAGGCTAATGAAAAGATAAAGGTGAGATGACTGGATATTTCTGTGGTACTACTTTCTCCAATCAAGATAGCAACTTCTTAAATTTATAGCATTTATTTATGGATGGTTAATGTCCTGTGACCTCTGTTGTTGTCTTGGGAGTACTGCAGAATTCTACGACAAACCAGAGAACAAAATTCTACACAGAGATGAGCTATGACAGCTAAGGCTCAACCACCCTTCCATGCTCTTAATCACGTCTCCTTCCCCTCATTCCCTCAGCCCCTCCCCATGTAAATCCCTACTGATGGAAGAGAGAAGAATGAGTGCATTGCTCACGTACCCCAACTGTTCTCTTTGTAGACAAAGAAGAGAGGAGATTCTGTACTATGAACAAACACACTGAATAGAGTTCCATTTTTTTCAGGATTCTCATCAACTTTCCAAGGTTTCAGTACAAAAAAGTCATTCTCTGACCGGAGTTTCCTCTCTCTCTTCCAACACTCTTCCAGTGCATATTACAGATGCAACTAGAAAAAGGGAATCTGCTATTAGGTAAGTAGAAAAGTTTGTCTACAAGACCATACACCAACTAATGACTAAAATGGAGGGAAAAAAGTCAGTGTTTTCCCTCATCACATCAACTACATCAATAATACTTTTCCTAAATGTTTCTCTGTCTTCTTTCTTTGCTAATTCTTCCCCTGCTTCCCAGTTGATTTGGGAGCTGCAGACTCGTATGTCTGAAATTTTGCTTTTTTCCTTAGAGGACTACAAAAGTGAAATTCCCCAGTAGCATGTAGTCTGGCTAGTCTTAGGTGAGCTCATTAGTAACTTTTTTCTATACAGATACTCCCAAGATAACAAAAAGGAAGGGGACAAAGAAGGAATTTATTGGCTGGAGAAACAGAAAAAGAAATGTCAAGCTATCCGAAAGTCAGTGAACAGCCGAGCAAAAGCCCTGGATCCACATAAAAGTTTGGAGGAAACGCACAAGGAGAAGTTCAAGCAGAACTGGTCAGTATCCTATTCTGCACAGAAATAACCATTTGCTCTAGTAACTGGGGATCATCGGATAATTCTTTAGGAGGAATTCAGTCTAAGAACATTCGTAGCCCAACTTTTTTGGTTGTCATAACCATTCCACATTCATTTGGATTTCTTGACAATTCCACGCTACCCCTTCCATACAGAACAGCTTCCTTTAGATTAACATTTGTAGAAACTAATTTGTACAAACCAACTGAAATGTGTAATTTGGTAAGGCACACATGAGACAAGGTTTTCTAAAAGTGTGAACACTGGTTCTCTGCTTACAGTCTAGTAGTAAAGCTTTGCTAATAGGTCCATAACTTGTCAGCAATAGGATTTTTTTTGCCCACCATTCTGAATCTAGGGAATTATCAGAGCTATTTAAAGGACAAAACAGTTATTGAGAATTCCTCGTTCCTCATGAGCTACAGTCAGAGGGAACCGGCATTAGACAGGCAACTTTTCCATTTCAGGCAAAACATGAGAGAGAGAACAAAGGAATACAGAAAGGAGCTGGAAGAAATGCAGCTGCGAGTCAAGAATAGACCATACCTCTTTGAACAGGTCACCAAGGTAACTGGTCAAAGTTCCAGACTGTTTCTGGGTGACAGGATACATTGTCTTTCATTTAAGACAGGCATGAAGAAATCTAGTCTCAAGTCAATTCACAGATAAGAAGGTGCAAATGGTTGCATAGTCTCTTGACTACACTCAAAATAACACATGGAAGGGCCACCCAAGTGTAATTTAAATTCCTTCCCACCAGTTGAAAAAACACTCAGTCTTGGTTGTAGAGCTTTCCAGTCCCTAGTATATATTGCAATCAAAATATATAGTCTGATCAAAATCAAGGCCTTATCACACCAGAAATTATATGAATACCTATTCTGCACCTGAATACCATAGCCTATAGTGCAGAAATTTTAACCTTTTTTTTCTTAAAACCCTCTCCAGTTGAGCACTTTTTCTTTGTACCTCTAGTGCTACTAGAAAAACATTAATGACAGTTATGTCACTTATATCATCTGCAAGCTCTGCTACCTGGGGATGTGTTCAGCACATCTCATCCATCACAGCTGCAAATCTGTATTGCACTTGAGGTGTAGATGCAATCTTTACTCTCTATAAAGTATCTTTTTTCCCTGGGTTTTCTCTTTCAGTTCTGTCTCCTTGCAGGGATGGTATCTGGTTAGAGACATAGTGACAATACATTGACAATATGCTGATTTAAGATTTCTCAACAGAAAGTACCCTCCTGGGTCAGACTTTCTGTTCAGATGAGTGTTAATGGAGGCAGAGAACACATTTGTATGATAAATATTGGTAACATTCCTGTTTGCCAGGCTGATAAGGATTCACCAGTATTGATAGCATTCACTCATGTTGAGATAAGACTTCTGTCCTACCATATAGAACACCTTAATCTTTAGGAACTGGTCAATCCCTCTAGAAAACTGTCATCTCAGACTATATTAATTAGCAAGGTTTATTTGGAGGCAATGGGGATATAGGATCAAGGATGCTTGGTTTTCAGTTTCATGAAGATGAGCTGATAGGAAGCTATTTCACAGGTGCTCTCCATTTATTGAACTCCACTTGTTGTTAGTACTTACAAATTACAAGCAGACATGTTTACAGAATTTCTCACAACCCTTTTTTGCACATGTTCTCAGTTTGAGTGTCAGTCAGGGCTCAGACACGAGTATGCTAGTCTGGTAAGACTGGAATGCTGTAGAAGCAGAACAGAATAAGGAAGAAAAAAAAGAACAGAAGCAGGAAAAGGTGAGCTCTGGCCTTGAGAAATGCAAAACGTTGTCCTAGTATTTGGGTTTGGTACTGTACTGGATGGATGACAAAAATGTCGGACAGGGGCTTTGCTCTCATTCTCATTAGGAGTGTCAGCCATGAACTTTAAAACAACTTAACTGTTATGGGGAAGCCCCAGTTCTATATGCTTACTGTTTTAAGTTTTGATTTCATAGCACGATGCTCGTCAAGGAGCAGAGCGTCGCTACAGACACACCCTCCAGCAGGTTGGGCTAAGCGAAGAATTTGTAAGGAAAAAAGGGAAAGATGCCACTGACTTGCTGGACGAAGAATCTGATGTTCACAGGTAATAAAAACAATGCAATACAGCTCTTTTGCTTTTGACTAAAAGTATTTTCCTTGTTCATGAAAGTGTTCCAGTTTGTATTATCTAGTGTAGGCAAAATTAAATCAACTTCACTCCTCTTATTAAGAATCATGGCTCCTCTATCTTAACTCCTATGACTGCACTGTATTTCTTATGCATGGGGCAAAGCAGCAAGTAAGCACTGCAAACCATTTCCAGTATTAGACAGTCACTGTTTCAGCAGAGCACTCAAGCCTCAGGGTGAAAAGGACAACTGTACTGTACAGGAAGGAGAACCTCAAGAGGAACAGAGCGGAAAGGAAATGGCAACATAAGATCTAGCAGAAGAATCTATTGATCATCTCTTGATTATTTAATTCAAGATTCTCCACATTAATCCTCAGGAACTTTATGGTTTAGGCTGACACTTAAGAATTGCTCTGGGTTAAGTGAGATGTAAGAACTTAGTAAAGGAAAAAAAGACCAGCTGTTGTTTAGAGCATGTCTTGTCCAACCCAGCAAACCCTGCAGCCTCCCTTAGTGTTCACAAGTGTTCCTCATGTCAGCCATTTCCCTTTCTTTAATGGGCAACAAAACAAGTTAAAAAGGTTGAAGCACTATCTTCGGATAAAAGTAGGCATGAAAGACTGAAGAGGTGCATCCTCTCTGTTAGCTCCTTGCATTCATGCCACAGAAGCACACAGAAAGGGGAGAATACCTTTCAGTGTGTTAAACCTTGGTTTAACATGTGGTAGAATGCTTTTAAACAAGGTATTTCTAAAAAAACAAAGAGCAGAATTTGACCTACCTTGGGAGAAGACTCAGAGAAGTCCTTCTCTGGTGTCAACTCTTCATTCGTTCATTCCCAGCTCTGCTCCTTCCTCCCATTAGGAAGAAGCAATAGTCTTTCTATATTAAAAAATCTCCCGTATTTCATTATTTGAAACTGTTTTAACATCTTACCAATTTAGGTCATTAATTTGGCCTGAAAAACAACTGAAATTATGAAGAGGGTTGTAATTAAACAATGCATTGCTTTGGATTGCTGTTATCCTAATTCTACTATTGCTGTGATATCAAAGATGGACTTTGGTGGAAGAAATATTAGGTGTTACCTGTCAGCATGTTGCACTCAAATGCCTGGCGCATCTTGAATGGTATAGTTCACACATTAGTGGTTTTCCTTTACCTGACAGTAACAACAATCTAAAAAATACAAACCCTTACCACCTGGAATGTTTTCTGAGAATTATGACATCAAAGCACTGTGAGATTAAAAAATTTTTAAATCGCTATCATGTTTCTGCATCGTCCAATTTCTTTATCAATCATCTTTTCCTCACTTTTTAAATAGCTGCTGTGTCTCTTTTCACCTGTGTCACCTCAATCCATTTCTCCTTACACTGTAACAACAAAACCTCATCATCAAATCAGAAATACAGTACCTGTTAAGAGCTACCACATTAGATAAAGATATAAAACTGAGATAATGACATTTTTAATCATAAGTACCAGATCCAGGAATTTATGGCCCTGTGGTTTTAGGCTGCTCTATTACACTTCCACAGAGATCAATACATAGCTGAATGCATTGGGCTGCAGCAGTCCTCCTTACCGACTCAATCTCCACACTGAGAAAACACTTAAGCACATGGGAGGGTTCAAGGAAGGCTGTTATCAGTGTGCCAGTTTCTATGTAAGTTTAATTGTGCAGGACACACAAAGGCTCTTCTTTCTCCTGTATCCCCTGGAGAAAAGCAGTAATGTAATCATATTGTCACCATGCCTTGTCACATTGAAAGAAGAAGGAAAGAAGATTTCTTCCATGCCCGAGGTCTGTGGTCTAAAGCCCATTGGGCTTGTATGGATATATCTGGAGCACTGGAAGTGAAATTTTAAAACATACATTTTAAGGGTTATTTACTAAAATTGGTTGCTAATTTCCATAGTAATACTTGATGATGCTAGAAAAAAAAAAAATTCCAAGTATGTGAAGTGTAAAGGAAAAGCTTAAGAAAGGAGGAACAAAGGCTTGACTTTAAATTAATATAGGATGTTATGCCATATTCCTTTAACAAATACTAAGGTGACATGCATGAATACAGTAACAGATAAATCGAAGTCTTAATATTGGTCCCTAAACAGAAATTGCTGAAATGGTGAGGAAAGTAAAAGCATCAGACTAAGTAACTGAAACTCACTAGCACCTTTCTGCCAAACAAAGTGTTTTTCTGAAAGTAGGATTACACTTCTGTAATCCTAAAAGAGATTTGTAATCTCTTAACGTATCCCAAAAATGGTATGGAAGTAAAGAATTTCAACTTTTGTTCTGGATTTTTGCAGTTTATGAAAAAAATTTGTTATTTTTAGTTAAAAGAATTACAGCCTGTTTAGCTAACCTATAAAAATACTGTAGTAAAGAAGACATCTCACTGGAGCGTCTCCCATCAGCTGATGAGATGGTAGCCAAACCACATCAGATCCTGATTCACAGGTACCTGGTGGAGCTCCTGCAAGAACCTCCAAATTACAGTACCTTTACCGACAGCAGCACTACCTTTACATTCAGCTAGGGAGCAATATAAACTCAAAGCATTCTCTTCACATAGGAGCTATTACAGACGCATAGTATCTTAGCAAAACTCTGCATTCTTAACAATGCCAATTCTGAAGAAAGTCTTTAACAAAAATTCAAAACATCTACATGGTAGACTCATTTAAAGGGCTTGATATACCAAACAAATTTTGGAGGAAAAAGTGACTGGGGAAAGCAGGAAAAGAACACAGCAAATGTAATTAAATGATATCAAGTAGTACATTTATTTCAGATAGTAAGTCAGCTTCTGACAGTGAGATGTATTAGAATATAGTCTCTGAAGGTAAAGGATGGAAGGAAGGCCTGTTGGTCAAGATACCGAATGTTTTTACAGTGCCTAGCACAATGAGGTCCGGGTCCTTAACTGGGGCTCCTAGGTGCTCCAGCAAAACAAACACTTTAGGCTTTAGGAGAATGGACTGCATGAACAGTTTTGAAATGGCGTTTCATGACATGGGCTAAATGACACCTAAGCAGCAGACTTCACCTTTTAAGCTCTGCAAGAGAGAAACTTGGTCCAGTAGGTCTTCTCCAACTCCAGTTTTATGATTCATTCTCCATCTACCCACCCGCTCTGTGCACAGTTAAAGCAACGTTCACTCATCCCACTGCAGTATGGTGAGCCTCTAGGAGGAATGATCGATCCCACTTCAGTCACCACATATAAGAGGGCGGAAAAAAGAGCAGCTGGTCTCACCCTCCTCTACTCCAATAATAGACTCAGTGTCTGGCAGGTGCAGAGACTCGACGCCAAGGCTGGGCTGAGAGTTCATGGAGATGAGATTCTTACTATGCACTGTAGATTCTTCCAGCAAACTGCTGCCCATCAGTGACTCTATTGTGAAAAAAGGGGTAAAATAAAATTCTCACGATGTAATGATACTGCAATATAAGATACAATCCCTGCCCCCTTCAAGTCACATAGACATCTTCCCTAGATACCTACTTGATCCGTTCCTACTCTCTGGGCATCTTGCGCTCCAATGGATGGTAACTCCTATACTTATTGTTTTGAGCCTTAGTATAGTGGGATCTCATGCTGGCTTGGCTTTCTCTTTAAATAATTCACATTGCATAAAAACCCAGGCTGCTTACAACAAGAATACATAACAAAGGGCACAGATTTCATGTAAAAAAAAAGATACTAGATTCACGTTAATTCTGAAAACAATAAACCTATCTGCCCCTTGACCACAATACAGAAATACACCTTTGTCTTCTATTCTACAAGAGGAGGGTGAGCAATCCATCCTCATCTCCAAGAGGAACTATCTTTTGTTCCTTACTGGCTTGTGGTCTCATATTTTCAGGAAAAACATCGTCCCTTCTCTCTGACCATCCACTAATTCTTTCCTGCACTTCTCCCCCACAGAGAGTGCCCTCCCTTCCTTACCTGTCTGTTCTCGCTCTCTGCTGCCAGCTGTTCCAATTCGGGAGTGGTGTTTCCTCATGTGCACATTTCTGCTACCACTCTGGGAAAACGTCTTCCCACAAATTTGGCACTGATGGGGCTTCACTCCTTGGAGTTGAAGGGGGGAAAAATATCCCAAGAATTAAAAAATTGGGAATAAAGACCTCATCAACCAAGAAACCAATAATACTGTTTTGAAATGGCTGTTGACAGCACTGGTGCTAATTATCAGTGAAAAAAACAAATGAGAAATACTTCTGCTTCCTGGAGAGCAACAAGCTTCTAGAACAGAAGAGTTTCATATATCAGTATTGCCAGCTGTTGGAAAACTCAAGTCTGAAGAGTAACATAAAGTCTTCAAGTCTGATTTATGAGAGGGAACAAGTTACTTGGAATCTCTTACTCAGTGACATGGAAATGTTTGATGTCCCATGCCTAGAATAAAATAACCAAAAGCAAGGAAGCAGAGGCAAGGAAGCTATCTCCTGCCATCACACAACAAATTGCAGCATCTGGTTTACATTACTGAGCAGAGACTGGATGATGACTTGTCACTGTGAAAGGATTTCTGTTTTACAGAGCAGTTTATCATTTTCACAATACAACAAGTATGATGTCCATACGTGTAAGCTCAATAGCATGGAAGCCAAGGAGACAGGAAAGAAGAAGCGTGGAGAACTCCCATAGTCCCAAAAGTTACTACCCCAATAAAATCTCCCCTTCCCCAGACATGCCATATTCATCATATGCTGATGATATTTAGGATAGATTAGTCCGAACAGAAGGCAGAAGCTTTGAATCACTTGTGAAATACATTTCCATCTAATGCTTTGTCCAATTACAAGTATGTAGTATTAAAAAATAAAGGAAAACCCTACCTATGGCAGAAACCCACTCATGAGAGATTTCAGATGTGAATGGCTTTGATTAATACATAGAGGTCCTAGATTCTCTCTTTTAAATAAGAAAATGGTAGCTATGAAACAGATATCCAGCTTCATGACATTTTAGAAACAATTTAAAAACTAAATTTAAAAAATGTAATTTGAATTTAGAAACATAAAATTTAGAAACAACAGAAAGATTAAAGTGTACAGGCTACAGGCACCACAAAGGAAGTCATGAAACACTATGACCAGAAGTCCTGTAGAAACTAGGGGATTTTTCTTAAGGAAATCAAATCAAAGACCTACAACAAAGACATTTTCTCAGATAGGTCACAGAATGTCAGATGAAGACTCTTACCTGAGTGGACAACCAAATGTTTCCGAAGGCTGGAGTACTCGGCAAAGGAGCGACCACATCCCTGTGCCTCACACAGAAAGGGTTTTTCCCCTACAAGGGAAAAGTAAGTTTTTAGATTTTGGGATCACAACTTGATCTGATTGTTCAAGTCCAGGAGAACAGCCTGGAGATCTCTACCCCATTCTCCCTTTTGGCCTTACACGCAACAAAGTTCAATAGAAATTACACATATGCTTTCTAATGCTTTTAAAGCATTATCTTCATCAGCTTTCAAGAGGAAACACTGGCATTCTTTCTGAAATATTCTTAGATCATCATTCATTGAAAGCAAAGCAAGGGTCCACTGTTTCTAAATAGATCTTCCAAGTATATAAATACCAGAAGAGTAATATAAAAGTACCTGGACTATGATCTATCTTCTATATGCGGTTCTTAACAACCAGCTCCCTGCTTCACACACTCCCAGGATCCTGTTCCCTTTCTGCCTCTCAGTGCCAAAAATCCCTCCATATCAGATTCTATACTTTATTTCAGATCAGGCTGAACTTGCCAAAATCCCACTAGAGATGTGTCAGTCATTTATATTTATGTGTGGAGGAACAGTAATTCAAGGCACAATTTGTTCTCATAAGCTGGAATTTGTTATTTTTATATATCTACACAGCTATTTTTGTATTGGCCTAGATAGATGATGATAAATTGGGAGGTGACTACACTAATGCAATGCAATATAATTAATCTGTTCTAAACACTCTCTTAAAAAAGCGTTACATAAAACTAGAGGTAACTTTTGCCTGCAACATCCCACTAAAGAACTCCATATACCATGTTTAACACTATGATTTCAAGTCTTTAACTAGACTACTGTATCAGAGTAACAGCAAGTCCACAGGAGATTAAGCAAGCTATTTTAGCTATTTTATTGTCTAACATAGACGTAGTTCTTTCACAGTAAACTTGGTTTTAAAGTTGTTTCTACTGTGATTTTGCCTTTAGAAATCCTCTCTCTACAGTTCGTTTCTCAGCTTCTTATCTACTATAGCATTCAACAGATCTGAGCAAAAAGGATCAACACAGCATGTTCTGATTAGTGTTACAAAGCTGAAATACGTAGCAGATTCTCAAACACTGATTGTACCTTCTGGCTTGTTATAAATTTTAAAACTTGGAAAGAAGGAAGAAAAACTACCATTGACAAAAATAACAGCACACAGTTCCATCTATGAGAAACCTTAGATCTAGTTACACCTGCAGTTATGTAACACCTTTCGTCTAGTCAAACTCTTAATTGCACATTATCAATTTGCAGTTAAGAAAATTATTATTTACTCCTCCAGAAGCTACTACTCTGTTGGTTGCAGTACACTCACTCTATCATGGAGGATTGTGCATGTGTCAACTGGGCCTATTAACTTTATCTGTACCTTGGCTGGGAGCTTTACGTGCAAAAGAAAACTGAAAAAACTGTGGCTGCTGTTACTACACATACGAAATTTTATTATCGGTATATATAACTTCTACATCCCAACATCTGCCCCCAAACCGTGTGTTCTAGCTAGACTGCAAATTCTTTAAAATAGCAACCTTTCTCCATGTGTATCTACAAACTACATACCATACGGTAATGTTTAAGCAAGGCAGAAGGCATAAACAGCTGCTGGCGGCCCACATAATCTGCGATTTCATTTTACTAGAGAGGCCTTGTGCTCTCACAGTTGTCAAGGTTATTTTGAAATGTTAACCAACTGTAATACAATGCTACCTTCCTAGGCCATCAGGCAGTCTCTAACAATATTCTGAGAGGCTTGAACTGGGCCATTTGTTTAAGTGGTGTGATAACCCTGAGGCTTAAAAAAACAACCAAACAAAACCACCAGCATATTCACTATGAACTCTGCTAACTATTAAATTGCTGATCATTTCAGCAGTAACTTGTGTGCCTCTCTCAAACAACTTTCTAGGATAAAACCATCTAAAGCACTTTATGCAGTTGTCAAGACTTCGGCTGGTACACCAACTTCTAAAAATATTGACAAGGCAGGATCGATTCTCCAGAGGAGACAGCATAAACAAACCATGTATAAAATACAGCAATATGAAATAAAGGTTCTTGTTTTATTTAATATAAAAAGCTGAGCATGAGTTAAGAGTACATAGGCTCCAGCATATGGTAACATCCCGAATTAGCATTAGCACAGACAGAGCAGTTTGTATGCCAAAATGCTGTCTTCTAATTATTGCCTTTTTCTACTAGACTTTGCTACTATATTTTTGCTACTCATTCCACTGTATTCCTCATTTCCCTAAATTTCCCAAATGTAGTCATTCTACAAGCAGCATAGGTAACATAAACTAGTCAGATTCAGCCAGATGTTAGTACAGCTACGACTGTGTCCACCAGGACTCCACACTGGAGAACTATCTAAGCTATTGTGCCTTTCAGGAGTTTAAAATACCTTCTTTATAAAAAACAATTACAGCAGTCATGTTCACTAACTATTTCCTTGGGAACAGTCTAGTCTCTCTGCAAAACAGCATACACCCCTCCCTCCGTCAAACAACTTGAGGGGTGAAGGGAATCTTCAGAGCACAGGTCTGAGCAGAGTACAGCATCATCATATAATATTTGAAGGGTGAAACACCTGTGAAATTATACAGGATAGTAAAGGGGGTAAGCAGTTGATTAATTTGACCTATAAATCCATGTGAATTGACAGAAAAGGGACATTAATGAAGGGTAGAGATAAACAACATAATATTGTCAAAAGTTTGAGGACGGAGGAGGAAGTGGTTTATTCCTCAGTAAAGACCCCACCTCTGCACACCACAAATAGGTGAGGTCTAAAACACACCAGTGTGAATTCGTAGGTGGTTCTTCAGATTTCCAGCTGTCGTGAACTGTTTCCCACAGCCCAGCTCTGTGCACACAAAGGGTTTTTCACCGTTGTGAGTTCTCATGTGCACCTTCAGCCTCTGCAGGACGTAGAAACTTTTTCCACAGCCTTCTGCTGGGCAGGTGAAGGAGCGGTCATTCCTGGAAAGCATCAAAATAGCTGCTTCATTACCAGCTACTGCAATGTATTTTTCAGGAACACTTGACTTCTTTTTTTAATTAAATAAAAAGCAGAAATGTTTAAACCAAAATTAATTATATCAGAAAATGGAGAGACTCAACCAAAGTGAGTGACCTAAATTAGTCCTAAGGAACTAGAGTCTGGGTGGTCCACTGGAAGAATTTGTTCAGGTAATATCTTTTCATCATACTACCTTGCCTATTCTCTACCCAGAATGATTTAGTAAAGCAGTGCAACAGATTATATAGGAACATTGTGGAATTTCAGTCACTGGAGGATAAAAAATGACTGTATGTGTACATATAACATATGCAATTACTGCTGGCCCTGTCTCAGGGCAAGATGATGGGCTCATGTGTATTGGAGTCCTTCCCAGTTTTTAAGCTTCATCTAAAATTTACCTTAGAGACTGCCAATTTCTTAGCTAAATAAGAATACAGTCATTTGTTAGAGCAAGCAACTTTGTTCAAGGGCATGTAAAAATATGATAGCATCCTAAAAGTTCTAATGTTCACTATACCACAGAAGTGATGGTGATGCTCTTTACTGAGCACCTGTTAAAA
Source organism: Haliaeetus leucocephalus (assembly GCF_000737465.1). Lineage (NCBI taxonomy): Eukaryota > Metazoa > Chordata > Aves > Accipitriformes > Accipitridae > Haliaeetus > Haliaeetus leucocephalus. The sequence goes on along the minus strand of NW_010973368.1, from coordinate 3,093,129 downwards.
TACAAATATTCTAAACCAAACACTAACAAGGATCTGCAAAAATAATTTAAATCTGGTCAAAGTGTTTCAACATAAATGACCTAAAGCAAGCAACAGGCCTAGTATTTCAAAGAGTAATACCAGGTTTTCACAGCTTGTCAATGCCAAAAACTAACACTATCACAAATAGAGAGCACAGTTTTTCAAAGTCATGACAACATATAGCTTTATTCTGCTCACCGGTGTGTTTTCAGGTGATACTTGAAGTGAGCTGGCCACACAAATGTCCGATCACAGCCCTCAACTGTGCATTTCAGCTTCCTTTCCACACGAGATAAATGAGGAATGGGGCTAGAGTCTTTCGGCTGCCCATCTCCTGAGCAAAGATGAACATTTTCACCTGGAAGAAAAAGTACACCAAGATCTAAAAAAAGATACAGATTACTATAATATGTCAAATTTAATAGATAAAAACAGCATCATATATGATACAGGACTGTAAAGCAGGTATGTGCCTGGCTACTAATTGTTTACCATGCCTTACATGCTGCTGCCTAGCCCATAACAGGGATCAGACACCAATTTGCAAACCTTACCAGGCCCATAGACTATTCCCAACAAGCTATCTGTATCCGATCAGCTGCTACCAGATAAGGCTTATCACAAGAAAGGATGAGAGGAAATGGCCTCAGTTGCGGCAAGGGAGATTTAGGTTAGATATTAGGAAAAATTTCTTTACTGAGAGGGTTGTCAGACATTGGAATAGGCTGCCCAGGGAAGTGGTTGAGTCACCATCCCTGGAGGTATTCAAAAAGCGAGTAGACAGGGTACTCCAGAACATGGTTTAGTGGGCATGGAGGATGGTTGGACTCGACGATCTTGAAGGTCTTTTCCAACCTAAATGATTCTATGATTCTAAGAAGAATAGAAAGCCAATGCATCAAAAATTGTAAAAATGGTCTCTATATCAATATCAACCAACCAATTTTAAGTATTAGGTAGGATAACTCTTTAAAAACACCTTAGCTAAAAAAAAGAGACATTGCATTTGTTTGCAACTATTTATTAAAATAATTAAGTCACAAAGCATGTGACTAAATCCAATTATGTACTCTCCAGAAAGCTCATCTCCAAACCCAGTGGAGCTAAGGAGAAAGTATGAATTACAGTATACATTAAAAATAAGACACTTGAAAGTGAAAATGAAAGTTGAAATACAAGCAGCTGCAGTCAGAAAGAAGATACTCTTTACATGTACCAGGCAGACTACAATGGAACTGCTGGCTCCACTGAGAGTTCATTCCTTGAGAAAAACTGAGGGCCTATTTATACTGCAGAAAAAATACATGGTTGTTCTGTATAATTCTGTCACTGATGATTTGAAGATGTCAGAACAGATTAAAAGCAAGAGAGAATGAAATAGAGGAAGAAACAAGCTGAAACTAGGGGCCTTATATGGAACATTCAACTTTCGAGACAGAATCAGGGGATTTCCTACCATTATTGCTTGCTTTGGCATTCTTAGCGAGCTGTGCCCGAGTGGCAGCAATTAAACTGTCATGGGCCAATTCTTGCACTCGTAGGAACCATGGGGTACTGCTGTCTGTGCTATCATGAGAGAGAAAGTCATTCCCAGAATCTTCTGCTTCATCTTGAACAAACACCAAGTGCTCTGCTGGAGACCCCAGCCCTAGAAAAGAAGACAACTTCATGAAACAGACGGATAATGTAACAGAGGCAAATTTCTTTTGTTTCCCAGAGGCTAGTGTTGATGGCATAGATGCAATAGCTGCACTGAAAAAGTCTTCACTGACCTCTACATTGTAGAAAGCTGCTGATAATTAAATGCACCTGAAATACCTAATAATGCCCAGCAAATTTCATGATCTTTCCCCTCATAAGCAGCAGGGACAGAGTTGTACTCCTGCATTCTGCTGTGAGACATATCCAGTCAGACAAACAGAAGGAGAATTACCTGCTCGTGTTAGGTTGAGAAGAATAAATGAAGTGCTGTCACTGGGCTGGAGGTCTTGCAATAAACTGGAAGTCTCTGGAGTTGACAGAAGGTCAGATGGTTTCTGTACATTCTGTGCCCTTGTTTCCTCTCCATCAGGGCCCACATTTACCTGGAGACTTCTCAAGACAGCAGATGAAGAAACATCTTTGGAAGAATTAGTGTGACTTGGCGGAGTGAGATCTCTTTCATCATCTAGTGAAGAAAGGGAAACAAGAGTAAATGAAAGTATAAATACACTACGACTAAAAGATACCTATAAAGTTATTTTTTGAGGAAAAAACTAGAACTTGAGAGAGATTGGAGGAGGAAGGAATTCTCTAACTAGTCAGACTGCACTGTTAAATGGGAAAATTTCAGTCACCCTTCTGAACTTTCTCCTCCACCCCCTGGAATGCCTTATCAGCAAGAGGCAGTGGGCCACCGTGGCGCAGTAAAGACCGCTGTATTAAGGGCATGCTCGCAAAGATCTGCTGCATAGATTTTACCTGGCAACATGAGTCTGTTGCATTCTGAGGTCTCAGTAACAGGAAGGAGAGAAAGACAGGTGATGTCTTTTGGTTCTGATTCCACCAGCCCTTGCCCCAGTGGAATAGAAGTATTCTGAACAAACTGAACCAGCAGCTGAAAAAAGATACTGAAGATTAGGTCAAGGGCAGCACAAACTATTTAAAAAGGTACTAAACCCAGTCCATTACCCCCTACTGTCTTGTAGGAGACACTGAATATAATCCCATGAATACACATCAAAGTAAATGGAAGCTTTTCAATTTACATTAATGACAAAGAAGGATTTGTTTGTATTTGTCATCTTTGAAGTACCTATAAAATTCTCATTTCTTTAACATACAATAAACAGCTCTGGATCGTTGCAGACCACTCTGAAGGCTACTTAGGCTATATTCCTTTTTAATTATCTTTTACCAAGATAAATTTTATCAATATATGCTGTGTTTTAAGGCATATATTCCTTTTTAACTCATCTTTTACCACTTGATATTTTACTATGCTCTAATGGTACAGATCTTTTTCTAAACCATTGTCTTTAAATACTTAACTGAAAGTTGGCCTTTTTAAAATAAAAAAGCAAGCAAAAGACTAGTTGCAAAGATGTCTAGCTAATGGCTATTCAAAATAGGCAGATAATGATCAGAGGAATAAGGCTGGGATGACAAGGGGGAGAACACAGCCAGCCTTATCCATCCAAATCAGCTACTCCTAAAACCATCGCAGATGGACAATTAAAGCCATTGTCCTTAGTGTGAAACCCACCCACTAAGGGGATGCAACAGAAGAAGTCTTCTCCAGAATCCTATGCAAAATAAGGGGGACTATTGCATAAAGAGGTATAGGATTTATACTGGGATGCATTCCCTGCGGAGGACTTTGGGACTGAACAAGAGATTGGGGGGATTGTACAGGACTAATTATGTGTGTTCCAAAGGCAGGAAAAGGAAGGGATCAAGGTGGAACAGGGCAGAACAAACACAGGAAAACGAAGAGCAGAGCATAAAAGAGGTTCATTACATATAAGCAGGAAGTTAGTCGATTCAGTTGTCTAGCACAGCCTAACCATCGCAGTCTGTCCTGTCTTCTTATTAAACTCCATTCCTAACTATTTCCTGTGTGATCCCAATCTCTAGAGTGTGTGTGTGCCATATGCTAGTGAACACCAAGCCAGACTAGTTGGCAAGCAGAATGAGAAGTGTAGGGACATATCCTGGAGAAACCCATTAAGATTTTCTCTAGGCAGCAACAGAATCAGGCACTTTGCGCTGCCTGTGTTTATGTGGGCAAAGCTACAAGCGTTCTATCTGCATTAATCTGTTTGGCGTCAGTCACATCTGCACAGTGTGTGTGTGTGCACCTATTTGAAAATTGTACTAAACCTCACTATTGGCTGGACCTAAGATCAGAAATAGGGAGCAGCCCTCATCTTAATGGGCCTAGGAGGTGAGAGATGCCCAGGTCATTCAGTCCAGCAGATTTAGCTATCCTTAACATCAGTCAGCTCCAGCAATGCAAAAATTACTTCTGGCTAACTCCTAAAAATCTTGAGTTATAAAAAAGGAACTTGACATTTGAAAAGGAACTGGAAGTCAGATAAATGCCTTTCCTCACCCCTGAAAGTCTTCCCATACTTAACCAAGTTCAGGGTAGCAAAGCATGTGCCTTGTTTACTCATTCTGTTCCCCTGACAACATCCCAAGCTTTTGTCAGACTACTGGGTATAATACTGGACTCCTGTTTACCTCCAAGGCATAGACACAGAAATGAGACTCTCTTTTTTTTCCATTACCAGTGCCATAGCAGTCCATACTAAAATATTCTGATTTAACAAAGGAAGCACTGCTGGGAGCTACAAGATAACACAGCCCAGCTTTTGCAATGGACTGAACTAATTCTTCTGTGAACTCCACAAGTTTTTTTAACAAACACAGTTTCAAATCCCTCCCCTGTGTGGAATTAAACTACTGGAGACCATAAAGACTGAAAGGGGTCAGTTGTAAGAAACCTAGACATACTCCACATTTCAGAGAAAATGCCCCTCAAAAACCAAATAGAGGATCTATTTATTTGGCTATAAGTTCTGTCAAACAGACTTACTCCAATACTCACATTCTCGAAATATTTTGAAAAACACAGATGAAAGAAATATGGAAAATAACAATACACCAAAAACTCAAGTCACTATTCCTTATCTCTAGGAAACTCCTTGACATAAAGATCCTGCATTCTGCTGCTGTCTAGCAAACAACTATATGCAACAGACTTCCTTTATCTTTAGCATTTAGAAGGAAACTGTACAAGACAGTTATTAAAAAGCTACTACCCTTGTTACTGGTTTGTTATTAGTTAGAATTAATCATATTTAATTTTAATAGGAATATGGAACTATAAGAAATATTTTAGCAAAATTATATATTGCATTCTATACATTTAACCAACAACTAACAGCTGCTGTGAAATCCCCTGTATAGCCCTGTACCAAGGCCGGAGGAATTGGTTAAAATCATCTAGTAGGAACATTTAGAACTTAGATAACAGATGTCAGAATTTCAAATTAATAGGAACTTAGGAACTTAAGAAAATGTATTATGTGTAACTATAAGAATTCGAGTATTGTCTGAAATCAGTTAACCACGGAAGCTTTGGTAAAGATTTACTTCGATCTAATTAACGAGGATTCCAATCAGTAGAGTTAAGTGAGATTAACCAATGATTGTTTTAGTATAAGAATATTGATAAGATGGTGTGTGTGACTGAGGGCCAATCACTAGAGACGGTAAATTCAAGAATTAACATTGAATGTACTTTTATGTAAATCTAATACATGATGGCGAAAATCGTACTGTGCAGAATCACATAAGAGAGGTCAACTATCGGACAAAGTGAGGAAGACTATGGAAGACCACCAGAGGGCTTCTGAAGACCACCAGAGACCTTCACTGCGCCTGCGTAAAGGACATTTACATATGCTAAGAACTTCCCAGAAATCTAATGAATATGCATAACATTTCTCAGAAATCTAATGAATGAGTAAGTTTAATATAAGGCGTATGATTTTGGTGTTCAGGTGTGCGTGGTTTGTGAGAGGACTCACCCGCGCACCCAGCCGTCAATAAAGAAGTGTCTGCTTATCTACACTAAATTGGTGTTGATAAGTTCTTTATTCCGAGTTTTTCGGCAACACCCTCATTGTGACATATTTTAGCATGCATTCACGCAGAGCCCAGGCGAAGTTGTCTGTCCAGTGAGATGGTTCATCAGTGTCAAAAGAAACAGAGTAAAAAAGCATGATATGCCCATGGTATATTTGTGATTAAAAGCCAACAGTCACTAATAATTTGATTCTTATTTTGTATGTTGTGATTGTCTTAGTATTTAATTTTCAGAACTACTGGCACACAATTCCAAATTATCTCTATAGCAGATACCAGCCTTCTGAGCCTCTCCTACATCAGGACGAAGTTCATTAAATCAAAGAAACTGCAAAGAAAACTTAATAGTTTGGGCTCCGATTTCTCTATGCTTATCGCCTCTCATGAAAACACTGGAAATACTGATGCTTCCTCAAACAGTTTTACCTCAGAGTTACTGCTGTCAGAGCCCTGAAGCCTTAATTGCCCTGAGTGGTCTCACCTGGGGCCCCCACCCACACGCTCTGCCCAGGGGCTCCATTTAACACCAGGGGCTCCATTTAAGTTCAACCTATGCTCTCTAGTCCTTTCCTGAGCTGTCTTGTAGGTTTACCTGTCTCAAGCCCTGTCTCCTGGATGGACCACAGACTATTACTGCATCAGTGTCTCCAGCCCCATCTCCTGCTACTCCTGACTGGACTCTCTGGATAGACCATGGACCTGGTTCATCACTTTGCCTTGTCCAGGGCTGTGAATGGACCCTGTTTCCAGCACCCATCTCTGCCTGCCATGCTCAGGTGCTGCAGTATTGTGCCCTGGTCAGTGAGAACACTGCCTGGGCTGGGATCACCCTTAGCTTCCAGCTCACCCTCGGGAGCAGCTTGTCATCACTGACAATTATGAGGGTAAAAATTAAGTCTTGAAGTCATTTGGATGGCAATATGCCACTTGAACTAGGCCACAAGCCAGACTGCAGTTTGAAAGGTTAGCACTTTTTCCTCTTAGGTATAAGATTATCCAAAGGCCCCAGTCAGAAGAGGGAACTATTTTTATGTTGTCAAAAAAATACATAGCCAGGAAGAGACAGTCCTTCCCCCGAGGCCATGCATTCTAATTTAAGATTAAAAAAAGAAAAGGAGAAAGAGAGGTAAAGAGAGAAGAGACTTAGGAATAACAGAGCAAGGCAACCAGAAGAAAGAAGTTGGGACTAAAAAAATGCGAACAGCAAGATGGTTCTAAATTACTGGATTGTCTTTCATTTAAAAGCTGTTCATATCCCTACTGCTGCCTACTCCACCATGAAACACGTTTTTTATGGACTCTTCTATTTTTATACAGAAAGCCTTAGATAAAACTTTCCTCCTATAATAGGAAAGCTTTGCTTGAAACCTTCCACTTCCACACAGCAACATTAAGCCACTAGGGAAAAGTAAAATGCAGCAGCCACAAACAGATGCTCAGTAGAAAAAATATCCTTTTAATTTTCTTTGTAAAGTAATAACAAGCTAGTACAGAGAATTAAAAGGGGGCAAAAAAAGCAGAAGTAAACAAAAGGACGCAAATCATGCTTGTTATTAAAATTCGGAATAAAAAACCCCAACCAAAAAACCCAAAACTAAAGCAAAACAATCACCAACTCTACATCAAATATTTAAGAGAAAATAGAAATCTTCATGTCACAGATATATCTTGACAGCTAAGTACCTTCATAAACCTTCCTGTTCAAAATCATTTAATACCTTTGTGACAACTACAGCAACTGGAATATGGGTGGAAACTCACTACAAACACTGTGCCATGCTTTCTTAAGTTTCTTTTAATTTGGTTTTGCAGCTGAAAGCAAATAGGAAATTGTAAGGGTATCTGGTAATTAGCTGTTCAGCATAAAAGACAGACTAGGCACAGGAGAGGTGATAAATTAAACGTGCAGATACATAAACTCCAACAAACTGCAGATAAGAGGGAATAACAAAGACCAGAACTCCTGGGACACTGATGGATGGGCTGCTACAGGAGTGACTTGAGTGTGACCTTGAAGAAATTCAACCAGAAACTTTGTAAGAAATAGGAACAATATTATCATGGATTACCAGAATGTTATCAATTAATATGTATAATATGACTGAAATAACCAGAGAGGCTGCTAAAGTCCTGTGTACAGTGCTCCCCTACCCCATCAGTTAATATTTAAAATAGGGAAACAATAACTAGACATAATCTAGGGTTTAGGAATAAACTATTAGACAATGGGGCTTTGTAGCTAGGTAGAATGCTTATGTCAGAAAAGATAATGGATTGTGGTCTGCTCAACAAACCTTGAAGAACTGCTTGGAACTGCCAAGACAGAGTAAGTAGGTAAAAGGTAATTCCTACAGGGGGAGATCGCGACCACTGACTCATTAAGCACCTACTCAAAAGAAGACAATGAAGGAAGAAGACAGAGTCTGTGCACTAGTTTACATGAGAGGCAAAGAAGAAAGAACCAATCGTTAAGGAAAATAATAATGAATATATTACTTGAGTATATAAATGTGGGAATTTTTGAGACTAAGGTGTGCTGTCTTGAGACAGGCAACCATTCGTGTGCATCAACAAAATTAATTTGAAAATACCTTGACTCTTGTGTGTTATTGGCTTGCACACTGGGTAAACAAATCTGCTTTTAGGACAATGAGAACACATCTTGTAGGCAAAAGCAAACTTCTTATGGGATATGGGGGGAACTCTGGGACCACATAAAACTTATTACTAAGATGTCTTAAGAGGAGGCTGTGGGAATGTGAAAAATTTATGGATGTTTAGGGGAAGGATCAAAGGCAGGGAAAGGGAGGGATCAAGGTGGGTAGCAGAGGAACAACTATGGGGAACAGGAAGGGGGTGGGGGTAATATGGGTAGACCACATTAGCAGGCTGCAGGTCAGTATGCTGCTCTGCCTCATCACTGTATCCCATCATCTTCTCAAATGCTGTTTGCTCCCAAATAGTTTCCGAGTACATTAATCTAGTTAACTTCATGTTGGACTAGCCTGTCAACGGGAGGAAACCACAATCTGGAAACCCAAGATCCTGGCCAGAGGCTGGATTAAAAAGCCCAGGGCCTGGAGATGGATACTGGAGGGACTGGAGGTTTGGCAGAGACTGGACAGATGCATGACTGTGAGTATGCATGTCAGCTGAGTGAGGGCATGTCTGTGATATGCTAGCAAATTTCAGGCCTGGTAACCTGATGATTAGGAACAGGATCAGGCCATTTGTGATCTTCCTGTTTCATGTGAATGCCATTAGTGTTTGTGGGTGCCTGAAAAAGTACTGTCCTGCCATGAGTTAGTGTTTACAGCCACACGTCTGTACTGTCTATGTGTGCGTGGGTACATATTTGCAGTTCGGGCTCAGCCTCACTTCTGTGTGTACCTGGGAACAGTCCAGTGGTCTCTTCTCTGAAGGACCAGGAGGGGAGGAATCTCCTGGACTCTACAGTTCATCAGATCTCATAACCACATAATATCTGACACCACAAACAGGATCCAGATGGGCTGTACGTATTCCTGAGATGGTGACTATAGAATCTCTACGTAAAGAGGGGACTGATTCTTCTACAAATATGGCCAAAGTGCTAGAATTTGCAACCAAGCAGACAGAACATCTTGGGACACCTGAATAGGAATAGTTAGGGAAACTGAATGTACAGAATATTAAGAGAACACAAAAAGAATGATAAGAGGTATGAGGTGGCTTTACTCTATAGCCAAGATATCCCTTGGAATTTGGAATAAATTTTGATATTGATTAATTGCAAAAGGACATCCTCGACTTAAGAGATTCAAACTTTATGGGCCAGATGTGAGTCATACAGAGAGAATCTATAAACCTTGGAGGGACAAAATGAGCAAAGTTCAGCTACATCTTGCTATGAATAATTTTTTTTTTTTCTCTGTCATACCACCTTCTTGAACATACCCTCCTCTTACTCCTTCTGATGAAACACCACATAACTCTGAAAATCCTCTAAGTATTGTAGACAGTGTATGTATTAAAATGTAAACTATTTCTTGCCTCTTCTCACTAAACAAGTAATTGTCATCCCTGCTAGTCAACAGGAAATGGTTGGACAGGATGATCCCAGGGTCTATCACCACAAGCAGTGCAGAATGCTTGTGTTACCCAGGAGCTCGGATAATGTCCCTGACTGGAGGGGCTGTGTGGGGAACAAACAAGGAAAAATCTGTTTAAAGAACTGGGAACCCCTCCTAGAGTTCCCTTCAAATTAAAAAAAAAAAAAGGCACTACAGAAACAAATGAAAATATGGCCGTCTGGTATGGATCGAGTTGAAGTTTGTGTCCCATTAACATACCTCCTCCATCAGATGATTCAAAAGCCAAGTGTCAGGCAGTTGCTTTGTTTGAGGTGGGGGTGGCTGGGAGGGACAGGGGAGGAAGGTTCTCCAGTACTAACATTCAGATCTATCCTCCCACTGGACAGCTGGAGAGCTAGACTATACTCACAGATCAGCAGGGACCATGTTTTTAATCGATACGGTTTCTGGTTTCTGTTCTATATTTAACCAGTGAACCACTACAAAATAAAGAGGTCAAAAGAACATTTAGCAGAGGGGGAAGGGTGGAGGAGAAAGGAGGGGTTGGAGCTGAAGGGTGTGGAGGGCAGAAGGCTCTTAGCTAGAAAGTGGGAGACCTCCTCCCATACAGCCTCTGGGGAATTAATTCATTCACAACAGTCTCTCCTTGTGAGGCACTCATGAGGACAGAAAAAAGAGGGTAAAATACCTCCCCTCCACCCCCTTTTCAATAGCCAATTCAATTTGTAGACCGGAGCTGTAGTTCACTTGGTTGTGCTAGAGCTAGCCCCGGCAGCAGAAAGCACCCTGCAATGGACCAGTGTGGTGGAGGTGGCTGAAAATATTTGCAGCTGTAACAAATCACTCTGAAGGCTTAAAGCATGCAAAATGCAGATCTTATCAGTACCCTGAGGAATGTAGGTAATACAGCTTTGGGGGCAGGGAGTTCAGAAGAAAAAGCAGATCCAACTGCTCCTACAAACCCTCTCAAAGCAACTTTGTAACTTCCTATAAAAGGAGGATTCACCTCTGCTCAAGTATTAAACTTTTATTTGCACGTTGGTGGCTTCTTTAGGGATAAAACCAGTAGCAAAGAAGCTTATACAATCCATCCATAGTGCTTTGATTAATATTATCTAGATGTTACACAAACACAGTTAGCTCCTAATTAATACCTTTCTCACATGGTAGGTATGAAAGAACATCTGTGGCTCTAAGAATTATGGTGCCATGGCTCACCAGGGGATCTAAAATGATGACTGACTTTCAGACATACTTGAACTGCTATTTGGGAAAGGTGTAAAAAGGGTATCTACCATTTTCACATCAAAGAAGTAGAAAATAGCACTAACTTAACACTCAGCTTTCGCAATCAGAACCAGGAGTGTGTGTATGGATCTGGTAATCCACAATGCAAATGAATCCCAATGTGTAGTATACAATAGCCTTGATCAAGATTGAGGAAAATGGTTTAGAAGACAGTATCTATGGAAAGGATGCCCTCTGCAACCACTGTAGCTTTCATGCATGAGGCCTGTTCCTACTGTAGCATGGACTACTCTGTTCTGGGCTTACTGAGAAGGAAATGCAACTCTGCTAATGGGGAAATAGGACTATTATGTAAACATGCCTAATTAACAAATATCTTACTCAAGTCCAGAAAAGACAAGGCCCACTTACAGCTCCTATTTAAGGAACAAAGGAACAAGCATTCCAACTATCCTGGTCCTTGGCTGTCAGAAATCCACCCACTCACAGACTGAAGTAACAAAGTCCTCCATGTTATCATTCAGAACTGGGAGAAAAATTGGTAGAAGTTATGAGATATCAACCACAAGGCAAGAGAAAGGAATTCCTTGCAGCCTATGCTGACTACAGGGCTACTACAAATTTGCAGCTGCTTCTCCTGAATAGTGTGATTGTGGAAGGGCTTTGGCTGCTCTGTTAAGAAACAAATACCTTACCACTTCAACTGGGCTGAGACAAATTACCACCATTCTCTTTAAAGTACCAGTTTAAGATACCTGCATATGGACTGAAAAGGGATAGAAACAGAAGACTCAATAAAAACAATTCAATTTAAATTTGCAAACTTCTCCAAAAGCTACTTCATAGCAGTACTAAGTCCTCTGCTCTAGGACCTTAACCTTCTGATGAGGTAAAGCTGAGAACCAGAAAAGCAAGCACACAAAGTGATACAGTCCTTTGCACTTTTAAGTGGGGGGAATGTACAGATAGCTGGCTAATGGCTATTCAGCCTAAAAGACAAAGGTAAGAAACAGGAAAGGTAATAAATTGAACCCGCTGGTACAATTGTCTTGAATATAACAAACTGCAGACTGTTGTATCTAGCAAATTACGGGTAAGAGTAACAAAGACCAGAACTCCTCAGACACTGATCAGTGGGCCACTGCTGAAGTAAAACCTTGAAGAGGCTCAACCAGAACTTTTGTAACCAGTAAGAAAGCAAAATTGTCTTGGGTTATCTGAATGGGTCTCATAGGAAAGACCAAACTTATTATCTGATGTAACAGGGACTGCAGGATCTGTAAAACTTATTATGCAATGTTTAGGAGGAGGATCAAAGAAGGAATCGAGGTGGGTAAGTGGAGAAAGAGCCATGGCAGGAGGGAGAGAAGAGACTCTAATCATATGTTTGCTAGCTGCTGTCAGTACGCTGCTGTGTCTGATCACTGCAGTCCCTTCTATCTACTCACTGAACATATTCTTAAACATTCTACCCACAAGTGAGTACACTGCTGGTGAACTTCTGGTTGACTAATGTGTAAGGATTAGGCAACCATGGTCTGGAAAAACACAAGATTCCAGCCAGAAACTGGCTAGAAAGCCCTGGGTCTGGGCACAGATACCAGAAAGGCTTTAGGCCTGCCAGAGCCATCTGTAAATGTGAGTATGCACGAGAGTTGAGTGACGAGGGTATAGATATAGTCCACTAACAAACTTTAGTGTCGTTCATGCTGTTTGTGCTTACCTCTTAACAGTACTTTACCTGTGTATGTGTTAATCTGTTTGTGGCCAGCTGTGCGTGCACTGTGTGCACACACATACATCACTGCAATTCATGATCAGCTGTGCTACCAGCTGAACCTGGGAACAGTCCAGCAGCCTCACACTGAGCAACCAGGATCCCCTGAGTGCTGCTGCCTACCACTTCTGCCAACTGCTTAATGGAAACATGAGTAGCTTAAAAAACAGAACTGGCTCATGCTAATAGAATAATCCAGACTCCCCAAAACCGAGTAAAGTCAATTTGGTTTGAGGGAAAGAAGTAGTCAATACAGTAATTTATTTTATTCTTGTAACAGAAAGAACATTATAATAGTGAAAAAAAGAAAGTAACCTGAGAACAGGCAAGAGTATTGGCTGACACTTGAAAGGAGGGGAAAAAACCCTGCAATATTCTTTAATCTTTTACCATTCAAATCAAAACATGGAAGCATTAGAAATTGCCACTGAAAACACTTTGAGAATTAATATGTAAGCAGCAAACTGAGTAAACTCATTGAACTTTTCCTAAGTGTTGCCCATAAATGTTCCTGGGAACCAAACCCAGTTCATAATTGCTCACCTCAGGTTTGGATTCTAACTCATCCGATAACATTGATTCAAGTGTCCGATTCCTGCAGCTGTCCTCAGCAAGGCACAGATTTTTTTTTTTTTAGTTCAGAGAGAACAACGCTCCCTGCTTATTCTCATATTTTCCTAAGTGTAAAACAGTATGGTGGTCCTTCTGCAAGAAGCTGTGTTGCGCAAATATTCAATTTAACCTAAAACAACAAAAAAGGAAATATAAAGAGATAGGAACGAAAAAACGAGAGCAAAGCAAAAAGAAGTGAGCAGATGTTGCATGTAACTGTAAAATACACTTTGAAGTACTGGGAAAACTCATTTTCCTGCATTTCTGTTGTCACTGAGTCAGCAAAATAACATCCTAAGGCTGTGAAATTAATTTTCAAAGGCTATTTACCACATTTTCTTTGCAATAGCTTGTTTTCAATGGAAAATTGAATTGTTTGTCCTGGAAACTGACAGGATCAACTGAAAATCACATAGAGCCTGCAAGAGACAAGGAGACTGAACTCCTAGCCTGCCAAACACTGGAATTATCCAAATTGTTGATGAAAAGCAACCTCATACAAACAATCCGTCACCAGGAAACCTCTGCTTTTCCTGCCTGTTAAGATGTTATGTTTCTGATTATGTGAAATATCTTGATGAACACAGGTAGGTTAGAAGTTATTTCACAAATACCCATAGAATGTTTCTTCTTTGGGCTTCAAGGGAAAATGAGAACTAGTTTGTATCTATTTTTGCCTACAGGGAAAGCACTCCAGACTAGCGATGGGAGAAGAAAGTGAACTACGTACAGTTCTTCCCGCCCTCCCATCACGATTACGAATCTACTGAATATATTAAAAAATAATGAGAATACTGGATCGGCTAAAAAGAGAACCTAAAAGCCTTCCTCTAGCACTCCTGACAGCAAGCGGAGCGGCACAAGATCCTCCACACAGGAGCCTCACCTTCTGCCGCGAAGGCACAAGGTAATAAGCACAGTGAAAGCAGAGTAACTCAGACCGACGCACGCAAGCCAGGGCTGGGAAATACCCCCGCTCGTTCGTCCGCTGCCCCCTTTCAGCCCGCACCCGGGAGGGCGGGCCCCGAGCGACCCACGGCGACGGGAGCCGGAGCTGCCAGGCCCGGCTGCCCACGCCTCGGCCGGGAGGGCACGGGGGGCAGCCTGGCGGACACCGGCCCGAGCCGTGGCGGGGGAGGGCAGAGAGGGAGACCCCGGCGCCACGGGGCAGGGCGGAGGGCCTAGGCCCGGCCAGGGCCGCGCCCCTCCCCCACGCGGGGCAGGTGCGCCGCCCCTCCCCCACCGC
>NW_010973368.1:3078212-3078431 GCF_000737465.1 Haliaeetus leucocephalus | reverse complement strand
CCCCCGTGCCCCGCAGAGGGCGGCGAATCCTGGAGGAGCGCCCAGGCCCCCGCCTCCCCCCGCCCGCCTTACCGGCATCTCAGCCGCCCGGATGTGACGGAGCGCCCGACCGGAAATGCCAAGGGCTCGGGGACGGAGGGGGGTGTGCGTCTCCTCCAGCTCTATGGTGAACGCTGTAAGGAGCGCCGCTTCCGCCCCCCGCCTCCAGTTCCGCCCGCC
>NW_010973368.1:3074979-3078188 GCF_000737465.1 Haliaeetus leucocephalus | reverse complement strand
GCCTTACCGGGCGCCCGCGCCGGGCAGCGCCGCCGCCCTGGGGTCCTCCCACCGTTCCCGCCGTGGCGCTGCCCCGCTCCCCGGCGGCCCCCGCGGCCTGTCTGGGGCAGCGCCGGTGCCTGCCTGAGGCCGGCCTTCCTCAGGAGCCTCCGCGGGGATGAGCGTTGTCCCGAGCGGGAACATCCCGCCTGCCCCGGGGAGCGGGTTTCTTGCTATTTCCCTCAGCCCCGAAAGACAGAACAGTAACAGCTTGGTGCTTGGGGTTTTTCCCTGGTTCCATCGGGACCCTTACCAGGGCTGCGGTGTTCAGCTGCAGCCCGATTCCTCTTAAAATAACCTTGTGATACGGAGAATATTTTACAGGTGGAGATTATGCAGGAAGCTTACAGTCAAGTTCAACGTTTAGCTGCTGAACTCCTCTTTTCTTTAACATAAATCAACGCAGAAGATGCGTTACTTCAGTTTGTTACAGCACATGTGGAAACACTGGTTTCCTACCAGTACTTGGTTTCTGTTTCTGCTTCGCTCTGACTTGGTCTGTCTGTTCTTGCAGTTGGCAATGGAGGGAACTCCTGACTTCACAGCAGCTCACCAATGACACGTACAAAGTAACGCCAGAAACATACATGTCTTAACAATACCTAAAAACCAAAAAGGGACCCAGCAATTTAGAAAGCTTGTACTTTGGTTTTTGCTCATTAGCCTTATCTTGGTATCTGGAGGTTAGCAGGACAGAGCTCCTGAAGTAGTGGGGTTGGCAGCCTCTGGTCTTGACATTACCTGCAGAACCGGTGACCTTCAGGTCCAGTAAACTTTAACTTGGTTGCAGCTATTCCCTAACTTTGGAGCCACATGTGATTACTGACTCCCATGCCAGAACAGCTGCTCGTGGGAAGGTCCTGGTGCTGCCAGGCTGTAAGAATCCCTGCGATACGAAAGTAACCCAATGGGAACTGTAGAGGCTGGCAAACCCAGGTTCCCCAGGGGTCCCTGGGCGCACAGCTCGTTCTGATCCATGGTGGACTGTGCAAGAACTTGTGGTCACTTCCCAGGAAATGGCTGTCGTCATCTGCCTGTGAGCTGCTTTGGAATGGCTTCCTCTTTTCAGCCCCTCCACGATGTGCAGTATGGCTCCTCTGCCTTTCAGCCATTTGAAAATTTTGATTTGCAGCCTAAAGATTCATGGTTACCCCCCTTGGCTTTAAATGTTCAGCGAGTGGCTTCATGGAGGGCTATGCACTGGAATCGTACTGACAGCCTAGTGCTTCAGCAAAGACTGTTGACCAGCCACCTGATGGATCCACCCAGTAACTCCATAAAGTCTACAACCAAGTTAGATGCACGTCTTTTTCTGAGGTATTATCGCATCAACTTGCAGTCACCACATTAGTACTAACAAGAGCCTGCACCATGAAATCAACTCTCAGTCAAGCTGAAGTACATTTCTGATGTCCAAGGCAGGGAAAACTGTGATTCAACACCCAGAATCAGCAGCCTCAGGGATTTGGTTGCCTCAGTGCCATACTGGCCACACAGATGGATTAAATCGGGGAACCTCACAAAGTCTGGTATTTATCATGTCAGATCAGGTGGCCACAGTTGTGATGACCTGAAGCTGTAGACAGACCCATTTATTCACTCAAGCCCACAAAACTGAAGTAATTAATAGCTCCTGAGATTGAGTTTTTTAACATAACCCCGATAAGCTGGAGCTGAGTAAATGACCATGCAATGGTCACAGTAAAAGACCACTTCACTGTGTTTATTATCACAAGCAGGATCCCAGCATGCCACATTTGCTGACCCAATACAATCCAACAAAGGCAACCAGAAATGCAGAACTACTAACTTCATAAACCATTTTTTCTTGACGCTACTTCGGTAATCCCAGGGCACTGAATCCTAAAACTTGATTCTGTTACATTAAGATACTTAGTAATCTCAGAAGTCCTTTGACTCATCATCAGCCCAACAATGTGGAATTGTTGAGTAGCTATTAAAATATGGAGACGTGTAGGCGAATTAAGTTCCTTTCATTTGCATCCTTCTAGGCCGGATGAGTTTGGCTGCTTCAGAGCTTGCATCTTGACTGCCTGGGGAATTTTGGTCTAATCTGATAGGGGAATCTGCAGTGGGAATAGCACAGCACTTACCCGAGTTGTTTATGGAGGTCCAAATCACTCGCACAGGTGTGTGAAGCAACACTGGTCCCTGATGGGAGAAGAACTGTCCAGCTGGGAATTTCCTACAGTCTCACTTTCTCAATAACATCTGCCCCTCTGCGATCCTTCTCTCTAGTCAAGGAAAGATAAGAGACTCAGTCACATTTCCCCCATGACCAGATTAAAGAAAAGGGAAACAATACTGGGTTTTCACCCCTGCTGCGAGACAGAGAAAATGTCTAGTCATGGAGTAAAGGGAGAGTGGTGTTTTTGATTTGGTTCTTGATAAATCTGTTTAGAATGGGACCCTATTCTGAATGCAAAGAGGAGCGTAGGCTTTATTTCTCTTAGCACATCTTTTGTTCTTTCACGTGTATGTTTCTATACACTCAGATATAACATCGTTATATAAACCTATGTGCCTTATTCCAAGATACTGGCAGTACTCAATTTTATTGCAATAAGGTTTTTAAAATTGTAAAACTTACAGGTACAACTGCAATTAACTTCACTTTGATGTTCAGCCTTTGCAGCATCAGTATGCAACAGATTTTTCAATTCTCTCACAAGTCTGTCCGCACAAGCGAAGCTATCTTTCCGCACGTAGAGCTGATGTTGGCACAAAGCGGATGAGTTTTAAGAAACTGAGAGAACTAAGATCTGAAGCATTTCCTCACGCATCCCCTCAGGCTGGCATCCCGTTCCGTCGCATGTCGGACTCTCCTTTCCTGCGCAGTCAGCGCGTTTCCCGTAGCGGCAGCTGGAACGCCGCTGAGGTAATTTCGCTGGCTGAAAGGCGTACGTGCGGTCAGGTACGGGCCTCCACGCCGCCGCGACCCGACACCTTTCCGAGTCTTCTTGGAACACCAGGCGCCCGGGGCCGGCGGGGCCCTCCCGCGCCTGAGCCCGCGGCAGCGCCCCCAACAGGGACCGGCGGCGGCTCCGCCGGCTGCGGAGCCCGCAGGGAAGCTGGCTCCGGGGCCTCGCCCCGGTCCCGGGCCTCCCGCCGCACTGCGTTAGGGCGGAGGAGGCGCTGGGGGCGGGGGG
>NW_010973368.1:3074441-3074969 GCF_000737465.1 Haliaeetus leucocephalus | reverse complement strand
GTGAGGCCCGCGCTGCCGGGCCGGCCTCTCAGGGCGCCGCGCCGGTCGGGCACCCAGACACTGCCACCCCGCTCGGCCGCGCGGAGCTGCGCTTCAGCCCGCCGCCCCGGGTTCCGCTGCGGGGCTGGGGCGGGGGCGGGCGGCCCCCCCGCCGCGAGGTGTCGGGGGCTCCCGGGGTCCGCTGCGGGACGGGGCGGTGGGGCAGAGGCGGCCCCTCGTTGCCGGCACGGAAGGGTTAACGGCCAGCCTCCCGGCGCGCAGGCGGCTGGGTTGGCTCCGCCTCCCATTCGACCGGTGGCACGTTCCATTCCCCCCGCAGGGTAATTCCTCCTCCCTCCGCCGCGGCGGCTCTCCTCGCCCCGCCGGAACAGAGCGCGGCGCTCGGCGGCGCGTTCGTTCACGCCCCCCTCCGGGCCGGGTGGTAGGGCCCACGCGGCGCCGTGCGGACGGACGGGGTGGGGGTCCGGCCCACCTCTCCCCCCTCGCGCCCCTCCCCGCCGCGCTTGGGCGGTGGTAGGGGCCCGCTCC
>NW_010973368.1:3022866-3073674 GCF_000737465.1 Haliaeetus leucocephalus | reverse complement strand
GCGGGCGGGAGCGACGGCCGCTGCCGGCAACGGCGCCTGCGGGTGACCCGCGCCGGCCGGTTCCTGCTGGGGCTGCGCCTCCGGAGCCCGGCGGGGCGGGGGGGGGCCCGCGCAGCCGGCGCGGGTGACCCGGTGGATGTTTCTGCGGCTGCGAGTTGAGCAGAAACGGAGGCGCGCGGCTTCAAACCGCCTTGTTTTTACCGTAGCCTGTAGTTTGATGGGGAATAGAAACGCAGGCGTTTAGTTGGCAAGGGGCTAGTCGATATGCAAAACAGATGGGGCTGCAATAATAAAAACTCCTTCGTCCTCTTGAAGGGAGGGGGGACGCGGCTCAAATGGAGCAAGTGAGAGCTGGGAGTTTGACTTTGGTTCTCGCTTGAAAATAGAAGCCTTACTACGCACGGGCTTTCGACATCTTATGCGTGATTGAAAAATAATTAGCGTCATAAGAAATTAGGAGGGGGGTTAAAATCACAGCACCGGTGTTTTTCTGGAGGGAGAGGGATGGAGTGCTGCCCCGCAAAAATACTTCCACCTTTCCAGCTATGAGGGGTTTTTGCCGTTGGGAAGCTGAGCTTTCATGCCAACTCTTGTGTTACCTGCTAAGCTGAGATTTGACTCAGTTTTAACTAGGAAGAGTTTTTCATGTTTGTTTATTGAAAAAAATACTTCAGCCGTAGGAATTCCTTCACCAATTTGAATTTGAGTGATAGAAACCTTTTCCTATGGTTTGGACTTAAGATGTATTTAGATCCTGCTTTTTCACAGACTTAGTTTGGCAGGTTAGATTATTCCTCAGGTTGGAGTTCTTTAAAATGAAAATACTTGCATTCTCTTTACCATATGTGGGTGTGATCAAGACAAATATCTTTAAAAAAAGTTAATAATCAAATATCCTAATATATGGCCTCTAGTCAGCACCTAGGGCAGGAAAGCAAGGATATTAGGTTATCATGTGTTTGGAAAGCGATGCAGATTTTAGGATAGGAAATGGTTAATGTTATTTTGCCTCTGTGTGCATATAGCTTTGCCTATCAAGAAGAAAAAAAGCTGCAAGTATTTCACGGTATATTTAGGATAGATTAAACGTTGTGGATGGCCTTTGGAAGACCGTCTGCAGCTGAATCACAGTCTGGACACCATCCCTCTTTGATTCCGGAGGGATTAGAGAGTAGTTTGAGGCCTTCCTTGCTTCTTTATTTTGAATTGGAGCAAGAGAACTTTTAAAATGTAATTCCTCGTTGGTTGGAGTTGAATGCAAATGTGGTGTGTGAAGTCTCACTTTCAGTTCCTCTGCTCTGTTGTGCCCAGCAGGTACTTCCTGTGGTGCAGCTGCGATGGTTGAGAGTTAGAAACCTTACTTCTGGAAATACCTAGCTAGTCCCAGCTCACCTTTATCTTAATTTATTTCTTGCCCTATGAATCCTCGGTGTGCAAATCACGATCGTCTGTCTTGATCGGTCTTCTCTTGCCTTTAAGGAGCTTTCAGTTAACTGTTGAATCTTTGGGAAATCCAGCTAGTGTCATAAGTGGAAAAATCATAATTGGTGATAGAAAAAAAGCAATGTTGGTGATTATCTGATCTGAGACAAATAGCACGACGCGGGCTTGGAATTTTAAAATAAATAGTATCTGCAGGAGATGTTGCCTGGGGGTTTTGTTGGAAAAACTAGAATGCCTTTTTTTTTTTTTCTCTGTCTCACTAAAGTATGAGGCTGCCAAAATCAAATGCGTTGTGAGAAGGCTTTTGGTATGCTTTTTCTTTTGAAAAAGATTCATTCTCCATGGCCTTATCTGAAACTTGTACAAGGACACTTGCTTTCTAAAGTTCTTTTTACAGATTCTGTATGCACAGTGTAGCAGGACTGCAGTAAAATACTATGTAGAAGTAGTTGTTTCTCCAGTACCTGTTCTCTGGTAGATTAGTATAATTTCAGTGGTAAGCCAGAGGTGAAAAGTTACCAACTTCGATAGGATTTTGCATTACTGTACTTTCTTGCTGTCTTCAAATCATTTGCATGCTGCTCCTTTGTTTTGAAATTAATAGCGTATGACCGGGCAACACGTGGTACCTGGTTATTACAGCAGGCGCTTTTTTTTTAATGAGCATTTTAAAAATGGAGGGGGATTTGCATTAAACACTTGACCTTTTATTCAGATTCATTTTCTGAATAGACTTCTTTTTTCCCTTGAACAGACAAGGTTTTTAGTTTATTTTTATGTGGTTTTTTTCTTGCAGGGTAGCTGCTGATAACTGATTAGTTTGCATGTAGGACATTTGTTTTTAGCTCTTTAAGTAGAGTTTTGAGATTGAAACGAGGTGGGAAGGAACATTAACATGTGCCAAATCGCTGCTTAGTTTTTAGGGTGACTGAATGTCTAAACCAGGGGCATTGTCACCTGCCTGATGCTTAGTTTTGTCTAAGGAATGACCGCAGTCTAGTCACTTTATTTCTCTGCTTCTGTTTATTCATCCGTAACTCAAGGATAATTAACAATTCCTTCTTGCGTTTGCCGTATGTCATTGTACATGGGATAGCTATTGTAATTTGCAAAATAATGGAAACAGCAGTGTTTTTAACTTCTCCAGTGGCTGAATCACTGTAAATGCATTCCTTTTGGAATTAAGTTTAAAACAGGATGGTTCTTTCATAACTCCTGTCAGCCCTTATGATAGCTTTTTGGCAGAGAAGTTCAAAGAACTTCCATCTTATACTTCAGAACTGGGGAGGAAGAAATCTACTTTTGTCAAATGGCATGCTGTTTCTTAACTGTGTAATCTTGTTGTAGGCTTTTAAACCTGTTATTTAACAACAGTGAGGACCCCCCTCCTTGCAGGAAAAAGAAACGTACTTTAGATGGCTCTAGAATTCCTTGAGCATTTACAGTACTGCAGGACCTGAGAAAAGTAATGACTAAAAGTAATGCAATTTCTAGATGCTTTCTTGGGTAGAGGAGAATGATGTGTATTTTTGCTAATACAAGCACTTTCTGTACAACATAAAATTGCCAATTTCTAAGCAAATCAGCGTGTTAAGTCTCTAGAAAAATATTTCAGAGTGGCCTTTGCTAATTCTGATGGAATTAAGTGACTACTTGTCTGCAACTTGGTTTAAAAACAACTGATAATATTTTGACAAGCATTACTGCTGGCGGCCAGTTATCATCCAAAAAGATATGTTCTAGGTCTGTCCCATATTTGGGGTAGAGCTCAAGTTGCCATAAACTTTATTTTGTGGGTGGCAGCATATTACTCCCAAAATATTGCTTTAATAGCACTGGGACCACGATGAGCTCTAAAAATCTATAATTTATTTAATTAAAAGGTACTAAAGTAGAGTTTGTAGTGATCTGTAACTTTTCCCTGAGCTTTTATGTTTATGACAGTAAATAAAGCAAAATAACAAAGTATATTATTGTTTAAACAGTTGATGTTCTACTCCCTATTAAAAAAAAAAAGGCGTGGGGCCGGTGGGCGTAATGTTCTGCAGCAGCATCAGGGGGGACAATTTGTTTCTTACTGGCTCTTACGAGATCCCAGTAATCTGTGCCTTCTCAAACTGATCTTTCAAAACTAAGTTCTGGAAGGCAGGTGGGAGGGCAACAAACTTTCTGTGAGTCATTTCAGTGCATGCAGCAGCTAATAAGCAACTGCTAATCATTCAGTAGGAAAATTCTGTGTTCTTTTATGTAATGCTGAAATCCCAAAGTACGGTCTCTCCTCTAACTGACTACAAAGGAAGATAGGAAGGTAGCGATTCCCCTCCTCTTTCCCCTGCAGTATGTTAATTTGTGTGACTTGTTTGATCTTTGCTGTGGAAATAAAAATGCAGCTCAGAGTAAAACTGTGGTATCTTGGTGAAGTATGGTATCTGTTGGAGTTGCCAAAAACTGGTGAATTGCTCAGAACAGTAGACTGCACCTGTATTTAAGGTTTTCCAATTACTCTCTTCTATTGGTCTTAGCATGCAGCTGAAACTGGCAAAAACTAGTAAAATAACACAATATGTGCCTTACCACTTTGTTCATGTTGAATGTAGGCAAGGTCATTTTGTTCTCTTTTCATTGGGTGTTCAAAAAAACCAACCAAAACTGAAGATGGAGCCTAGTAAGAAGCTTATTATTTTCAGTATGCTTGTTGAGCTAGTGGAAAATAAATGGTTTAGAAATCCCCCCAAAACACATGTTTTTTCCCCAGCTGTGTGCATGGGTAGTACATAGGATTAAGATGCCATTATGACTTTTAGCAAAAGGTGACAATTAACTTCTAAATAATTCTATTTAAATAGCAATCATTTTACTAGCTCTCTGAAATAAAGATGTGAGCTGAATGCCGTAGAGATTGTATGACTGCAAACAGTAGCAAAAGTCTAATACTGTGTTGAACTGTGATCGGATTTGTTGATGGTAATAACTGTGCTGTGAATGGAAGAATAATTGGATGTTTTCATTGCTTAAGTTTTGAGGCAGAGAACTTTTCTGTGCGTCTCTGTAGCGCATGAAATGGCAGTCAAATAGCTGTAGTAAAAATGCGTGAGATACTAGTAAGTAGTGTTTTATGTGTCCTGTAGTTTGGTGGTTCTAAAATTAATGCTTGCCTACAGTAGCATTCACTGGGGGTATGAGTAGCATGAACAAGACTTTGCAATGTGAATATGCAGGTGATTCACAATTGTTCTGAAGATTGCATTTTGCCTCTTGGCTCTGAGAATTAAGTCACTGAGATCAGAAGATAAAAGCTTAGTTACAGCATTGGCTGTGAACACTGCCTTTACACCAGGTGGAGGTTTCTGCTGCTTTCCTTGTCATACCAGACTATGTCTTACAGCTTTTGAGGAAAGAAGAGCCTGAAATACTCTTGGTGGTGGTGCCAGGGTCTTCAGATTTCCCTGCCAAGCTTATTCTTCAGTATGATCAGGCATTGCCTTAGTCAGATTTATAAGAATATTGAGCATGTGGTCAGGGCTCCATTTATATTAATGTATCATCAGTATAGTAGTCCTGTACTTAAAAGTTTAAATATTAAATTGTTAGAATTTCTGAAACAGTTGTAAAATCTAGGTATTTTGCTCCAGTATTTGTCTGACTCAATACGAAGCTTGTGGATCTTGCTATTAAGT
The DNA here is from genome assembly GCF_000737465.1 of Haliaeetus leucocephalus. Lineage (NCBI taxonomy): Eukaryota > Metazoa > Chordata > Aves > Accipitriformes > Accipitridae > Haliaeetus > Haliaeetus leucocephalus. The sequence goes on along the minus strand of NW_010973368.1, from coordinate 3,068,554 downwards.
TGTTGTTCACCTATAGAATAAAAGTAGCAGGTGGAACAGTGGATAGACTTCTAGTGTATGGTTATTGAATACAGGAACTTCAAAATAGGTAAATTATGATTTCTAGTAGATAGCAATTACAGGCTACAATTCATACTTAAAAAATGTAAAACTTGACTACCTGATACTGGTTGTTTTTTCCCCTCTCCTCTTGGTAGAATTATCAGCTCATACTGTGGAAGTAGTGAACTGGCACCAGAGCTTCCCTATGCTTTGAGCATTGTAACTGTATTGTATTTTCCTCAAAACTGATCTGAAATATTAGCATATGATTTGTAAGCCAGCAGAAATAAGGATTTATGTGACTCAATTGTCAGCTACAGGTTAATTGACATCTACTGTTTAAGGTGAATTTAACTCATGTATCCATTTGTGATGAAACTGGAGTTTCTGCCATGTTAATTATCAAGTGCAGACTAGTCTTTCCATGTTAGGAGTAAATCTAATTTACAGCATGTATAAATAAAAAAATGTTGACCCAAAACTTAGTTAAAAAAATAAAAATCTTAAAAGTAAATGCCACACAGGTACTCTAAAACTGCAGTCATTTTTGTATATCTTGCTTGATCTTTTTTAGGAATAGAAAAGATGCAAGTCAGAGAAATAAACTGTACTAGGGAAAGGAAAACTGACTGTCTAGCACACCGAGTCATGTCCAGCATGAACTTAAAGGTTCTCCTTTCACTTCTTTTTTGGTATCCCTTCTAAAAGTTAAAATTGTGTGTCATGGTGGATCACTAATCCTCTTCTGGTCACTGATGGGAAATTTTAGAACAGATTCCCCTACTTTAATACAACAGAAATTAGACACTGATTAGGGTGTGGGGAGCTTTTGCTTTTCCTGTCTGAGGTTTGTGTTGCCTCGATTGTGGCAGGTTTGGGCTCCCATTTGTAACCTAGCTGCAGTACATAAGTGCTCAGACAGGGTTGTTTGTGGTTGCATTCTACTTGGGCATTAAATGCAGTGTTAAATGTTAAAAGGAACAAGTATTTGATGTTTTCATCTGTGACACTTACCACATATGTTCCAAGGATTAAAAAAATGCATGAAAGCACTGCTAAAAGTTTTCTTCATGGTGCTGCCCTGCTGAAAATACTCCTATGGTGACTGAAAACTGGCATTTGCTTTTACAGCTGGATTCAGCAGTTTGTGTAGTCTTCTTCCCCTTTATACTTCACTCTCATTTTCTGTAGTTGCATGTGTGCCTGTATAGCAGGACAGTAGGATGTTTCCCAAAAAAGACTACGTGTTCCATTTAATAATGTGTTCTTATTGCCTGTGTTTGTCTTATCCAGAATGATTCCTCACAATGTTTTAATTTTGTGTACAGATTGCTTTTTATTTTGTCGTTTCATAGGAACCTCCAGAAGTTAAGTCTCTTTGGGGATATAAGCATTCTGCAGCAACATGGAAGTATATCAAATACATACCTCGGTAAGGTTGACCCTGATGGCAAGAAGATTAAGCAGTAAGTTATATTTGTAAATTATCAAATACATTAAAATAATAAAAACAGATAACAGAACACAGATTTTCATGCCTGAAATACATGACTGAGAAAGCTTTACGTTTTTTAATAGGATGAGAATCTAATTTCTTAAATTGAGCTGATTTCTGTTCCTGCTATTTACATGAAGTAGTCTGGGTTTGTGGCTTTTTCTTTTTCCCTTCTCAGCAGGGTGAGAATCCTTTCTTTCCTCTTTTCATTGTGTTCTAGAAACAATATTATGTTAATGGCACAAAAGGGGGAGGAGGGATGGGGAGTTGTTACCAGCACCTCTACTATTGCTGTACATGAAAAAAATTAGAAAAGGAAGTAGTCTGTTGTATTTCATAAGAATTGAGAACATGTAGCAAGTTAACTTGAAAGAGAACATGAACACAAACAACTTATTTCAAGTTGCATCTCAAAACTAGGTTATGTATTTGCAGAATTCCTGGAAGATCATAGCTCACAACATGCTTGTTTAGTTCAGAGGTGTATTTTAGCTTGCCTTAATTACATTACCATGCAGTCCTTCAGTGTTTATAATCAGAATAGCTAGTTGTTCTTCTTTAGAAAAGGTTAATTACAATGTAAAAAGCTACTGACTTCTGGAATAAATTACCACAGAGGGATTGATGCTAAGTTAACTATTTTAGCAGTTTTGCTAAAACTTTCCATGTAGATAAAGCCTGAATACCATCATTTTAATTTGTGTCAGTTTAAACATCTTTCTCCCAGTAGCTTGGGAGTGGAATGAGTACAGCCACTCTAGATCTTTACTATTATTTCTTTAGAGTGGTTTTAGAACTAGTGTAGGTATATTATCAGGTCAATGTATGTATGTGAACACAACCATTGAACTAAATGTTTGGTCCTGAGGTAAATTTGCAAAACGGTACAAATATAGATGTGTATCACATACTGTGTCTTTGTCATCCATTATGCTTAGAATGCAGAACTTAGAGCAATTTGGGATTCTATTTAACATATGTACTGTAGTGCTGTGTGCAGGTAAAAGCTCCTTTTTTTTCATATCCTTTGTTGTGGAAACATAAATATATAATCAAACCTTTGCCAAGGGGCTTGAAGAGAGCCATCTAAGCAGGTGTTTACTCAGCTGAGTGCATGGTTAAATTTTTTTTCAAACAAATAACAAAAATAAGTGTGCACATTGCAGAGCCATAAACCGTTCAAAACTCATCTAATTTGAAGTTAGTCTTTTTGGTGAATATTGAGCTTGCACATTTTGAAACGAGCAAGTAAATGCTACCTCTTGTTTGGTTTTGGTGTTTGGGGTTTTTTTTTCTAGAATAAAATAACGTATTTGGGACCTGCTAGTCCTTTTCTAAATTAAAGGGAAGCTGGCAGTGTTTTATTCGGTGTTCTCAAGTTCATCGGCACTAGCAGCAGATTTACTTCAGAAAGTAGATCTTTATGGCTCCTTAGTCTTGTCTTTTGCACTTGGGATTTGCATCAGGTAAGCTGCAAAACACGGATACTGATAACAAATGCTGAAGGATATTGAGCAGCCTTTGGAGACAGTGTTGTTGGTAGCTGAGGATTTTTGGAACCTGTATGATGATAAAGCTTACTAGCTGTTTCAGAAACTTCCTGCAATTAAAGCAGTCAGGGGAGAAAATGTGACAATTCTTAAGTCCATAGCATTGAGCTGGGTGTAGCAGACTGTGGGTGAAATCTCAGCTAGCACAGAACCATTAGGATGCTTCCCCAGGTTAAGACTAAGGGTTGTTCTGAGGGAGAGGAGGCTTTGGATGGTGTTTTCAAAAATGTACTTTTGCAGTGGTCAGAATGGGTTTGTATTGCTGGTTCTTTTTCTGTATAGCATATGTGTCCCTGGTTACTTTCTAAAATTCTCTTTACAACTTAGTTCATTACTGTTGGGAAGCTCAGTGTACACAATACATTTGTCTTGAGTTGAACAAAAGGCAGTTGTTTAAAATTTTGGCTTTCTGAAATCTGCTTCCCATGATTGGTCTGATCTGTGTGGTTCAGATAGTTTGGTTTCCCAAAGAACCAGTTTAGCTTCTGTTATTAAACAAAACATTTTGATTGATAGTCTTTAATTAATCAAATAGGCTCCATATGGACCTTAGTAATATGTTTGTTTCCTGTCCAGGGCCAGTGATGTGCTTCAGTACTTATGGGTCAGGACTGTTTTTTGGTCTTAAACAGTAACTCAGCCTGTCTAGTCAGGCTTTGGTCTGTCCTCTGGCTGAAAGCACCATTTGGGGCATTAGTTGTGAAAGTAATTTATTTTGAGTTTTTTATTTTTAAATAGTTTGTTCCAGTATGATCATTTGTAGGTTTCAGGTTGATGGTGAGCATCCCATAATTGCTGCTTACAGGGAGCAAAGGGGACTAATAAAGTACACTTGTTGAGTCATCACTAGGTTATGTTACTTTCTCGCATGTGCTGAGCTCTGCTTGTATTTTGTGTTATACTTACTAAACCATGCTTAAATGCTTTATAAGCAACTTTAAGATAACTGTGTAAGTTAGGATAAATGTTGTGCTACATTCTAGGCAGTTGAAGTAAAAGTTAGTATGATAATCAAGTAGGTGTTAACTCCCAACAATTGACTTAATGTGTCTAAATTTTTAGAACACAGTTCACACTATTTTTGCAAACTCCAGTTAGATGCAGTCTATTTAGGAAAAATAGGATGTGCGCAAGAATTTGCAGGGGAGGAAAAACCCCTGTTATGGTGTTTGAAAAATTTATTTGAAATATGTGAAAACTAATGGCATATGGTTTATATTGTGCTTCCTGTCTGGCCTTACATAAAGCAGGTATTAAAAACAATCCAGAAGTGATCACTATTAAATATTCTCTATTGACATGTTTGATATCTTTTTATTAAATTGGCAAAGATCTAGAGGAAGGTGGCTGGACAGTTTTCTTAGGACCTACAAATTGGTAGACTAACAGCACAAATCTAAATACTTGTATAAATACTTAAGTGCTAGCACTAAAAAGTTGATGTGTAGGTAGCATTAAATAAGTATCTCTCTTTTTTTAAAAATTTAGTGCAATTCCCACAGGGGAGGAAACCCACCCTACAGCTGCAGAGTTCTTTGTCATGTTTCTTTGAAGTTGTGTGAGCACTAGAACAGCACTCTTCTAAGCTTAGATGTTTAAGTTGTGTCACAAGCACAACTTAAAGAGATTTTTAGTGCAGTGAGGTATATAGATGGTAGTATTCTACTGAGCATCTCAAAATTGATTTGTCATCTTTTCAATTGTTCTGTACAATATTACAAGCACTATTGACTACTTGGACTATTACAAAATAAATTCTGCCATTGCTGCAACCATTACAGCACCTTTTGTAGATTTGTATGGTGAGAGGGGGGAGGGAAGAGTCCCTTCATTGGAAGACATTAGAGAGGTTCCTGTGGTAGAACCTTTTTTGGGGGGGAGATTGTCAGAGAGTCTGCCTTCATTTAAGCATTGGCAGGAATAATTGTGAAACAAACATTGCCAGGATCAAACAGGGCTCATCTGAACTGTAAAAGAATTTAGGATTAAAATAGCAAAACTATATTATCTGTGACTCTTGACCTGTTGTTTAAAACTGTGTTTAATTTGTGTCGCAGTTGCCAGTCCTCAGTTTAAAAAAAAAAAATATTCAGAGAAGATCTGGAAAAACTGAAGTCTTTAAACCTGATGACTATACTAGGCAAAACCTTGGGAACTATTCTGAGGTGTATAATAGATAAATACAATGACCACACCAACTTTTCCACTTACAAAGAGAAGTCAGGCCTTGCAAACCCAGTACATTCTTAGGAGAAGGAAGAAAGCACATGCAGGCAAGAGAGAGGATGAATAAGGATTGCTCTTTTAACTTTCTTTCAACAGAAGGATTATGGGGCATCAAAGGTAGTATGTGACAGGTTCAGAGCAAGCAAGAAGAGAGGGGAATTGCACTGCAGAGTTCTTTATTATTGGATGTTACAGTTGCTGAAAGCTTACTTGGCTTAAAGAGGAGCCTGGATAAATTTGTAGAAGTGAGGTCCCTGAGGGTTACTAAGTACAGAAAGCCAGCTCTGGGTCAGGAGGTCTGAGTTACAAATTTCTGGAAACTAAGGAGATATGTGCTTTCCTTGTTCTGTCACACTTCTTAAGGCATTAGTGTTTCTCTGCTGTCAGTCAGGGTACTGGGCTAAATAAGCCTTTAAATTTGCCTGGACATTATCTTGATTAAAGATATGTGCATGAGAATAATAACTTTGTAAAATTGTTTTGCTTAGATTTATAAAGTATACAGATATCCATAACAATAAAGGAAAAAGTGATTCTTGCAAAACATTACCTGATTTGAGGCACAAAGATTTCTGCTGATTTTGTACTGGAGGTGTTTACATCTTATTTCTTGGCATTTCAAGTCTGGCTCGACTGCTTCCCTTAAATGCTGTTCTTTCCTTCTGGCTGACCAGGGTTTGAGATCAAACTGTCATCTACACATGTCCTAGAATGTATGTGCTCAAAGAACACTTGTCATTTGGGCAGGAGAACTCTTTTGGCCTTAGCGGCTGTGGGATGAAGACTGGAAAAATACTTACTTGGAGAAAGCTTGTAGAATTTGACTGTTCTATTTGAATTTAGTATTCAAAATCTTATCTGAAAATGCTTCTGTTGCCTTCCAGAATTAAATATCTAACTTAAAGAACATCCCTTCATAAAAAAAAATAAAGGGGTAGGAGAGGTGGCATGCATCAGAAGTGGTACATAGTAATCATGCAGTGTAATAAATGGCATGAGGATTCTGGCAGTGCCGGAATCATCTGGCACTGATAATCTGAAATTGAAATGTTACCAGGTCCAGGTTGTTTTGGTAAAACTTAAACCTGTTGACACCTGAAAATCCGGTTAGCTGAATATTCAGAATTATTTAAAGGATCTTCTTACATGTTTGTTCTTTACCCTTTAATGAGCAAAGTCAAGCAAGTAATTTCAGATCATTCTAACTTATGCTCAAAGTCAAGTTTCTGCAGCCTTTCACTGAAAATGACAGGTTTTTTCCATATTGAATTTGGAGTTCTGGAGAGGGTAGCCAATATGAGAAGCTGTTTTTAAAAACAAGAACTCTGTTTTAAAAGCATTACAGGTTTTCTTATTTGCATAACCTTAAAATATATGTGGGAGGGTGTTAAATACATGCTGAGAAATACATGAAATGAAGGTTCATAGTGTGCCACTGTTTTTGAAAGACAAAGTACATAATTTTCTCAAGATAGTTTATTTTAACCTTTTAAGTGCAGTGAAGGTTAAATTGCTGTGGGAGGTCTGCAGAGTCAAGTTCTAATATTTGTAGTTCACAAGAACTGTAATAATAGCACCTTCCTGCAGAATAAGGCCATCAATGAAAGAAGAATAATTCTCAAGTAAAAAAAAATAGAATGGTATGCAATTGGTAAGACTAAACCATGTTTAATAGGATCATTGTCTGTTTTGTTTACTTGCAGAATACAACAGCTGTTTGAAGAGATATTAGGCAATAGCAGGCAATTGAAATGGCTGTCTTGTGGGTTTATGCTGCAAATAGTAACTCCCACATCATTGTCCTCCTTATCAAACCCCATAGCCAACAGCATGGAACATCTGAGCTTATTGGACAACCACATCCCTGGTAATACCACTCTTATCACTGCAGTTGAATTGGAGCGCTTTGTGAATCTGCGTTCGCTCGCTTTGGATTTCTGTGATTTTACAGCTGAAATGGCAAGAGTCCTGGCTGACAGCAACCATGTGCCTTTGCATCGACTGTCTCTCCTGGTCCACAGTGTTTCCATAATGCACAAGTCATTGGACAGTATGCCAGAAGATGAGAATTGGAAGGCGCTGACTCGCAACAGCACTAATCTTCGGGTCTATATAATGGCTTTTGATGTCAAGAGTGATGATATGCTAAGGATTCTTAAGCCCAGTATCCCCCTAGAGAGGATTCATTTTGACAGCTACATCACTTGTGTTTCAGGGGCTGTTGTTGACCTCATATCCAGGCAGTATGACAAGTTCCTCACTCATTTTATACTAATGAATGATGTGATAGATATGTCTGGCTTCCCAGATCTTAGTGACAACCGGAATGAAGATCCACTTGTCTTATTAGCCTGGAGGTGCACAAGACTGTCTCTCCTAGCTGTTCATGGTAGGTAATACATTGCATGGGCATAGTATGTGACTTTGAAATACAACACTTCAGCCTTTCTAATCATAATGTGCTTTAGTGGAGTGCTGTTCAAGAGTCTGCTGCACAGCTGCTATACATGCTGTTGTACCTAATACTGGTATTTTCATGTTTGAAAATAGGAAGGCATTTATTGTCTATGAGTTCTAAACATGCTTGTAGCTTAATAACTTCTGTTGAGAAGTCACATAGGATTTTATTAGACCATTCACAGAAATAAGGATAACTAAGAACTGAGCATTCCAGGAGGCTTATCCTGAAAGTGGTCTGCACTGTGCAAGTTCCACCAAGTGGCTGGTTATGTGAATGTGAACACTGAAAACATTTGCTGTTTTACTGTGAGCTCATATGCTGGCAATATTAGATGATTGTGCTTCCTGTTTGTATATAACACGGGTTAAGTGCCCCAAGGCTGAGGGGAGGAAGTCTGTTTCCAGTTTGGTAGGACTTTGCCAGCAGATGAAGACTGAAAAATACAATGTGGAGGAGGTTGCCTCACTGAGTGCATTGGTTTCACTGGTAATATCAGAGCTAGATATTACCTATTTATTTGCCATATAATTGCAAATTAAAAAAAAAAAAGTGTGCATTTATATTGAGCTCTGTCATCAGTACAGTACTCACTAGAAATTACAGTTGTTTGGCAAATTTTAAGGCTACTGAAACTGAAATAGTGCAGAATAGTTCTTTTTGTTTGTGCCGGAATCAGCTTACCAAGACCAAGTTTGCCGATACGTGAAGGAGTTAAGCGATGACTCTGTATTGTGTTGCATAAGAATGAATGCATTTCCTCAGACTGCATGGGGGAGTAAATCTCCAGTCATTCAGCACAAACAGGAGAGAACTTCAGCAGTATTCACATTTCCATTGGTTAAAGTCAGAAGGTCCTGCTGTATTTGCTAGAAAAAAATTTTCCACTGTCTTCTATTGAAAAATCATTGCGGGGAGAGGGAATCAATTCAGCTGCCTCTCCTTTATAGTTTCCAGGTCTGACAGATTTTGGATACTGGCAGGTGACCTTACCACTCTAAATGTGGATTTTAGCAGTTTCTTTTAACATTTGGATACAAGTTTGAGGACCTTTAAAACAAACACCACCACCCACCACCCCCCCTCCCCTAAGGTGTTACCTTAAATTATCCTCCTACTGCAGGGAAGTCCTTTATTTAAACTTAAAAAGATGGTAAAATATCTGAGCATAAACTAGTGTAAGTGTCTAATGTCAGTGTATGTCTATTCAGTAGAAGGTATTGGTCTGTGCAGAGCATTGGGAAAGCAAATGCCTTCTACAATTCTGTCTAGCAAATAGTTGTTGCTGCATCTTCTTTGGAGAGATGCTGTGTATACTTGGGGGAGAGCATGGCCAAATATCACCCTTGCTCTGATGTTGGGATTCAGATTCTTTCCCCTTCTTTTCTCCCCTCCTTGCAGCAGAAGCTAGTTAAGCTGCTTATAAATGTCTCCTGGTCTTTTTTAAGCTGTGAATATGACTGCTCTGGTACTATAGCTTAAGCATCTTTCTTCTGGAGTAGCAACTGTGAGAAGAATATGACTAGGAAGAAAGATACAGAATGCTGTGATGCTTCAGTACAGCATCTTAGCCTCATGCTTGTATTTTGTGAGGTTTACCAAGTAATGGTTTCTGGCTCCACTTGTCATATTCTTCAGGATACTATCAAGCTTCCTTTAGGAAAAAATGGTGGTTTTGTTCAAGGTGCCATAATTCACTTTATATGTAAGTGCTCAGGTTTCTTCTCCTGTTTCCTGAAGTGGTTGTTACTTGGTTTCCAATACTCTTTTTTTCTTTGTTTGTTTTCCCTCTTTTGCTATTCGTTTGCTCTGAAAAAGGCTTTGATTTACATGTAGTTTTGGCTGCCACTTGTCACTGACCAAAAGAGGAGAGGAGAAACATACCTTAAGGACACTCTTTTCCTGGGGTTCCTTGAGATTCTCTTCTGTCTTCTCTGGGAAGTAGTATGATCTTTCCAGCAGGGTAGCATCTTCAGGAGCAGAGGAGAGCTGATTGAAGGATATTAAATGCATCCTTGCAGAATGAAGGAAGGGTGTGAAGAGTGTGTGGTTGTTGGGGATGGGATGGAGACAGTAGGATAATCAGAGTGGTATGATCTGGCACTGTGAATAAAAAGCACAGCCCATCTATGGGGGTTGAAGTCTTTTTTTTTTTTTTTTTTTTAATTTTTCCCATTCCTCTTTAAGAGAAGGACACTTCATGTGGATTTTCAAGACTTTGTGTTGTAAGCATACTGTGTTACCTATAAGATGCTCAGTTTTATTCTGTCCATGAGCAAAACTAAAGTTGAAGTTTTTACTAGCAAGGAAAAACAAATTATGGTGCTGCTCATGGTGAATTTGTTGTTCAGTGGTACTTGTGGTAAAGTGATCATTCCCTCTTACCTCTGAATACTTCAGCTGGGCAGAGCTTTTTGGCTGCTGGAAGGTTACTGAGAAACTTAAGGCAAAACTTTTGAAAGGAGAGTTAATTGAAAATGAGATTAGGTTGAGAATAAGATGGTTGTTCCATCTGCCCTTGAAAAGTTATAGCAAAAGCCATACACCTGAACCACAAGGATGGTACAGGGGACTTAACTGCAGGTTTTATTCCCTTTATTCTTGCACTTTCTGTCAAGGATTTCTTTAGTGAATTCCTTTACTGTCAAGATAACTGGAAGGTGTTGTGAGCTCCTTCAAATCCTGATAGGGGAGTGTCATTGCACAGGTGGAGTTTTCCATTGGGTTTAATGTCTTACAGCCTTATTGACAGCTTCATCTTCTGTGGACAGTTGTGCTGGTGGTGAAGTATCAGCAGATGAAAATTGTGGGAATTCGTGCATTCCTAGTGGTTAATATACCAGAAATGAGCCATACAGATATGTGCAGGCTTCTTTGTTGAAAACCTACCCTGAGCAATGTATTTACAGGAAACCTTAGAGACAAACAGTAGGAAAAAGTAAAAGAAAACAGAATGAAACATTCTCCTTTCTTAATTACTTTAACATCAGTTTTCTTAATTCTTCAACTAGCTGTCTTATTTTGATACATTATGACCTAGAGGATGTTAAGTGCATTGTTGAAGACCAAACCACAGTTAGTTTTTATTTCTCAGCAGCTTAACTTTCCCAGTTTCAGATACTGTGTAAACTGCAGCCTTACTTGGACTCTAAGTTGGGTAACTCGCCAAGAGGCTTAGCACCTGTGAGAATGATGATGAAGGCAGAAATGAGCCTTTCATTTTGCAATGGAAGGGCTGACTTGGCAGAGCTTCCAGAAAGGGAAGTTCCTAGATCATCTGTGGCTTCCATCTGAATAAGGAGGAGCTGAGCATTTGCCTTAGCCAGGGTACAGAAACCTAACAGGTAGCTGGGGAGTAGGTGCTTTTAAAGAGGAATGCCAATATACAATAATGGGAAGAGAGGGAAGCTTTGTAATTTTGTTTATTTTCGGATAGAATAACAAGATATATGTAGTTTTTTGTTCTTTTTTTTTTTTTAATACTGGTGTGTCCTATTTCCTGGAGAGGCTTCTGGTTTATGTGTGTTGGATTTTTTTTGTTAGTTTGTTTTATTTGGGGGTTGGTTTTGGTTTTTTTTAAGTCTACCTCTAATGCAACAAAAGCAGACTTCAGATTTTTTTTTTTCTAGTACAAGCAGAGTTTTAAAACAGTCCTTTTATACATTCGCTTAAAATAATTGATTACTCACTTTTTTCATTCTATATATTATGAAGTAGGTCATAGGAGGTCTGAAATTGTAGATAATAACTTAACTTGGAGTAAAGAAGTCCACTTATCTACAAATGGTGAAAAGATTGGTCAAACTACCTGAAATATTTTTGATACTTCCTTATTCAGAATATAAAATGGGGTTTTATCACTTGCAACCAAAAAAAACCCAAAACAAGGCTGTAGGGGGGGTTCTGCCAGATGGAAGATTATAAAATAGGTTGGGAAGGATGTTGAGATGGTCTGGTATTAAGTACTTCAGTAAAAAAATGCCTTTTAGCAAAATGACAGAGCAACCCCCCTTTTTTTTTTTTTTTTTCCCCCTGTAGGTTACACAGTTTGGGCTCATAATCTTATAGCAATTGCTCGTCTTCGTGGCTCTGACCTGAAAGTTCTGGAAGTCACAGAAGAAAGCATTGATTTTGACCAAGGAGAACTGGCCGATCAGGATGTGGATCCAGTACACAATCTCATTGAGCAAGTATCTCTCGGATTGGGTCGACCTTGGCATGCAGTCATGGACATAGAGCTGCTCAGTGTCTTCACTGAGCCAACCCGTCACTTTTACAGAGAGATGCAAAGCTTCAGTGAAGGCATTTAGCTCCTTATTTACAATTCCTGTGGTTACATATGCAAGTAGGGTCCTATTATGTTTTTTTCAGTAGTGTGAATTAACCCCTTTTGTGCTGTGTTTAATCAGTATTAGCTATATAGAGTTATATATGTGTATTCTACTTCTTGATCAAAGAACGTAGTCGGGTATTGGTTTAGAAGCTGAAAGTGGCAGTGTTTAGGGTTTTCACGGTTAATGGACTTGTCTACCAAACCTTAGAGAGATACAGCCAAAGGCTGTCTGAGGTTGCCGGCTAACTTTACTTTTATTAACTGCATTTTGAATGATTTTACTATTATATCGGAGTTCTGTGCTCAGGAGCCAACTCTGTAATACCCATATCCATAGCCCAGTGGATTTCTGTGCTGTCATTGTGTGCTTAATCTGGTAGCATGCTACTTAATAATAGGCTTAAAGGAAGAGAAGTCTATCCAGGGCTGTTCATTGTAAGACTCTCACCTTGCTTTATTTCACATGCGGATTCTGAAGCATGACTTAACTACCATTCTCAGCTCTTCTCAGCTGTTAAGCGGTGGTGTGAAAAACACTAGCTTTTCAGGTACTTGCACTTACAGACTCACTCCATAAGCTGTAGTCTTTTGGGTTCTTCGCAAACTCCTCCTCGTTTATTCTCATGTTCTGTCATCTTCCTTAAAAGTTAGCTTTGGGCCAAAGTTTAAAAGAAAAAAAGCAAGAATGTGTACTCCGATGAGGTAAAAACATAACAGTGAAGACTTCAATACAAAGGTATACACCTGCAAACAAACATTAGTCGTGAAATCCCTAGCAACCAAGTCACTGGATTTTCTCTGTCAGCGCCTGTGTCAGCTGCCAAAGAATAGATTAAAAACGAAGAAGTGCCCACATGCTGGCAGGGGCAGGCCAACTTTTGGCCAGCCAGATACTGCTAGATTGTAATATATAAGGTCGAATTTCGACCTGTGGTACACAGCTGTGCTGTGGCTCAGTCAGCAACCTCAGAACTCTTAACAAACATGCACCTGTTTCACTGTGAATAGTGAATGTAAAGGAAGGAAAGGAAACAAATACAAAGCTTGTTCTATCACAGGTATGAGCTGCTATGATGCATGAAGAACATTCCATGAAGTATGTTTTAAAATCTTGTTATATCTGAGAGGCTTTAAAAGCCGACTTAACTGTTTCAGGGCAACCGCGGTACAGACGTGGTCTCTGTGAGACTTCCACCTGACCCCAGTTTTAAGTGGTACGAATGTTGTGCATTTAATGTTTAAAGGACAGTCTGCAATAATAAAGTAAGTGGCCAACGTGGGTGCCCAGCAGTGCTGAGACCTGGCTGCTATATTGTAAGCTTTGGAAAACACAATTTATGCAACAGATGTCCAGATATGATTCTATTTATGGAAAAAGTTTATATGTGTTTTACAAATGGTTTTACCATCTTATATTAAAATGACCTTTTGACAGGTGTGCGCTGTTTTGTCTCCAGTGAGCACATACCATGCGGATTTTATATGTACATCAGTAGAGTGAATCCACTGGCACAGTGTGTGTATATGCCAGATGTGGTGAGATTTTATCTTATAAATGTGATCAGATTAAAAAAAAAAAAACCTCCTGACAGAAAATGTAAGGAAACCAGCTGAATGTTTGAATTGATGACTGATGTTGTATGGTTTATGTTAAATGTATATTCTTTTAATCAATGAATAAAGCATTAAAAATTGATTGCTGTATAAAACATTTTATTGTATCAGCATGAAGATTTTTAGAATTAAAACGCAACATCGTTTATAAGTTGTGTGTAACTGGTAGCTCCCATTGTGTTTAGGTCAGCAAAAGAGTCTAAAATAAGTCGTACAGTAATTTTTTTAAATTTGGCTGAATTTTGTCAACATTTTGGGGGGGTGGAGGAAGGGGAGGGATGCTTTGCTAAAGATCAGACTATCAGACCAGTTAGCACAAACAGTATATCATGATATGACTTATTAGACTGATACAGTAAACTGTGGATTGTAGAATATAGAAGACTATTTTTGAGAAATTCCTGCATCCATTGCAATTGCTTAAATCAAAATCTAATATGTGCTCAAGAAAAATGTGTAGTACTTCTTTGGTGTCCCACTATTAAATAGATTATGAATACCTGCAATGCTTCAGTTTGACATTTTATCTGTACTCAAGACTACGTAGCTGTGCATTCTGAATGAAGACTGCAAATGTCTGGTAAGCTGTTGAAGAGCTGCCATGCCCTGCAATGGCTGATTGTGCTGTGAGAATTGGCGGAGTGGCTGTTCAGTGTGTGCGTGCCAAGCACAGATTTAATTTGAGCTTCTGAACTTCATTTTATGATGGTCCAAACCCCTATCAAGCATGAAAATCGCACTGCTTGTTGTTTAAGCAGTCTCCTAGATCTTCTGGATTTGGTAAGAAAGATCATTTACCAACTTACCGAAGAGATGCTGTGGGTAATAAAGATAAATACAGTTACAGCTTTTCGTATTCCAGTAAAGTGAAATAAAGGGACTTGGTCTCAGTGCCTTTCAGGGCTCAGCCTCAGGAGGGAGGTTTATGTAGCAGTTAAATCTGACAGTGACTGTTAGCATCATCTCGACCTTAAATTTGGTTGTAAAGTGATCAAGGATTTCTGGCTTTTTCTGTGTGACTTCCTGAAGCAAATGCTGCATCTTCTGGTTTAAACAGTTGCAGGGTGTGCATTTTCCCTCTGCAGATTACTGTGTTTCTGTGGATAACTGCTTGCCTTAACGCAGTTGGGAAGTAACTTGTTTACCTTTCTGTTATATAGACAAGTTTCTCTTTTTAGTCTAACCTATTTTCTGCTCTGTTTTTAATTAACTTAATCTTGAAAGATAAGATGAGGAGCGGGAGAAATAGGTCACTTGATGGTGGTAGATGTGCAGTCCTTTTTGTTTACTGCAGTTATAGCCACAATGTTTAATATAGGTTGTATCAATGGATGTCTGTTGTTACCACTCCAGGTCTGATTTTTTTTTTCACAGTCTGAAGTCTAATCACAGCTATGGCTCGTGTTCCAGGTATGAAGTCAATGTACTTACTTAAAACAAACCAACTATTATAATCTTTCTTAACTTTACAAGTACTAAGTCCAGTAAGGCATGAGTGTGTGCTGAAACCCATACCTTGAACAGTGTTGGAGAAATACACCTCTGATTGATTGATTGTTGTATTGTCTTAGAAATAAATAAAAGAAGATGGTTTTGTTATTTGTTTGTAGTTTTAGCAGTAATCTGAATTAGTGATAACCAAGATCAAGGGTTTTGAGCTGAAGCAATCTGAAATTGAGTGTTAGGAAACTTAAGTCCTAATGTGGAAAGTGCACTTGCATTTGGAGTGGGACCTTACAGACTGTGTGAAATTGCTTTGAGCTTGCATAATCCCAAATGGGATTTTAAATTTTTTTTGTTTCTCTTTGTTTCCTAAAGAGACAGCAGTGTCAAGTTAGTCTTGCTGCATTCTAGATTTAGCAGCAGGATCTTGGAACACAAGCCCTCAATTGTTAAAACTGGGTTGCATTTTCTTTTGGGGGGAGGAACAGGGACTTCCCTACATAGGCACTTGTGTGACCCTTCTCAATTAAACATAACTAAGTACGTACATCTGTTGGGTTGCTACACCCTGTTCCTATTGCAAAAATCTGAGCTTGTTTTTAAATTGCTTGTCTGCAAATAAAATGTTGGGCTATAACTGGGGAGAAAAATGTCTGAAATCATTCCATTCACTCTGTGGGATGATCTAATCCATGCTTGTCCTGCATTATCTTAGTCCAGCTAACTTTTGTTTTGGCTGCAGCTTCCAGTATCATTGCTGGGCATAGAGTAGATTGTTTTGGTGGAGGAAGAATTGTTTTTTGCAGACAACTTACAAGCTAGAACAACTATTTAATCCACACAGAAAATACTGTATTTTCTTGGAAAATGGTTACATTCATAAGTAGTTTGCAATCCTTAAGGTGAGGTGGAAGGGAAAAAAAAGGGGGGGGGGGGCTCCTATGGTGGCAGCATTACCAAACTAAGGATTTATGTGCTATCCACTGGCTCTATGTACAGAGGCAGTTGACAGTTGGCAGTTCTGGTTCTAGGACTGATATCAAGGGCAAAGGTAAAACTGAATAGTTTCTTTTAGAATCTGGTGAAGTCTTTCAGGCAAACTTAGAGCCCTTTAGAAGGCAAGTAATTGGCTAAAAATGATGCAACAGCTGAATTAAGCTAAAAAGTAGTTAAAACAATTTAACATGGATGATGCTTTAAAATGTCTGTTGTCAGAATTTGTTGCTGAATAGCTCAGGTACAAAGGCTTATCTAAATGCCTTTGAGGACTAAACTAGAAATAGAAAGGAGAATAAAGAAGTTGCAGGAGGAGCCATGTAAGAGTTCTGCAGCTGAAATAAGCCTATGTGGAAGTAACGGAGTAGTGAGCTGCAGAAAAAAAAAGCTCCCTTGGCAGATTTGACCTAAGCAATTGCAAAAAAAGGAGGGTGGAGGTTTTTTCTGGTAACTTCTAATTATGGGGTGTGGTGGCTGCATTTATATTAAAGGCTGAAACTGTTCTGTGTGTGCGAGTGTGTGTGCGCACACAGAGAACAGGGGAATGGCAGTTGAACTGCCCGTGCCAGTGGGGGCTTGTCTAGAAACAGTTTCCTTCTTTATCTTAAAGGGTCCTGTACCAAATTACTGCATTGTGAGTAATTACATGGTTTTTAAGCTGAAGCCAAACTGTCAGAACAGCCAACAGCTTCTAGCAGAAGTCTTTAGACTGTATGATAGTCAGTAAAAACAGAGCTAGGCTCTGTCCTGATCTAGCAGAGAGCATCAGTATGCCCACCTGTGCCCTGGTAAGTGCACTGTGCCTCCTGTGATGGCTGCTACCACAAGGGAAGAAGCAAATGGTAACTTGATGTGAAAAGGTGAATGAGTCAACACACTAAATCCTTTTATAAGCAACAAAATCATTAATGCTCTAGCTTCCCACCTCTCATATTTTTTTAATTCTCCTTTTTTGCAAAGCCTAGCAATCACTACAAACTGTTCATGGACATAATTCATGTTTAAAATCATGTTTGTTTGGGTTTTTTAAATGTTTGCCACAACAGCAAGTTCTCTGTTGGTTTTTTTTAAGTGTATTTGGTATACTTCCTTCTGTGCTTGCCAGACAAAAAAGAAATTCTACCTTGCATTGCAGTTTTAATTATCTGTACAAGGTGTTGGGATAAGCTTGCTTCCAGCCATTTCCTGCCCCAGCCTGTGTGCCCATTTCACTGATAAATCCTGAGTAGTTTCTGAAGTTAGAGCTGAAGGAAGTGGGAAGTGTTTTTTTTCTGCCACCCAGCTTCCCAAATGCCATGTTGAGACAGTAAAAAAACTTAGTAATAGTTCTGCAAGGTTCTGGTGGTGCTGAAGCATCACGTAGCTATGACTCCTTCTGCCCATGCCATCAAAAAACCCATATACACATCTTCAATAAAACACTACCCCCCACACTATCAGTTTTGAAGAGTGAGGGTAGAGTTGCTCTGTGTTTCCACTTCCAGCTCCCTCCCACTGCAGTGGTAGGTCTAACTGCTATTCTGCAAAGCTGGGACAGCTGAAAGATTACATACTCTGTTAATGACCTCATAGGTATGTAGTAGGGAATGATAGTAATTCCTCTTCACTTCAACTGCTTCTATAGTACTGTGTTAACAGTGACATTGCCTTCATTTTCAGTAGACTTTTATTACCTGTTTCAATTTGTTTTCACATTCTATTCATAAAGCAGCAAACATCACTTTTGGCATGCAGAGAGATTCCCTGTACAGCTAAACAAGGACAAAGCAGCTGGACTTTTAAAATACAGTTCACATGACAATTTTATACACCTCTGAAGAGATTACTCAAGTTAGAAATACTTAAATTAAAATGGCTATCGTACAATGGAAATCACTTATTCACAATATTCATACTTATTTAATTCTTTATTTACAAAATACTATCCTGAGAATTTTCTATTAAGCTTCAATTTGAGCAAAGTAGTTTATATATACCTAAGTAACAATGGTTACTTAACACAAGGGAAAATGCCTTTAGGAGAGTACAGAAATGCTTCATTGCTCAAATATCTCTGTCAAGTCTCCTGCTTTGGTTCTGGTTGTTCTACAGCTGATGGATTTAGCTGAGGTGGCTCAACTCTATTTTCAGGAGGAGGGGGTGGAGGCAAAAATCCAGGTCGTTGAGGTGGATAGTGAGGATAAGATCTCATTGGAAATGGATTTCTTACTGCAGGAGAATCAGAGTGGTCCAAGTTAATATCAATCACAACAGTAAACACATATACCTGCTCCTCCTACCCCATATATGGCCTGCCTAAATAGAAGTCACAAAGTAGACCCAGGTTAAGTGTTATGCTCCAAGGAGACAAAGATGCTAAGGAGGAGGACAAAACGATCACTTTTCTCAGAAGTTACCTGTGACAGGCTCACAGCAGCAGCCAGTCACTGTCTGTTAATGGGCTGCTGCTGCCACCATCACCTTTGGTCTGCTGTAGCAGCCCTTGGCTGTCATACTTTACAGATCCTTTAGAAGATAAATGGCTTAGTTCTTCACAGGTTAATCACAGAACAGCAGGAGGCAGAAAGAAGCCCTTCAGTTTGGTACTTAGATCTTGCTCCACTAATGCAAGCTAACACAAGCTCCAAGGAAAAACAATTAACAGGTATGTCCCAAATGCATACCTTTGCATGGACACTAGCATACCTCAAAGATAAAGGGTGAAGCTAAGATTTATATATGATGCAACCTCGTAGGAGGAAAAGGATTAAGGTAAGCACTACTTGCTTTCCTACCCCAAAAAAGAACCCTTTAAATCCTGAACAGTATGTGTATGCGTATTTTCCAGCCAAAGCTAGTATTTGTAAAAACATTGTCAATAGGAGCAATTGTGAAAAAGAAAGTGTACAATGCCATTAACCTTAATCAGAAAAGATGCTCCCTGTTAGTTGAATTGAGAAGTAGTATTCAAATAAAGATGTAGATATTCACCCAGTGTGGTAACTCGCTACCTGCACAAAGCACTTATGTTCATCAACTTAAAATAAATGCTGGCAAAAGCTACGTACTTGGCAGTGGAGGGCGTGGAAGCCCAAAGTCTCGTACTGGAAAACATTCACGTGGTCCATACATGCCAGCAGGAGGAGGGGGAGGAAAAGGAGGTCCTCGTCTCATGAAAGGTGCTCTAGGATCCACAGGCATCAACGGTGGTCTGACTGGAGGGAAAGGTGGAGGAGCAAACCCTGAACTGATGGCTTCACTTTCAGATGTCAGCGATGGATCAGGTAGCGAGTTCTGCAATACAGTGAAAACAGGGAAGTTAGCTTAGGGAAAGGGATGAGGAGAGGCAACATCTCCAATCCCATCAGACCCACTTTGATGTAGACTGTCGCACTAGCTAACAGCTAGTTCCAACTCTGCCTTAGCTACAGCATAATTGTGAGCAAGGCTATCTATGTGCACTGACCATCAGCTTGACCATAGTTTCATCTTTTGTGTTACAATTAGTTTTCAGCAGGGGTTATATTAGTCATACATAAAAATCAATTCACAAGATAGTAAGTGCTGTGATAACGTAAAAATAATTTTATAATTTGGATGGCACAGTGCAATATAACATGACCAATGCACTAGAGACAAATTTTCCTAAACATTTTACAGAAAATTAAAGCTTCTTTAAATCAAGTGTCTGTTTGGCTACTTACACTAAGGTTAGAATGGTCTTTCATCCCATTTCCACTTGGTTCTGTTCGTGGGCTATTTTCTGAAGATGTTTGTCCATCTGTAAGCAAAAGTTAAACAAGTTATTCAGTGCTGACCTCCTTTTTTCCACCACTGATTTCAGTATTTTTTCTGAAATCAGGATATATAGGCAAGGGGGAAAAAAAAAAAAAAAAAAAAAGTATTGCTGTACCAAGCAACTGTTCTGCAGGCAGACCGAAAGACAACAGAGGAACACAAAGCTATGTTTAAGTATCTTCTCCAACTTCTGTACAGATTGCATATGCATTACAAGGTTGCAGCTTTTACCAAAGTTTCTTGTATACAAGTAAGCCTTTTTCTTCTATTTTAGTTTTGGGTTTTTTTTTAGAAGTTACAAGTCCATTTTCCTAGCGATACATAATATTACTGTAGCAGTTCCCTTGTTCCCCTCCCTCCTGCTAATTCTTTCTTTGCTAAGTCCCACTCTAGGACTGACTGCACTATGATACGCTCTTGGCATAGAGCTTAACAGCAATCCTATTCAATTCTGACAAAAACTGATTCCTTCCTTAGTTGCTAAACATTAAGGACACTTTCAGAACTGCATCATTTCTGGATAAGCATTCAGAAATGAGAATAATCATCCTCATATTTGCTATACTCACTTTATAAATTAAGAGATAAATAGGAACTTCAGTGTTTTTACCTTTATACATCCCTGAGAACAAGTATTTTCAGTAACAACTGAAGAAAATTATTAAAGGGAATTGTCAGAGGAGAATCTGACTGGATATAAATATACTACAAATATATACACTAAAGGTACTCCTTTCTTAAAAAACAAAAACAAACAAACAAAACAACCAACAAACCCAAAACAACAAACAAACAAAAAGAACAACCAAAAAACCCACCCCCCTCCAAGATTTGAAAAATACTGCTTTCTTACACGTCTGCCTGGATTAAAGACAATAATACTAAAAAGCACAAGACTGAAACCATAATTCTCACACATCACAGATTTTTCATCTACATGTTGTATCTCTTCTTTGAAGAAAACAAAGCTCTTTTCTCAACGAACAGATAGGTCTTTTCCAAAAATCTAAATTACTTGTCATTTCAAGCAGGCCCTGCCTTTGCTGAAGATACAGTTACTTAACAATCTGAAGCATTTCAACTGCTTGTGTCATACACGGAATATTCATGCCTTGATACTTAGGTTGCATAACCCTTTGCATTTTAAATCCCTGTAAAGTTGCTCACAAACTGTGTCAAGCTTTAACCCTTCTTTCTGACCAGAAGTTTGCTGCTCCAGGTACCTGCCTCAAGTTGAAATTTCATTTTTGTAGAGTTAGTCACCCCAGCTTAGGAAAATGCCTATTATTTTGTTCACTTTAAATAACATTTTGATCATCTTGCTTATTCACTCTTTGGAGCTGGAGCCTGGATTCAGTACTGTGAGACATGTTGCTGTTCTGAAGTCACATGGCATGTGCTGGATGGGGTAGGTTCTTTTTCTTTCAATTTGTTGGAGTTTTTTTGCTATTTTTACAAATACTCACCCAAGTCTAGTGAAATTACATGCCTCTAAAAAGCAAGATTCACATATGCTTCATGACCTGCTAAATGCTGGCACCAAGGTTATCCAAAACCCTGTTTCCATTAAGTAAGTTTTGAACTGCCCAAGAACTGAATACAGCTTTTTTTTTTTTTTTTTAATTGTTGCTTGCCAGCAGCTGAAGAAAAGGGTAAAAATGGATGCAACAAGTGACTGCAAAGACAGTGTACCTCTCCTGTCCTTCAGTCAGCATTCAGGTGCTAGAAGAAAGACCTCAGTGGAACACAAACTATTAGAAAGCAGAAGTGAAACAAAGAGAGGCTTGGGAAAGAGGGTAGGAAGGTTGAGTGGCTGTACAGGAACAGAATTGTCTTCCAGTAGAGAAAAATTCCCTGTAAAACCTGAACCTTCAACCTGAAACAGAATTCAGCATTCCCAGTTCTCACATTACACACCAAGTAACAAAGGTTCTCTCTCCTATTGCCAGAAACTGGGCAACAAAGATGGTAACTTACTACTAATCATAGGAGTAACTGAATACCAGGTGGCAAAGTTTCTGTTGTGAGTTTAATGACTTCAGCCTAGCTGATCAATCAGACACATGTGATTTACTAGGCATTAAATAAGGATGAAAACTGCTTAATAAGTATTAGGGCTTTAAGCTCTTAAACTGTTTCAGTGATGAGGTTTAAGTCACCAAAACTTTACCTCTGAGCTTCTGGCTGTTGCTAAGTATCACAAACTACAATTTATGTAATTGGCCAGTTTAAAACAAATGGTACTTGGGTCAGTGAAATGTGTGATTAAGTTGGGGGCAACTGCACTGTGAACTACAAAAAGCTGCAAGTATGGTAATTAGTTTGAAGGAGGAGACCTCAGGACCTTCTACTACTTCAGTACACAAAGCCAGCAGATATTTGAAAATTTTGCTGTTATTCTTTTGGTCTTATTGACTCTAACTCTTTCTAACTTTACCAAATATGGCATGGCAATGCAAGTGTGGGTTTGTGATATTTTAAAGCTGTAGTGAGCCTCATGGGAGGGGCCAAAACAGACTCAAGGCCAATCCTGAATGGTTAACATACAGAACAGTGAAGGTGGACAAAAAAATACCTCATGACTACCATTCACTGAATCCCATCCACCTGACAAAAGAAACTGCTGTTGTTGATAAGAGGGAAAGGCTAGCAGGTGTTAAAATGTTTTTACACAATGGAACATCAGGTCTGTGGTAGCTATAAAGTTGTCGTCTTACCAAGGCTACTACACATAGTCGACTTACACTGAGATTCTCCATTTGATAGTATCAAGGAAGCAATTCCCACCTGTTTTATCAAAAGACTGCACATTATAAGTTCGTAGTTCTGCTGGTCCAGAAAGTCTTCCAGTATTTGGAGGATTAGGGAAAAATCTTTCTTGTCTTCGAGGAGGAAGAACTGGATCAGTGTAAGGCTCACCTAACATTGAAGAGATCACAAAACAGGTCAATGAAGATTTATTCCCCCCATTCCATATAATTTTACACCAGCAAAATACTCCGGATATCTTATGCTCTTGTAAATATCCAAAGTGACTATTAACCAGGATGAGAAAACAAATTTCAAAAAACCCCAAACATAGGAATCCCACCAAGTATGTACTATAACTTATGTTTCTAAGGAGCTGCAAAAGAGAAAGTTCATTGATTTTTGGTTTAACATACAGTAGAATTTTGAAAGTTATGATTGCCTAAGTCATAAACAGCAGGGCTTTGAAACAAAGGTTCAGCATAGCGATGAAGGTCAAAGGCAAAATAAGGTACTATACATTTTAAGCCATTCTTAGATGAGTGCTGTTTTCTGTTATGCTTCATAGTGCTGTAATGTGTTTCCACCAACTTCCTTGCATCAGATCTAGCAATCAATCATGCAGCTACAAGACAAACTGTATCAGTGAAATCAAAGAGCAAAAATGGGGTAAGAACAAAGCTCAAGGAAACAAGACAACCTCTCTGCATTATCCTGTCAATAGATCAGATCTGGAAAATTATAAGCTGCATCCTGAGTGGACTTTGAGTTTTATAATCAGGCTTTCACACAGATGTGTAGCAACTACAGTATCGCTTGCTGCATCTAATAAGTGAGGTACTTTAATCTGTCTACCTAATTTGTAAAAATTTTTTTAACTTGTAGCATTTTTGCTTCTTTATTACTGGTGTACAGGAAGGTTGTCCTTCCCCCTGCATTGTTTACTTGAGAAATATCAGCAGTACCCTCTTTGATTCATCTCTGTCTTGAGTGATAATGTGCAATACAGACGTTTAGCTGAAGAAGTGAGAGTGAAGACTGATTTTGTTGTTGTTAATTATTAAAGAGGCAGCATCAACATAAAAATATGTACCGAACATGATGACTGTACCATGGTACTCCTGTATAATTAATATAAATGTTTTTTGAAAAAACCAGTATTTTTCAACATTAGCTTTTATTTATTTATTTAAGGCTAATGTACCATTAAAACTTTTTACCTTCGCAGATCTCTTAGCAATTATCCAGCCCAGACAGGTCTTTTAAGGCACTAAGCAAACCCCCAGTAAAATGATGAAACCAAACAGCTGATTGTACACTGCTAGTACCAATATATATTTAAAAAATAGCATAGAAGAAATGCAAGCGAACCACACCATTCAAGAAGGGGAAAAACCCCATTATTAAAAAACCCTTTCCAGTGCAGTTGCACGTGCAGTTCCAAGAAAACATTTCATATTTTTAAGCAAAAAATACTTAAATATACACACTGCAAGTCAATAACTTCACTTTTCCATAGATACAGTAGCTAAGCAGATTTTTATACCTGGTGGAGGCAGAATTATCCTGCGTTCTCTGTCCCAAGGAGGAGACAGGGATCCAGTATCTGATGGTGGTCTGTGGGGATCAGTTAATCTGTCAGA
The DNA here is from genome assembly GCF_000737465.1 of Haliaeetus leucocephalus. Lineage (NCBI taxonomy): Eukaryota > Metazoa > Chordata > Aves > Accipitriformes > Accipitridae > Haliaeetus > Haliaeetus leucocephalus. Next base: position 3,044,229 of record NW_010973368.1, on the reverse strand, counting down.
ACTCAGCTCTCCTCCTTCATTACCACCTTCATACATGGCAGTTGGTCCTCTGGATCCTAATCGAAGAAATCAGATAGCTATTTACCCAGGTATTTTAAATCCTCTATTATGGCTTTCTTCATTAAGTCTGAAAATAGTAAAATAAATCACAGAACACCAACACTGTCAAGATATGAGAGGCGCATGGCTCCACAGGACTCTCCAGCTGTTTGCTGTTATGTTTACTAGAAGTGTTTAAAAGGTTTGTTTGGAATGAAAAAGTCTTAGTTCAACAGTAGTGCAACCAAGAGTACCTGCAATTTTTTTTTAAAAAATAATCATTTTAAGAGTTTCAGTTCATTCAAATCAGAGAAACTAGTGCCCTCACAATAAATCTTCTTCTCAGTGCTAAAAAAACTGCTGCTAATCAAACTAAAAATTAGCGCACTGGAAGTTAATACCCTCATCGTAAGAAAATAGCCGCGTTACATTCAACATTCTTCTGGTTCTTTCTAATTCTTTAGTCAAGAAAAAAAATAAGAGAAGACCAGGTCAACACATAACCAAATGCAAGAGAAACTGTAACAATGAGTGATTTTAAGTTGCAAGCTTCCTTTAAAATAGATTTGTTCTGAAAAAACTGACAGAAGTACTGAATTCTGGTATCATTCTCTAATTCTCTATCCTAAAATTCAACCTAAGATTTGAAGCCATTTCGTGTCTTGTACAAAATCAGATGAGCACTATAACTGCTCTGTAGCTGACATTATTTAAACACATCATTTGTTTAATCTGCTGAAGTTATGTTAGTGCTCCATTGTGAAATAGGCAGTAGTTATGCCTTTGCATAGTCTCTTGCCTTGTTAATACTGCATCCTGAAATCCAGTTTTTAGTCTTCTTCACCAGCAACAGCTGAGCTACAGTTTAAAGATACATTGGACAGCTCAGTTTCATTACTTACTGCCTCTATACAAATAAATTGTCAAGTATGATTTTGTTTGCGTGTGGTACAGCTACTGCTGAACATCCAATCTCAAGCTTTTCTGACTTAGAAAAATGAATCAACTTTCATGTGCACCTGGATATGCTTTTTACAAAGAATTAAAGTAAATAAATAGGCCATGGTGATCTTTAAAAATCACTGTTGATTAGTGAAATCCTTACAGATGAGACATTTAGACATATTTCCCATGAAATAAGTACAGGTTTCAACAGGTTTAACAGTAGTAGAGCTTCTTTATTACCTGTAACAGATGCTGAACTCCACTCTAGCATTTATCTACACTATTTCCATCAACATCAAAAACATGAAGGAACAGTGGTTTTCTTCTCTTACAACCCCTGACATCACGGCTTGCTTTCACCTACTCCTCAATCTCCAAATTTTACTCCTTGCACACAACCTTCCTGGTCCCTTTTATCACTAGGGAAGAAACTGTCTCCACATATACGACTGCCTCAAATTTAGAACAAAGGGAGGAAAACAATTTACTGAATCAGTAACTTTCTAGTATCATGACCCCCAATAAAACTCTCTCATGCTTTTGACAACACAGGTACCCTCTTCTTCTTTCACCGACTGTAGACCAATGAGATGGAAGTGGCAGTATTCTTTCTTCAGAAAACTAATCGACTCTTGTTCACTTTAAAATCCTAAGTTTATTTCAGCAGAACCCCATTTGTCCAAGAAATAAAACAAGACTGATTAAGTTGGGCTTTTCACTTTTCTCAATCTATGCTTCTAAAGTGAATCCACTGACCAACCTACTAGCAACAACTAAGGTTTCTATTGTACTGTTACACATTAGACAGCTTTAGAAGCAAGTTGAAAAACAGGAAGAGTTTGTCCAATTAACTATTGATATTGAATTGGTTGTTTTAACACTTCTTGTCACCAGCAAGAGGAAAAGGTGTGACAGGTTTATAGTAGAGGAGAGAGAAATCCAGAATAGATATATTTTCAAGTTTAAGATTGTACCTCTTCCTCCTCCTCCACCTGGAAGCATAGGTGAAAGCCTTAAAGGACCCTCCAATAAAGTTGGAGGGGAAAGAAAAGCTCTTGTTTCAGATGAAGGCCGGCCCATTGGTGAGGGTCCATATGGGGAATGCTCTGGAACAGTTAAAACAAAATACTCAAGTTCACAATATTTAGTTTAGCAAAGTGTATAAAGTAATTAACTTCTCAGGTGAAGTTTAAAACTAAATTGTATAAGTGAAATGAAAATTGTGTTCTAATTACCATGTGTATCATATTCCTAGTCTACTCTCATCGATACTACAAACACTCTTAGTTTCAACAAAATACTCGACATGACCTAGAGTCACTTATGACCCAATTATTTTTTTAAATTACTTATTTGCACATACACATGGCCAAGATAGTTTTCAAACAATTACATGCGTGTGGTCTTGGAAAACAAAACCATATACCAAAATAATTAGGCTCTATTTTACAATTCAATACTGTACCTCTGCCAAATGGTCTAACTGGAACATCAAGAGCATAAGGATCTTTTTCTAAAAGGTCAAGTTTAAATTCTGTTTCAGTTAATCTGCAAATAAACAACAAAAAAGAAGTAAATAACCAAGAAGTGCAAAAGTTTTACTGGACTGCACTGTTTACTGCTAGGCTTTCTACTTAAAGGGTTAATGAAGCAAGGTATTTTACTCCCTAAATAAAAAGACAAAGGATGTCACAGAACTCTGAACTTAAGAAATCCTTAAAGTGTTTCTCTATGCTGCTGTATTTAAACTGTAATTCAGAAGCTGAAGTGGCATGTTAGATGTCACAATTCCTAGCATATTATTCTCATGAGTACTCTAAATTGCATTCCAAGTATTAACACCTAAAGGTTCCTCCCAACCACCACCACCTGATCTGTTAGCCCAGTATTAACCTCTGAGATAAGCTGTAAAATCATGAGGTAACCATGACATCTGGTTGATACACACTTATTTAAAACAAACAAACAAAAAAACAAACCCCCAAACTCTTTGAGTTCTAGTACTACCTTCTGCTTCTTTCCTGAAATATTTCAATATTTCACATAGTTCTTAAGTTCTTTCATGTTATCTTTACAGGAATGCTCAAATGACTCCCTTTCTTTCAGAACTCCAATGGAACACTGTGTTCTCTCTGCCCTGTTCGGGCCACAATTGATTAACACAGGTCTAGACAACATCAAATTGCATAAATCCAAAACATACTCACATGCCAAACTGCATTTGTTTAGAATTAGATCAGAATTGCACTTACTTTTGTCTGTTATGTGCATTTTCTTTTTTTATATCATTGAGGTGTCTTTCAGCTGCTCGGGCTGTCAGCTTTGGGGAGGGACAAAAATCAGATGCTTAGATATTATTATTTATTAATTAAATGCTTCATAAATGTGACGGGTCCTAGATCCAAGAAATTTTTTTCTATCTGAAGCATGTGGCCTGTATTTTCAAAAGATATGACTTGTGTATAAAGCATATGAAACAGATCCTCACATACGTCACCAAATGGCATTAGCAGCTCTACTACACAAATTTTTGAGGAATGATATGGCTTTCTGCATGTTCTTAAAACTGCAGAAATTAAATTCTTTGGCTATAGCTGCTTTGAAGCATCTACAGAATATGTACAAGATTTAAAGCCTCAAATTTTATATAAGAAAGTTTTATGTTAAAATCATATAGTTAAAAACTGTAAAATTATGACCATGAAGTGCCATAGCTTTTAACAGGGTTCTATCTTATACAGACTATTCCGTGAAACTGAAGAATGTATTAGTCAGGAGATATTTTAATAAGTTTCTTGTTTGGGAAAAAAGGCAAAAATGGATTTTGTGGCAACATTCTCAGGAAGCTGTCAATGGAACATACTGTTCTTACAGGACATAACATTTTCTATTAGTAGATAAAAGGAGGGAAGTACATCCACGGAAAATACTAAAATGGCATTGAAACAAGGCCAAAAGCTTTTATTATTAGCAAAATGTCACACATTTGTTAAGTGGTAACATGTTATTCCAGCAGATTTATTGCTACAGCAAATAATATTGTAATATCATTCTACTGTGCTCATTGCTATCCAGCTTAATTATTCCAACTATTTTATATGATAGAAGTATTTTTAACATGCTTTTGTGTATTTCTGCAATAAAACTGTACGTTTAAAGGTGACAGGTTAGAGTTAATTTTGATTATCTGTTTTTAATAAGAAACAAATAAGTGATAAAGAAAGCTATTCAAATCATGGAAAAAGAAGACACACAAAGTTCAGAAAATTCAGTAGCTGGAACTTACCCAATTATCGTGAGCTTTTTTCTCATGTGAAGTAATCTGTGATAGAGAGATTTCATTAGATCATTATCATGTAAAAAAAGAAAACTTAAGATTGAGTATATGCTCGTATCAATAAATTTAACATGTGTGGATAATTTGTAATGAGACATCTAAACTTAAAATTTAACTTTATTAAAACGTTATCTGGTGATCTCTGCTATGAAATTGTGTCAGTCAAAACCACACAGCATTGGGGCGGTGCAGGGAGCAAAAAAACACCCAACAAAACCAAGCCAAATACAGCACCACAACCTAGCTGAAAGTGGTATTTCAGTTGCAATAACATCCCTCCTGCTTGGCATAGATGGTAAGTAACACAAAGCACATACCTGATTCTGGTAAGAACGAATGGTTCTTTCCAGCTCTTCTTCAAGATCTTTTGCTCGCTGTCTGTAACAAAATTAGGATTTATGACATTGTAATAAAATGTGGAGGAAAGTAATTTTAAATACAGTAAACACAATGGTAAACACAAGGTATAGTTAAGAATTGTCACTTAGGTCCATGGAATACATAAAAATCATAGTAGCAGTGGAAGTTCTAGGTCCTAGATTAGTGCAAACTGAAATGTAAACGAACAGAACCAAAAAACCCAACACCTCCCCAACTTTTCAGTGGTTTGTGATATGTTTCCAATACAAAGGATATCCCTCCACATATGCCTAACAGCCAGCCTCACCCAGCTCAGCAAACGTACCAGTCTGGCTGGAGCATCATGCTGTTACAGGCCACCACAGTCAGTCCTGAGGGACAGTCACTTGCACTAAAGTTATTTCAAGACCACAGAAAGTATGATGCCACCTTTGCTGCCGGCTGCCCTGTGCACAGCCTCTCTAGGTTCTACCCTCTCTCAGCAGGTAGGCCAAAGACACATTCATTGTTAGTTATACTCCATTTGCAATATTAATAATCTCTTTAAAATTAAGATGTCTACGAAGTTCACGTTCTGAGTAAATCAAGAAGGGTGAATTCTGTCTTCCTGTATGAATACTGAAGAATGTCTACAAGAACTTTCTAGAGAAAGAATTAATCTAATTTACTCTTCAGAAAATATTGTTGATCAGTATCATTCAGTTAGAGTCAATACCTCCATAAACATTGAAGGAAGATGGGGAATATACATTACAGATTGAAGAATTATGCCATAGTTTGAGAAACCACAGAAACAAACCAGAGGTACACAGTAGGTGCAAGACAAAACAGAGCAAAGCAGTTAAAAAACAACTACAGAAAATATTCCCACATCACAGTATTATAGTAAAGAATTTCTAAACAACAGTACTATTTGACAGGCTTAGAGATACAGAAACAGAATACTAAAACTATACAACAAAAATATGTTACAATCTATAGGAAAACTGAACATTGCATTTATTTTACAGCATTCTCTTAACTTCATATTTTTATCTCTGTTCAATAAACCGAACTAGATTAGAGAGCCACTTCTACCATTCCATTAAAGCTAACATGTCAATACAATCAGCATCCTAATGGAAGAAAAGTTACTAATGATCGATCGCCCATACCCAAATTTTTTAACAAAGCAAAACCTCCCTTAGTGTGTATTATTACACACAAACTAGCACATACACACAAACACACACAAAACAAAGAAACTGGAAGAAAATACATTCACTTATGCTGCTGTTTTTATTAATTCTCTACTGCCTTTTGTTCACTTTGGAACAAGTGATTACAGCAACTAAAATCTGTAATTACCTGTAGCTGTTTAGTTCTTCAGCAGCATGATTAATTTTTTCATCTACTTTAGAAAGCTTTTCTTCCTTCTGTAGGCGTTCTCTTTCTTCTACTGTCAGCTTCCTTTAAGAAAATTCAAAAACTATGGTTAATTCTGTTTCAAGTCAACAATTTTGTAGTTGGTCTGTCACGAAAAACTTCTCCAATTATTTAGGTGTGATGAATATATGATATTTATCCAGATAAAAGTTTTATAGGCAATATATGAAGTGGCATAAATAACACTAGTTTGTATTCGTATTAGTTTATTTAGTTTATTAACTGTTCTATATGAAACAATTAGATTACCACTGTTCCTAAAAGTAATCTGGAAGACAATCTATGTTCCCAAAGAATATTTCTATTTGGGATGTCAGGGGTAAGCAGCCACAAATCAAATCAAACAACTAAAAATCAAACTACACTAACTTTCAGTGATATGTTCTGGTACTTTTTTTACATTTTACAATGATTTTCCAGAGAAGAAAAAAGGTTGTTATTAGCTATTAAAAAAACAGTTATTAAAAAAAATTCTTTCCAGGTTCCTCTTTCTTTATGCCTTATCAGGCACTACAGAAGAGAAAACCCATATTCCAGACCACAGATTATGCACAAGGTAATTCTGCGGAACACACATGGGTACTACTGCTGCATACAGCCCTGAATGGATAAACTGGTCATTTTCCTGTAACCAGCAGTCCTTTGCAATCAAACTATCTAAATCATGGGTCTTTTGAACATGATTTAAACTTTTCTACTCAATCTTCATTTCCCACTTTTCTATTTCCCTTGTTTGAACACAGCTAGCTTTTTAAAAGATGCTTTGTTAATACTAATAGCCTCTTATTCTGCTATCTCATCACGGTAGCTTCTCTCCACTCCTTTTTGGCTTTCCTAAAATCTTTGATAAGCAGCATACTCTCGCTGAGCTTCAGTGTGGTGTTTTTAAATACCATCTACCCAGCCTGCAAACATTTTTCCTTTCTGACTGCACATCATAGCTTCTTTTTAACAGGTTCCTTCCACTCTCCACACCACACTCCCACGCCCCTTTTTTTAAAATCAAATGTTAACGTAGGGGATTTCTAGGTTTTGTTGCATCTACAAAGGTGCCAAATACCTATACAAATATATATACTACAGAGAAGATTACTGAAAGTAATACTTTAAAAAGGTCCCGCATACCGCTCAGTACAGGACCAAGACTTGTGCTGCTTCTCTTGCTGCCTTCAAGATTACATCTGCTACTTGAAGAAATAACTTCTGGCTAGTAAAACTGTAATTTTACCATCATGCCCTAAAATGATGCCCTCTGCTCCCTCCCTGCCCCACACACACACACACACTTCTGAAGGTTACTACATGCCCTATCCCATCCCAATCAACTTTATTTCTAGTCCTTAACATATTTCTGATTTCAGTCAGTAAATCATAATCCCTGCTACCATCCTGACTGTGAGGCAGATAGTACAGTTCTCATATTCTATCCTTCCTGGTGAGGAAAAAGCCTGATACACAGAGGTTCTATGTTGCTTACTGGTAATAGTTAGCTGGCCTACGTTTTAACTCTAAGCTTACTTTTATATATAGCATCACCCCTCTACTGACATTACTAGCTCTCTTTACTATGTAAAATATACCTCACAGTTAAAGCAGCTACTGATTATCTTTGTTTCAGCAACTTTGATAGCTGTATTACACCACATCTTAATTTAATTAAAAAACAAATAAATAATCAAGCTTTCCAACTTTACCCACCTCATTTTATAGATTAAAAATTTGTTACTTCTTGTTTTATCTTTGTTTCTGTACTTGCTTGTGGAAAAGTCCTAAAATAATATACCACTACTTTCACGGAAACAATTTCTATACAATTACTGTGATCATAAATGTACCTGAAGGTGTAACATAACAGGGTCTTCACAATTCAGAAAACTCTGGAAAGCAGTATCCAAATTTTCAATAATTTTCAGCCCCCCAAATCAAGGAGTTATATTCAAATCAAACAGAAGGCATTGAATATAAAAAGAGAAACCAGCACCTGTGTAGTTTCATTTCATTTTCTTGATAAAGCTCAGTCATTACTTTAAGTTTCTGCTGAAGCTTTTGAACTTCACTTTCCAAACGTTCATTTTCAGACTGCAGGGAAGCTTGTTGACTTTGAAGGTTTTCTATACGTTCTATCAAATTGAGAAATAATTATATTGGGACAATGCAAAAGTTACAAAATTAAAATATCTGCAATATTTTAGTATATAAAAAGTCTGTAAAAACCTTTGATCCTATGTTGCTTTAATAATATAAGCAATAATATGTTAATATATTTCAATAATTTATACAAATTGAGAAGCAGTATTGCTCCTTTTTATGGGAAACCAGCAACTATACTCTCTACCTGCCACAAAGTGCAGCTCTGAGCACATATCTAGCCTTTGCTCCAAATTGTATAGCTTCTTTCAAAACAATGCAGTTTTGTAATTCACAATATAAATTTTCATTCAGGGCTCTTATTACTCTAATTATTCTACTAAAGGAGTAAAATAAGTACCATCAGTCTTGCAGATTTACCCACATGAGGTCTTGCTTAGTAGCCTGAAGGGATAACTCATATTTGTCAAACTACCTTATCTTTCCAAATTAAAATCAGTCATGTTTCTCTTCCTATTTACTACTCCTATGCCTCTCTTCAAGAAACATAGAAAGCTTCAATTAAGTTTGAATATCTTTATGGGACAGAGTTACAATCAATTTGGAAAACACACTAGCACAAAGAGACAATTTAAAGGACTATCAAAAACTGAAAAATACAGTTTTACAGAGCATTTGATCACCCAAATAACAAAGCACTGTACATTCAAATATGATGGCTACTCTGCTGGCTGTTTTCTATGAAAGCAATACCTAATTACAGGCTTTAATTTGAATTCAAGTGGCAATGTTTTCATTTCATAAGGTTTATTTCAGTATGTCCTACACAACAAAGGAAAAAACCACAGCAAGATGCTTTTAGGTTGAATTCTCCAAATGCAATATTTTGGATTTTAAGAAATATTGAGCTTGCAACCATTACAAACTAATTACAATTAAGCTACCATTTTTAATAGATGGTTTTAAAATTTAAGACTAAAACTCCATTGTTTCATGTCCAGAAATTATGTAAAGAAGGTATTATATATTTACTAACATCACTTTGCCCATATATTTTAAGATTATATAACTTAACAGTTATAGAATATTCCAACAGAGTACAACAAAATTTGCAAATGGTGCTTTAGCAACTTCGATTGCTTTACCTCTAAAATCAAATATTTAAAACAGCTAAGCAACTTAAACTCAAACAGGCATTTTAAAAATCAAGTAGAGCTATTAATGTAAACTTAATTCAGTTTTTACTAGAAGCAATACTTACAGGCTGTAACATCATTGTACAAAACCAACATCTTACTAATCTTAAAGGCAAAACAACATTTAATTACCTGTAAGTTCTCCTTTAGCTTTATTTTCATCAGACAGTTTTGAATACATTTGATCTCTTTCTGTTTCCAGGGTCTTTAAACAAGCATTTAACTACAATCAAAATTTTTAAAAAATGAGCATTTTAAGATTTCCAAAAACTGTTTGCATGCAAAAATATCTAATTAAACATTAAAAGGTGCTGAACTCTGTGATACTGATACCTACATGCAATTAAAATTACCAAAACCATTGCATATATTCCCTCTAGTTTCCCCCCTTCCATCCACAAGTTTCTTAAAATCACATACCTTTGCAGCATAGATCAATTTCTTTACAGTTCGTTTTTGCTGATCATCTGATTGACAGAATAGAATATGTCACATAAAAAGCACAAAACGGTTTGTGACAGAGCTTACTAATATTATTTTATTTTGTTTTTATAAAAAAAGCAATCCCCAACATACCATGATAGGCATAGCATACTTGGATGAAAAAGGGGGGGAGAAAGAGGGGGAGGGGGCGCGCTATATTCTAGTGCTTTGTTTGCCAATCAGACTCAGAATGCTCATGTTAAAAGTGAAATGCTTGATACACACTGTATGATTACTAGGATGTGCGCTACTGTATAATCAACACCAGCGTAAGAAGAAGCTGCAGGAAGAAAAAGGAGGAAGAAAGGCTCCTCTCTGCTGCTGTTTTGAGGGGACCCACATCTACACCCATCTGATTCCAGTGCTATCATGCTGCCTGCAACAAGTAACAACTGTGTAAGGAGGAGGAAACAGAAACTAGGCTCTGAGGACCCACAGTGCTACTGCTGGGACGAGCTTCAAGAAGAAATGAAAGCAAGGTTTCCACCTAAAAATGTTCGAGAATCACTGCTTAATACTAACATAGGCTGAAGTCATTCTGCAGGAGACTGAGTCTTTACATTGCTCTATGATAATATGTATGCTTTAGCTATTTCCACACACTGCTAAATAGTAGCACAGGTTGTTATTCTGGAGGTGTCCAAGGATCAGTTAACTGTCTTGACATGAATAACACCGGGTGAGTTTTTGAAAATCCAACTCTACAAAGCTAATGTTACAACCTTCCTGAAAGTTTGTTGGTTCTGTATTTCTAAAACAGCTATTAAATTAATATTTAAGATGGGAAGCTATACAAACCATACCTAAGTGCTCTCCATTCTCTGTTTCACCCTTTATATCTGTGTCCCAGTGATTATCTTCAGTGTCATCATCTTCTCTTATTGCTGAACTCCAGTCTTTCATCTTCAGTAAGTATTGCGTCAGCGACTAAGAAAAAGCCATCACAAAACACAAACAGTAAAATAAATACAAGCAATGAAAATGTAGTTACCATTACAATTACATTTTCAGGATTTCTGTCCTTCATTTAGTTCCCTTAGTAGATTAAGGGAGCGCCATATACAGGATTCTAGATGCCTGATATTACTTTTTCTACTAAAACATATACCTGCAGGTCAACAGGTGTGCCCTTGTGAAGACTTTTCAGATAGCCAAGTATGCATGCTTTTAGTAGAGCTTGTGTATTTAAGGTACACACATGTAAGAATACACTCCCAACTCCCATGCTCCAAGTTAAAAAAAATGCAAATACTCTACCAGAACTAAGAGTTTTTCCTTATCTAATGTGCTGGCTTCCAAGGCTATCAGCCTGCCCCATTGTGCTGCTAAGCAACCTTTTTGCTTAGCAGGAAATAAGACATTAGAGGATGGAGACAGCAAACAAAAACCCAAAACATCTTAATGCATATTAAGACCAGGAGAGGTTGTTAGACTTTCTTGGAACTTGGTGATTAGCATCTGTCATGGTTTAACCCCAGGCAGCAACTAAGCACCACGCAGCTGCTCACTTACTCCCCCCCACCCAGTGGGATGGGGGAGAGAATAGGAAGAATAATGATAATGATAATAGAAATAATAATGATAATAATAACAATGATAAAATGACAATAATAATCAAAGGATTGCAATACACAAAACAAGTGATGCACAATGCAATTGCTCACCACTTGCCGACCGATGCCAAATTAGTTCCCGAGCAGCCATCCCCCCCAGGCCACCTCCCCCCAGTTTATATACTGGCTGGGCATGAGAAGCTGAAAAATCCTTGACCTAGCATAAAGACTACTTAGCAACAACTGAAAACATCAGCGTGTTATCAACATTCTTCTCATACTGAATCCAAGACATAACACTATACCAGCTACTAGAAAGAAAATTAACTCTACGCCAGCCGAAACCAGGACAGCATCAGCCTGAATAATTCGATTCAATGCCAGCTGTCGTAATTTACCTTGACTTGACTCTCTTTATTTTTCAATACTTCTTCTATATCTGCTTTAGATGATTCAAACATCTTAGTTTGTTCATTTAGTTCACTAAATCGTTCACCCCATCCTTCAGCTTCTTGTAAAAGCTAAAAAGGGAAATACCAGATTAGTGTGATTGCCTATTACAACCAAGAATCAAGGATGAACAGTACTTGAGCCTGTTACATATATTATCTACACATAAGCAGAATTTTAATCTCTCACCCATCAGTAAAAATTAACAGAGATAGACCACAAGACAGTGAAACCTCAAACGTGAAAAGTAAGGCTTCTGTTATTGTCTAGTTGCTTTAGCTGCCATAGCTCTCCGTTGTAATTAGTTGTTAGGATATTTTTAAACATTTATAAGAACAGTTCAGTTAATATTCCACTCATTTGAAAAACCCTGATGTGACAATAGCAATGGATATAAAATTGTGACAATTTGTGTAACAGCTACAAACACTGGGGAGTGGATGAAAACACTCATTTCCCAATATGCATACACGCTTCCGAAATTGTACCTGTGTCTTTTCAACCTAGAAGAGGTTGGTGAGGCAAGGAAAACCAGGAAGCTTTTTAGACAGCTATTTAAATTCACATGACTTGCAAGACTACATTATTTTTCCTACTCTCCTCCATACCTCTTAAATTAATTTTTAAATTTTATTTTAAAAAAGCTTCCCTGTTAATGAAAGTCACAGCAACTGTATGTAATCAACACTTACTAGTATATCTTTGTAATTAACTGTGGTTAACTAAAAAGACAGGTAGACTCCAAGGTCACATTTTACAGACATCCCCTAGTAAAATGTCATTTCATAAAAATACTTCACTGCTGTAAAGGGATTAGTACTCTGAAGCACGCACCAGTTCATTAAGAATAACCACTGCAACATATTAACTAATTAAACCATGCCTTCATAGTGTGAGAATGAAATTGAACTGATGCAAATTTCTGTTAAGACAAAACATGCAATACAAAAACATGGGGTACAGTAAAAAAACCCAAAATCTTAAGTCTCTTTCAAAAGAATATTGCTTAAAAGTTGCCCAACAGGCAACCAATTTAAAAGCAGTGAATGTACAGAAAGGAGTAACTAGGTTGAGCAACAAGAACGTAACAGCCAGTTATACTAAAAATAAAACCAGAAAATGGTAGTTAAACAGGGGAACTGCCATGCAAATAGACAAGCAAGCCTGAACACTACTTATCAAAGATAAACTGGAAGCCATAAAACAAAAGGTATGTGACTAGAATTGGATTAACCCCACTTGGCACACAACTGCACCCTTCAAGCAGTAAAGGCCACATATGAATTTGCAGCATCATGCAAACTACGTATTACAGATAAACCAAAAATACTCTTTATGCTAATACTGCTCAGAAGATGTACACAGGCAACTACTTTTATCGTTAATTGTGACCCTCAAAGGGAAGCTAATTAAGATATTCCTTCTTCACGAAGCCAAAGAGAAAATAAATTGATATGACTTTATATACCTGTAAGAATTACAACAAAGAGAAATAGCAAGGATTTGCAATAAGCTGAAGCAATATATATTTCTAAAGTTCCTGCAAAAAAACAAAGTACAGAAAGTTTGGAGTTTATTAACAGTTCCCTTGTTCAAACTAAAAGGCCCAATCCTCTCTCTGACACATCATAAATCTGAGACAGCACATCTGTTATGTTTAAGCTATGATGTGCCAGAAGATTATGACCCATTAGTGCAAATGGACAGAGGAAGAAAGTACTCTAGTTTCTGTGAACAAATAACACCTTTGTTACCTTTTGAGCATAAGTGAAATTCCATCTTTAAAAAAAAGTAAGAAAGAAAAATAAAAAGGGATATGCATATTCTAATATAGCAAACTAACTCACATGCTTACAACAACTTCATAAAAGAGAACATAAATAAGCAAAGCAGATACTTTCTCTTCTTTCCTTATCAGGTTCCATCAACTCTTATCTGGTTATTTATCTACTAAAAAGCATAGCAAAATACAATATACACAAATGTTCTCAAATTATTAAAAACTGCAACAAAGCTCAGTTAACAAGAAAACGTAGTAATTCATCCTAAATAATGTAGTTAAGGAACTGCTATATCCAGGTTGTTTTATCCAGAAGGAATGCAAAAAAACCCTTATTTTTATCTAGGAACGCAGCAAGTTAATTACATCCTGAGAGTTCTTTTTATTGATTTTTCCTGGGTTTGCTTCATATAAAATGATTACCTATAAAATGTATAGTAATTGTCAGCACTTAGTATTATCGTACTGTAAGTACTACTTTTTAGTAAGAGGAAAGAAAAAGATTATTTTCACACACACAAACAATTGGATAATTTCTGTTTGAACCCAAGAAATTACCAAACAAAAAAAATCCCTCTCTATTAAAACTTGTGTACTGCTTCTCAAAATTTATTATATAAGTATACTGTCACATTTTAAATAAAGCAGTGAGACCAGACCCTTCCTCCTCAGAGACAAAGAGGATGTATAGATTAGACAAAAAACTCTTGAAAGAAAATAATTCTCAAGCAACTTCATCTCACAGTGATAACACCCAAATCTGTTTCTCCACTCACAGCATCTCATAAAATTGTCTTTTTTTTTGTAGTCACAAACAGGTACCCTTCTAAAATTAGAGAAAAATATGAAGTTTTACTGATAACAGAATTGTGCAAACTGAAACATTTTCCTGCAGAAAATTTTCTATTTCCAGTAATCTTTTTTTTTTCCTGAATCAGTAAGTCTGATATGCACAATGTTTTGATAGAGAGGACTAAAGGACTCCCCAGCTTTTTATTAGACTGCTAAAAACCAACAGGCCTGTACTTCTACTCCCCACCTGGCAAGGTATCTATCAGGTTACTGTTCAGACAACAAGGAGATCATCAGTCAGTCAGGAAAATAAGCACATATCCATTAAAAAAACAACAACAAACAACCCAAACCGCCCCCACGAAACCCAAAAGCATTCCATGGAACATTTAATGTTCATTGATAATACCTTTTTGTTAGAAAAAAATTAGAATAAAGTCACTAAAACTAGTTATTGCACAGGACAACTACTGCATATGCTGAACATCTTAAAATAACCAGCATTCTTTTGGATCTGGCTATGGCACTGTGGAAAATAAACAGCTAAAATTTTGGAAGTAACATTCTTTTCTGTCCCTTTGTATTACTTACCTAACTTTCCATGAATACATCCGTAGTGGTACTACAGTAAGTTTTTTACCTGCCTTTTGCATACTCTGCAATTTCTTAATTTGTTTTCTGGTTCAAATATAAACATTTTCTCTCTGCCTTTCTAGAGGATCCTAGCTGTGGACATGCTAAAATCTTTCTGCTTTCCTCCAGGTCTCAGCAAAATTTTTATTAGTCTTACATTACCATATGCTCTACTTCTCACTGAACTCTATGCAAGTTTCCCCACAAACTGTAATTATTAAATTTCTTTTAAAACGGGACTATTTTAGACAAAGTTACTCCAACATAAAATCATTTTAAAGCCATGTCCTCTTCCTCTTTCTATTTACTAGAGCACACAAGGGGTATTAACACACTGAGGATGAGCTCCTCAGAGAAATCATATTTATGTAGTATTATAAGAAAATACAGTGTTTCTAAGGATAACTATGTAGAACCTACCTGTTTCTCACTTTCTTGGAGATGGCAGTTTTCATCTACTGCATCTCGAACAGATGTCTTGAGTCTCTCTGTATTAATCTGATACACTTTTAGGGTGGACTTGGCCTAAGCGGAATAAAAAAGTGTGTTGTTTAAACAGTATAGGTGAAGATACAAGTTAGGTCATGATGGTATAATTGGACTTATTCTTAGGTTTTCTAGCTGTGCTATATATGTATTCTCACATTTTCCCTACAACTTCAACAGTTTTTGCTGATTGTAGTTTTGCAATACTACATATCATTGTGGAGTTAGAAGGCAAAGAAAAGGTAACCGTAAAAAAAAAAAAAAAAAGGAAACTGTACTTCCCAATAAATGTCAATCACTATATGAAATTCGAAGTTGCTAAATCAAGTCACACAAAAGTACTAAGCCTTACAAAGTCTTTTGGTTTACACAGCATATTATTTCTGCATCCTTAATAGAAAAAAAAATTAAAACAGTAACTACATGGAGAACACATAAATTGCAAAGATTTGAAAACAGAAGCTGTAAAGATTGGACATACCTCATCAATTTGTGACTGGATAGATTTTGCTTCATTCTCTAAAGACTCTACACTCTTCTGAATTTCAGCCACCTGAAAATTATTAGTTGTCATATAGCTTCTTCCACAGATTTGACTGAAAAGGTCTAAGCAATTAATAAAGTTATTCTAATTTTCAAACTGAGAAGGTTCTATCAGTAAAAACACCTTTTCTTGAGTATTTTCCTTTATGGGTGTTATTTTTCCAATATGCTACAGGGAGTACGAGGGGAGACAAAATGGAAAATGTAGTTTTTGTTTCAAAAAACCTGAAGAGAATAGTTTGTCTTCTCCATGGAGAATTTTTTTGTGGGAATTTTTTTTTTAATGAATAGGAACAAAGACAGGATTCTATTTATTCTTACCAAGTTATCATTTTCAGATTGCTTAGATTTTTCTTCTTCCAGTTCTTTTTCTAGATTCTCTATTTCTTGGTTGAGTTCCAAGTTTGACTTGTTCAGTTTTTCATGCATTTCCTAAATCAAGTTGTTTTGACAGTTAACATAAAACATTTGACATTAATTACATATGAAGACGACAAGTATGTTTTAAACATGACAGCAGAGTACGTTTAACAAATTTCCCATTTCAAGGAAAAAAATCTCAAAGTACTCTTGCACGTTAACAAAACCTGTAACAATTAGCTCTACAGGATCTGAGGTGCAGAATGAAATGAATCTATTTGCTTTTTTGTTACACAAATTTTATAGAACCCATCAGGTATTTGGTTCACTTTTTTTGAACTCTTTTACAAATGTATTCTCAGATTGGGGGATATAAACAATGTAGTGGCAATTTTTGTTTACAACTGTGCTCCAGTAGCCTATAAAATATATTTGAATTAAATCAGATGTGAGAAAAAAATACTTCATGCACTACTCTCTCTCAACTAGAAACAGGAACAATTTACTTTTAAAAAAATTAAACATTGTCTAATATGCCATTTCTCTAGTATCAATCATTTTTAATGCAATTGTTACAAAAACATCTCTCAATTTAAATGCCTCACTTCTATGTCATTTTCAGTAGTCCAGGACTAAAATAAAAATTTTCTCAATTAAAATAATTAAGTTTTTTGGGGTTTTGTTGTTATTTTTTAATATGGGCAGCATTTTCCTGAAATACTGCCTTAAATTGTAGAAATCACAATTTCTATTTATCTTTTTACCTCAAAAAAAGATGCGTCTGTTGATTCTTTCACAATGTTATCATCCTTCAGAGACAATTCTAAAACTTCAAACTGAAAAGGAAATACTTCACGTCAGAATGTATGTAAAGAATTACTTAAATAATAGCAGCAATTTATGATGCTCTAGTCTGAAACATAGCTGCTACCTAAATATTCACAAACGCACCTTGCTGGAAAACAGGAAAGCCTTAGCCCTAGTAGATTACCGCAGCAGCATAAAACAAAGACATTTTAAAGTTGCTTCCAGTGAAATATATCATATTAAGAGTTAAAGGCAGAACTTGCTAACACCTTAATGGCACTTAAAGGCACTGACAGGAAAAGGCATTTGAAGAATCACTTTAAAAGGTTTTAAACATCTTACTTTTAGATAAGTTTAATACTTTAAATACTTGATAAATTGAGCCCATTTCTGTGACACATCTGAAGGCAATAAATGAGGACCATTACCTCTTTTTTGCAAAGGCTGAGTTTTTCAAGAATTTTGCATTTGTCTTCAAGTAGTTCAGCAATTTTATTGGCAAGCTGTTTTTCCCTTCCTAAAAAAAGAAAGGCAGTTAAGTGTTGCAACATCTGAATAATTAAAAGGACAATAAAAAAGGAAAAGAAAAAAAGTCATACTCCAAAGAAACAGTATGAAAAATAAGCTTACCTACATAAAGTCGACTTCTAACCTGAAATAAAAAGAATAAATACTGAAAATGCTGATCAATTACTCTTGCATAGTATCTGAAAACTAATCTTTTAAGCTGTGGTTCCATGATCAGTTTAACCACGGAATGTAAATACAGGCTGCTGTTGAAAATGGGCAATTGCATCCTCTGCTCTTACCCCTTCTATGGCTTTGTGTTTGCCCTGTCCTTCTCCCACTCTAATTAAACAGAGAGAAGAGGGGAAAGGAGGTTAGTTTCTACCTGGATCACTTTTATAACACACCTCTGTATAGTCATCACGTAACCATGACTGCCAACACAAAGTGGTAGTGGACATGCACAACCAAAAGAGTGGGAAAAGGGAAGGAAGGGGAAGCTCCATGTGCCAGCTCAGACTATAACTTCCTACGAGGCAAAAATCCACATATTAAAACACATAACAGTTAGAGCTGCAGTAAGGATACTACTTGATGGGCATCCTGCCCAGGTGCAACTTAGTGGGAAGTGCCAAATCAGCAGCTGCCAGGTGGTGTTTAGTGCCACATAATAAAAATCTTACAAACTGTGGGACAAAGTCACAAATGGCCTGGACAAGAGATGCAGACTCGGCTGAACCCACAAAAACTTTACAGCACGGCATTCCCCTCAAGGCTGAGCCTGGGTCATGTGCCTAATATACAATGGGTCCCTCAGATTTTCCCTGTCTCCTTCTCATTTAAAGCCATGTGGTGGCCAAGAAGCCCAAGTAATAGAAAAAGGAAAAGAAAATCATAAGCACACTTTATCCTATCACCCCCCCAAAAAACCCCAAACCAAACCTCATTACTTTTGAGTAACTAATCATTAATTCTTCAAAGAGCAGTCCTAAGTATGGATGACTGAAAAAGCTATCAATAACTTCTGTAATATCTAATGCCTTAGTGACATGTGCAGGAGGAAAACAATACTAGAGTTGCTGCTTGACTGATTTCAGCTGAAATGCCTCTTTCATACCACCTAGAGGGATGCTGCTAGAAAACGGGAGCAATGACCCAAATTATAGATACATTAACTTATATAAATACAGATCCCCTTCCAGACAATCTGAATCGCTGCTGCAGAATAAGGTAGCATTTTTCCAGATCTAGGACCCTAAAAATGCAGTTGCTCATATCTGAAAAACTAAACCACTATGCAACCTATCTTCAAACACGAGCATTGTTACACCTAGCACCAAAATCACATTATGTTTATTTAAGAATATGCAAAAACTGGGGAGAAATTTAGAATACTGAATTATGGACACTGACCCCATTTCATTATCAGGGAGAGTATGGTAGGCAGCTGTTATTACTCAGATCCTTACTTACTCACAACAGAAGACAACCCTTACCTCAAAAATATAATCTGATTTGTGTGTTAAAACGTTTCAGTACTGCATTTCTCAAAGTCATCAGCTTAGTGCTCATAAACAGCACAGAGTAAAATTGGTTCAGTGTTCCAATAAACAGAATCAAGGTCACTGCCCAAAGAGTTTTCAAATTCCTCCCTTAATGGAAATCCATCTGGATTGCTTTTACTTACAATTACCTTGAAAGATTTGAGCTGGTCTGGCTATAGCCAGGTTAGTCACAGAGATGTCAATACACACAGCAGTACATACACCCTAGGGAAGACCTCTATATCCCATGAGAATAATTTAAGGGCTGATGTTGAAAGTCTGGTGTAGAAGTCAAAAAGAGAAGGAAAAAGGAAGCCTTACTATGGTGAGTTGCATTGCATTTCCTCTAATGACAACCATCACTCAGTACACGTCTAACCACTTACTGTCTTGACAAAACAGACTACTTCTCAATTTCTCTTTTAGAGGGACTCTAAATTAACAGATTTAAAACTCTGAAGCATTACACATCTTGAACAGAATAACAATTTCAATTCAAACCATTAATGCACTCTATGTATCTGCATGTAATTTGAACACTTACTGACTGATAACTTCTATACAGGAACAAAAGAATTGTAAAAGCTCCAACAATTCCAGCACAAATCACTATTTCCCAGGGGAGACCATACAGATCAGGACCGGGTCTCATATCTTCAGGCAGTGAAGCCACAGCCTGAAAAATAAAGTAAAAAGCTTCAACTAAAGGAACAAAGGTTAATATTTTCAACAGAAATGAACATTACATGTTGACTTAGTTTACTTCTAAGGCTTGTACATCTATTTTTTTTCCAAAACTCTGAGAAAATGGTTAACAGAAGCCTTTGATTTTTAAATTATACACTTACCAAGTGAAGAAAAAAAATAAGAAAAAAGTTCCAACAAGATATGATGATGACTAGATAAAGCTCAGAAAACTTTTCCTTCTGAACCTAACAATTATGGTAAATTCTTCTTCGAGTTGTCTACACGTTTCACTGTTAGAAGAATTAATACTAATAAATATTCTGTGATTTACTGGTAGAAAATGTTTGGTAGAAAAACCTGCTCAAGCAACTTCATGCTAAAACAACCTACTGAACACAGTCAATCATTTAACGCATTTTAAATGCTTAAACGCACTCACATTTTGTTAGTAAACAGATATCGCTATTTTCTCAAAGATATAACCTGCTTAACGTTGCTCACATTTACTACGTGTGACCTGTGTTTAAGAACGTGTCACTGTGCAGTAAAGTCTTAATCTCGATTTCTTTAATAAACTGGCCAGACTACCCCCATCTCAAGCCAAGGGGTGCGGGGTGTTCGTTTCACTGCTTTGGCTTTTCGAGACGTCCGTTAGTCTCCGAGAAACGGCCAGCTTCAACAGGACCCGCGCAGCCCGGCGTCCCCTCCGGGTCCCCCCCGGCCGCGCAGCTCTCGGCGGGCTGCCGGGCCGCGGCGCACGCCAGCGAGGCACAGCCCGGCTCTACGCCGCAGCCGTGCGCTCCGGTGCGGGGCCGTGTCTCTCAGACCCGAGCCCCTCACCACCCCCGGCAGCGCCGTTTCCCCCAACGCCGAGGCGGCGCTGCACAAGACCCCGGCCCTCTCGGGAGGTCCGCCAGAGCCCACCCCGGGGGGCAGGCGGGTCCCGCACTCACCCTGCGCGCCCCTTCCAAGGCCAACCCGCAGTAGCGCTGCGCGCTCTCCCGCAGGCCCAGCCACAAGCTGGCGGTGGCGACGTCCAAAGCATCCCCGCGGCCGCCGGCAGCCATCTTACCGCAGGCGGCGGCACGGGCCCACCAACGCGCGACCCCTTCCGGCTCGCCGCTTGACAACCGGCTTGTACCACTGCCGCGGGGCGGGGGGAGCCGACGACAGCGCGGGCGCAGGTGGGAGCAGCCGGGGGAGCCTGAAGGGGGCGGCGGGCTGTACCACTGCGACACGAATAGGGGCGGAACAGCACCGCCGGCAGGACGGAGCGGGAGATACCACCGCCGGGGGAGACGAGAGCGCGGCGGCGGCAGCGGGCCCCGGGCCTCACCGCCCCGCTCGG
>NW_010973368.1:2995323-3022752 GCF_000737465.1 Haliaeetus leucocephalus | reverse complement strand
GCCGCGGGACTCCGGCACCTCAGCCAACAGACCCTGCTCTTCGCGTGAGGCCCGCAGGCGGGGAGGACCGACCGCTCCCCTCCGCGTGCGCCCGCCACCCTCCGCTACGGGCGCGGCCCCGCCGGCCACGAACCCACTACTCGTGTCGCTCCTGAAAGTTAATGCGCGGCGACGCTCACCTCCCCTTCGGCGTCCGCGTCCATCCGCACCCCTGCAGCAGCAGCTCTTCACAAAAACAAAACTATCCGGGCTAGGTTCCTCGGGCAGGGCCTGGCCCCGGCCGCGGAGACGTGCCACCTCGCCGCTCAGGTTCCCAGACGAGGACCCGGAGCGGGCATTTGCCCGGGGGCAGAGGGCGGCGGGCCGGGGGGGGCAACAGGTGGATCAACGACCGGCGGCGGGCGCCCTCCCTCCGCCTCACCGGCGCTGGAGCCGCTGGTGCTCGGGCGTAGTTCAACATCATTAAAACTAGGTTTGCCCCCCCCCCCCCCCCCCCATCTGGGTTGCTTTGTTAAAAATTGATCGTGCTGGGGCTGCTGAGACATAAATGTAAGGGAAGCTGGGAGAAGCGGTAGCTGCAGTGCCACATGGCGATGGATTCTTTATAATCTCATTCGCTAGGACTAACTATTTTTGTATTACTTTTTTTCTTTTTTTTTTTAAGGTACTCAACTGCACTTTTATTTTTTAACATATGCTAACTCAGTTTTCACAGTGCAAGGTGAGTGACCTGCCTGCGAAGCCGGTACCACCCAAGAGACAGTGATAAGTAGAAAGTGGAAGGGGCTTTTTTAGCTCTCTCAATACAGGAATGATTCTGATAGTTCAGTGCTATGGCCACTGAGCATTGAAATCCAGTCTGCTTCATGAGGAAAAAAAGCAAAGCTCTTCAGTTGTTTTTTTCTTAGCCAGAATCTATGTAAGTACACTGGAAATTCGGAACAGATTTATGTGGTTCTTAACCTTCAATTACCAAATCTAAACAAAGTTAAACCAAAATACCAAAATTAATGAAGCTTACCATATACCACTTTACCTGATATTACTCTTCTGTTTAGAGGGGACGGTGCAACACCATCTACCTTTTCTCACATTCCTCTGGCAGCATTGTTTCTTGTGCAGTTACGTCCAGTAAGGTCAACCTTCACTCTGTCCCTACGTTTTGATACTTAAGATATCCCCCTAGCAGTCAAAATCCCATTTTGTATTTTATATATTTGCTTAGAAAACTATTTTTTATGTAATTATGAACTATGGGAATCTTTGGGAAGCAAGGCTTTGAAATTACTCTTTAGAAACAACAGAAGTATTCCGATTATTTTATTTATCCTAACCCAAACTTTCTAAGTCCAAGCAAATTTAATCAGTACTGTCATGGGAACTAGAGGGAGCTATGACTTTCATTTAAAAACAAACAAAAGAAGCCAAATGCTGATATTTTTGGCCACTGAGATGTTTTGTGGCTGTTCTGTAAAAAAAAAACAAACCCAAACCACACTAACTTCATCAGATTCTGCAGTGCAAACAAGAGAGGCAGATGAACAGCAGCTAACCTGACATTTTCTTGTTCCATCTCTATCTCATTTAGCATCAGATACCCCCAGAAGCAAGGGGACTGCAGGGGGTTTACTTAAAAGGATCTATCTTTCTTTTTTTAGGAGCTTCACTGCAGCACATAACAAATAACTGGATTAATTTTGCACTACTGTCAGCAATATATCACATAAAAAAATCTTACCTTTTTGATAATACTCGTCACTGCTGAAAGTACAGATTTTATCGATTCCCTGATCTCAAGAGCATTCAAGCACAGAAGTATCTGATACATCCAGCCTCCTTCTGGTTTGTTCATAAGGAAAAAAAAAGGGGTTACATTATAATTGTCAACTTAATATAATTCCAACTAATTTTTTTTTAAGATTGAAAATTTATTTTCCTTAAATTTAAGAAACTTAACACTTACCATTACTTGGAACATAGTTCTGGATGGCATCTGAGAAAGGCTTTTCAACATCAGATGGAGACTCAACTACTAAACTGTTCATTTTTTCTTCAGAATTTACTGAAGGAATTGTTGCTTTTGAACGTTGGTCACTGTCATGTTCACTGTCTACAGCTGCATTTATTTCATATTCCTTCTCTGGTGTTTCTTCTAGTAGCTTTCTTCTGCTGCCTACTGTAAATAATTGTGAAGGGAAATCATGCTTATTTTCAGAGGATTCAACTTAAATGCACACACACACTTTTATGATATTAACCTCTATAGAGATTTTCTTTCTTTTTTAATGTTGTTTTCCTCAAAGAGTACTATGTTAGAGTAAAAATGTGCTACAGATTTATGATTTAAGAAATAGTGGTTCAAATAGTGGTCTCAGAACGTAGTTTGGAAGATAGAGCTTTAAGCAAAACTGGTCATGTAGTAAAGTAGCTAATGTTCAGGAAAAAATATGCTTGGTTTTGATAGTTTGCCTATAGATTCCTTGTTCAGGATTAGTAGGTCTCATTCTTATATCCAAATACAAGTGGGAAAAGCTTTACAAAAAGAACAATTAAAAATGCCACATAGGATTAAAGATTAACAACTTCCCACAAGATAACAAATTTCACTGCGAAATACAAGAAACCACAGGCACGTTCATGCAGAAGTATGTCTGACTGCACCTAGCTGCCCCAGTTTCAGTGACTTGGAATAAGTTTCCTGAAGCAAATAAAATACCACTTTCAAAAAACCCCACACCTTGCTTACCCATGTAAGGAAAAAAAAAATCCCAACAAACATTTACAAATTGATTCATTCTCAATTCTATGCTTCAAGCCACTACTGGCCAAAGATACCCATCACAATAGTCAAAAGTCAGGAAGAGTAACTGGCTGTTAAACTGTTGCTATTATATTAAATAGATCTGTATTATCAGATCCTCAAAATACCATAAATCAGTCATTAGCTACTATGAGTTAGGCTCTCCACCTCTTGATTTTAAATCACCAGGAGACAGTGTTTTATCTGTTGTATACTTTTCCTCAAACAAAGCATATTTTGTTCTTGCTAAATCGCTGTTAACAAAACATTAGTCCAGTACCTTTAGCTGCAGTTTGGGCTGCACACTTAATTGTTATAGCAGACAAAAGCTCTGGCAGCTCTAGAAGAACATTCCTTTTTTCCATACATTTTTCCTGCCCAATGTCGAAATTGCACCCCTTTTGTGCAGACACAATCACTTGTTTCCTCTGCATAACATTGTCTTTACGGGAGTAAGCTGTGATTTCAGGATGAATCTCTTCAAATTGCTGGTGCAGCTGTGCCACACAGAGATGCTCTAAGGGTTGCTTAACATCTTGTTTTAAATTTAAATAAAATTGTTGGAAAGTAATCAATGGGTTTGGTAAAGCTGAGTGTTTATCATACAATATTTGCCTGGTTTTGCTTGGGTTTTCGGACATGAACTCTGTCTGCCCTACCATGGTTTTGTCAATTTCCTTGTTTTTGCTGGATTTTGCAGCGGTATTTTTTCCAAGACGCCAAGCTGTCCTTCCTCAAATTTATCTTGCATGATTTCTAAATTGATTTCATAATTTTCTGCACATTCTACAGATTTAGTAGTATCTTTTTCTTGTTCAGATTCCTTTTCTCTTAACTCCATCTCATTCTTCTGTGCACTACTTAATTCTACTAGTCCTAGTGTCATCCCTATTTTTTTTTTTTTTTTTGAGAAAACATGTATCCTCAGACTTTTTTCTACAGGCTTAATTGTTAGTTTTAGTAAATATATTTGCCAAGAACCCTGATGGTCTGGTAAAAATACTACCTGGAACCCTTTCTGTTAGAATATAATTTTTATTATTTCTATTTCTGGACTTTGACTCTCTCTCTGATTTTCAGATTCTTTCTTCTTTTCTTTCCCTCTCCTGTCTTGTTTTAGTAGCAGCAATTAATTTTTAAGTATTATCCATCCTTTCAGTTACAACAGTATCTTCTTTTTCAACATATGCTTTATCAGCCATGTCTCTCAGCAATCCCAGGTTGCTGGGATTGAATGAATCTGGTTTTTTGATAGCAGTCTGGCTTTCTAGTTTGAGGGTTTTAGGAGACAGTAACTGTAATGCTTTTTTTTTTTCTTTAAAATTGTCTTCTGTTCTAGAGGGCTTCTAGGGTAAAAGTTCACATTCAGTCAGACTACTATCACGTGACTACTCTGTTGCTTTTATTGTCAATTAAGTTTTCTTTATGAATTTTTTTTTGGACTTTGATTCAGCACAAGACTTTGGTATTACTGTGCCTTTTGAAGTAGTGTTTGATGATGCCTTCCAAACCTCAGATTAATTTTCTATGTTTCTGTATCTTGTCATAATGGCTTGAATTGATGGGCCTAAATCTGGTGATACAGAATAATCTTTTCTTTTACTATATCACATGTGATTTTTATATTTCTTTCTAAAATCTGGATTAAGATTGTCCTCTGACCCATTGTCTGGTACTAGAGGCTCAATATTGGGAACATGAATCTTCCCATATTATTTCTGCTTCACCTTTCTGATGATGTTGCACATTCATAGGAATTTTTTCATTTTGTAGCTTCCCTCCTGACAAGCTATCAGGAAGAGCGTTAAGTGATGTCCTGTCTCTTACTAGTCTGGTAGATTTTATCTTTTTTTTTTTTCCTCCACTGCCCTGTTTGTTATTTTGCACTGCCAGCTGAAGAGAAAGATCATTCTCTTTGAAGCTATCTGCATTACTGTTATCTGATTCGTTACGTTTATCCTTCTGATTTGAGGTGCCTTCAGTTTCTTTTACCCATAGTATTTTATGAAGGCTTATACTGAGACCTTTTTTCGTTATGGAAGCTTAGTTGTTCTATTCTCAGCAAGCAGTTTTTACCTTCCATTCTGAAACTCCATATGTCTTCCAAGTGGCCAATTTCTTCAGAAGCTTTGGTACCTGTTAAACTGAAGTGACTAGATGAGGGTTGAGGAGAAAAAGGTTGGTCTGGAGTCAATTCTTGGGACTCCTCAGATTTCTGATCCTGTTCATTATTAAAAATACCCTGACTGAAATCTTTGATGATGTTTTCATAAAAAAACAGTGGATCATTTTTATTCTCTGGTTTGTGAATTTTCTCTTTTACATCACCATCCATTTTGGACTGACTTTTCAATGCTGAATTTTGTTCTGTATCACAGCATTCAACTGGTTTGCCTTTCTCAGATGTTTCCAGAGTAAGACTCAGTTCACTGTCACATGGGTTCTTCTGGATGCCCAGATGATTATCTGCAGTTCCTGGTAGTTCCCCATAACTTGGTAATTTGTTTTCTGAATTTACTGATTCTTGAATACAAGTGTTCAGGTTATTTTGTTCTTTTTGCACTGTTTCAACTGTTTCCATTTTTGATTTTCCCTGTAGATGAGTTCCAATTTCCACTGTATTTTCAAAATTTAATTTTGAAGGTAAATGTAGAGAATCTTTGGAGACAGGGTCCTTATAATAACCTTTTATATTGGTGTTTTCCTGACTTTCACTACTCTTAGAAACATGTTCTTCAGCACTGGAATAACTAAAGAAGGGTACATATTGAGATACTTCAAGTTGTACTAGTGTCGCAACAGATAAAGCTTGTGAAGCATCGCTATCGCTAACTAATTTGACAAAATGCTTTGCTTTTTCATTACTGTCTTCATTATTTTGCACAGCTAGTGAGGAAAACAGATGGCTTTCTTGGATGGTACCCTCATCTTTTTCAGATAGCTCCTCACTAACTCTCTGATTTACTTGTACTTTCATTGCTCTGTTATTATTTCCTTGTAATATTTCATCATCATTTTCAGTTTGAGGGATTTCTTCACTGAAAAACACATAATCTTGCAAACTCTGTGCTTGCTCTTTGGCTATTGAGCTCTGGAACTTCAGTATGTCTGCAAAATGACTAAAAGAGAAGAAATGGCTCTGTCCTTCAGCTATGTCAGGC
The DNA here is from genome assembly GCF_000737465.1 of Haliaeetus leucocephalus. Lineage (NCBI taxonomy): Eukaryota > Metazoa > Chordata > Aves > Accipitriformes > Accipitridae > Haliaeetus > Haliaeetus leucocephalus. The sequence goes on along the minus strand of NW_010973368.1, from coordinate 3,016,791 downwards.
TTTTCTTCTGTATTTTTTGTGGCTGAGGGATCACAATTCTGAGGGGGGCTAGGAAAAGAAGAAATCTGATCTGATGCAATTGATTCATGTCCCTGTTGATTATCATGTGTGTCCATATTATAATTAATAAAGCTATTATAGATATTTGTATACCAACCTGACTGGCCATGTTTGCTTTCTGACTTCTGGTTTCTCTTTTTAGCTCCAGTGATTTTCAGCAGTTGGCTTTCTGATACCAAGTCTTGTTCTGAACTGTAAGGTTCAATTGGCTTCTCTTTGTCACCTGTTAGTATATCAAAAGATGACTCTGTGGTATCTGAAGTGGTTTGGGTGTCATTAAGACTACGAACACTTGCTGGTATCTCCCCAGGATTTGGCATATCACTGTTTGAATCTAGTATTTCTTGTGCATAATTCTCTTCATCTTCTGCATTTATCATTGCTTTAACTGTCTCCTTTGATTCTTTGTCCACGCGTGATTCTTTCTGGTCTAAAGTCTGCTCTTCATTCTTATGTGCTTCATCCTCTCTTTCTCTGCTTTGCTCGTCTTCCATAGCAGTTGTATCTTTCTCAGCATTGCCAAAATTAAGAACATTACTTAAACCCAAATTAAACCAATTTGATTTGGATTCTTGGCTTTCACTCTTTTCTTCTTCTGTCAGTAACTCTGTGACTGTTGTTTCCTGTTCATTACTGGAATGTCCAGGCACACCAGAAACATCATGGATTTGTGGATCATTTTTTTCAGATGCCAAACCAACATCCACATTCTCTTCACCAAAATACAGAAAGTCCATCAGTCCACCTTGAAACCAAACAGATGCTGGGGGTTCTTGTTCCTCATCGTTTGGGTCCTGTAAATCATTTTCAGCAGTTACTGCTATTTTTCGGCCTCGATATGTATTTTCTTCTAAAGATTCAGTAACGGCTTTTAAGGGCTCTTCATAATTTTTACTTCCTGTGGTGAACCATCCTGCAATCCAACTAGACTGAGTTGGAATGGGTTCTACTGGGAGACCGTTTTGCATTTGTGACTCTTCAGTATTATCTTTTCTGTTCTCATTTTTTCTAACCAACTTTTTGCTTGCAGACTCCTCCTGAGTGTGAGATTGCTTGGAATCATTTTCAGAAACTGATTCAACTCTTTCTTCCTTTTGCATAGAGTCTCTTGTATGTTCTAAGAGTTCATTTTCATGCAGCTTTGATTCTGCATCAGATGATGAATATTCACTTACTTTCTTGTGATCATGTAATGCACTATCTTCATTTTCAAAAATGTACTTATCTCCATGAAGACAAAGAAAATCAGTTTCCTAAAAGAACAATATTAACTTTTAAAATGTTTTCACGTGTAATTTTCTACAGCACTGTGTAGCACAGCAATATATCTTTATTCTGTTTCTTTCTGTGTAGTTAATATGTGTGTATAACTTTACACAAAGGACTGTAAATAATGATATTATTCCTAATGGTTCTATATCATTTATTAGATAAAAATTATTTTAGAGGACAATAGACATGTAAGTGGAGCAATAATGAAAAAAACATGTTTTGAATTATCTGAAATAAAATATGCATTGACACTTGAATGTCTTAACTGGATATTAGATTTTCAATTGCTGTGAACTACATTGGAAAATCTGGTGATGTTGGTTTACCTTAGTGAGCACTTCAACTTCTTCTGCAATAAAAACTTCCTCAACCTTCACAGCATCTTTTGGGAAATATCCAAAATCCTTTCCTTTCTGTAAAAAATACAAAGGGAATGAGTCCATTTAAACTTCAGTGATAAGCGTGTTAGGTGCTTGCATATATGCTAGAAAAGTATGAATAAACAAATAATATGTTTACAGGACTGCCCCCTACCCCCTTCATTTTGTTTGGTCAAAATGTTGGTTTATTTTTCCTTCACAAAAGTGTTCCATTTGCCATTTCAGAGAGGAAGGGGAAATATATTACTCCATATTATTATTTTCTGTATTATTTTTATGAACATGTGTTTGTGCAGAACCAAACCAGTAGCCTTAACACTGCTCCAACTGCAGACAGCGTTCTGTGCACAGATGGTCTCAGCCATGTCCTACTAAAATCAGCTGCAAATTTCCCATTGACTCAAGTGGGAGAAAAAGTGTGCCTTAATAACTAATGACCCATAATAAGTTACAAGAAAACTAGGATATGAAATTCAGGTGCAAGGTCAGCTGCAGCTGAAGAGAAAATGGCAGTGAAGATGACAATACTACAGAGAGTAAGTTGATGATAATGCCCAAAAGAATCAAGTAAGGGTGAGTCTGACCAAGAAACACACCACTAGCTTTACATCAAACAATTGCACATAGCCTTTAGTGGAGGAATACATCTTGGAAAGCAAGGAAGAGTGAGGTACCTGCAAAGATACACTCAGATGAAAAAAAGGAAGACAGAACTTCATTGTTAAACAATAAATGTGACAGATCATTTACCAAAAAAAAAAAAAAGTTTTACCAATATCTTCTGGTTTTGAAGCACTTACAGAGTTTTACTAGCAGTTGAATTTGGATCAATGCATGCATTCCTTCTTAGCTATAAAATAACTACATGGCTGTTCTGACTACATTGTCAATTGTTCCAAATCATTAAATATGCATGATAACTTCTCTGGGAACTTTCCTTGAGCACTGAACTGTCAAGCCAGGTCCCACTACTGGATCGCTGATTGAGCAACTGTAAAACCTTCTTACCCACAGACCTGTAGGTAGGTACCTGACCTGATAGACCTGAATGTTTGTAAGGGAACCAGATGAAATCATTATAGATGATTAGATGAAGGAGTGTCATGGTTTAACCCCAGCAGGCAATTAAGCACCCCACAGCTGCTTGCTCACCCCCTCCCTGCCCAGTGCGATGGCGGAGGGAACTGGGGCGGGGGGGGGGGAATAAAACTTGTGGGTTGAGATAAAGACAGTTTAATAGGACAGAAAAGAAGGAAAAAAAAACCAAATATAGAAAACAAGTGATGCACAATACAATTGCTCACCACCTGCTGACCGATGCCCAGCCAGTCCCTGAGCCACTGTGCCCCTCGTCCAACTCCCCCCAGTTTATGTACTGGGCATGACATCATATGGTATGGAATACCCCTTTGGAACATTTGGGTCAGCTGTCCTTGCTGTGTCCCCTCCCAGCTGCTTGTGCACCCCCAGCCTCTGCTGGCAGGGCAGTATGAAAAGCTGGAAAATCCTTGACTTAGTATAAACACTGTTTAACAACAACTAAAACATGAGTGTGTTATCGACGTTATTCTCATCCTAAATCCAAAACACAGCACTACACCAGCTACTAAGAAGAAAATTAACTTTATTCTAGCTGAAATCAGGACAAGAAGACAGAAAACTTGGATTCTGATCTTGACTTTGTTTCTCCATGAGTGATCTCTGCCAAGATTTGATTTTCCCTCTATATAAAGATAGTACCAGTGACCCATCTCCCAAATACTATATTGATCCATGACTGGTTAATATTACCAAAGAGATGGAAGATCCCTAGAAGCAAGCAGACTGCAACTGTTACACTATTAGACTATAGATTATTTATGGGCAAAGTCTTTCAGACTGAAGTACTTACACTTCCTGTCCACAAGTTTTCATTTTTCCTTGAAAGTTTGGAGTATACCATTATCTCTTCCCCTGTTTTGAAGTTAAGATACCGGCAATCAGGCCCTAAGTAGTCTGTAGTGGCTTGAACTCTGCTCATTGCCGCTAAAGTAGTATGTAGAAAGAAAGAAACAAGTAAGTACAGCAGCCATTTTGTCTGAAGTCAGATAGGTTACTGAAGAAGTATGATATATATAAATACATTAAAATGTTTGTTAATACATCAGTATGTGCTTTGTTATGATACTAATCCATTTATACCACCAAGTGGAAAGCAACTAATGCAAAAAGCAGCCCTATCCTATTTTCTTTCCTATTTACTACAGACCTCAAGGGGAAAAGCACTTGTCCTATATGGGCACTTTCCAGTCCTTGTTCAGCCAAGCTTTCAATGCTGAAATGTGTGTGGAGAATTAGGAAGTTAAACTACTAAATCCAGATCCAAGTAGCTAAAAAATATTTCCCAGGCATATTTGTAATTGTATATGTTAGAAATTCTAAGTTAAATCTAGTAATTATTTCAGGGATTTTGTCCTCTATTTTGAATACATTTATCTTATGAAGAAAATAGTTACGTTTAAGCAATATAAACCTTAAACACGTTGTCAAAACCAAAGTTTCCAATTCAATTTGAATGACTTTACATTCTCTTTGTCTCCACCCCATCTCCCCACAGAAACCACTACTGATGTGCTCTGGTCAGTTTGGAGCCCATTCCACATGCTGTGCCACAAAGACAGACATCTCTGAGCATCCAAAACCCACTGAAGCCAGTATGGCTCCACAGGAAAATAAAGATCCATCAGCAGAGGAAATCTAAGGTCTCTTCCACTTCAGCACAAGGTATCCAAATTGAAAGCGCAACAGTTAAGGCTGCCAAGCCAATAGAGACAGCTTAGAAATGGCTTCAACTTCATATGATTATGACAGGTTTCACAATGGTAATCAATGGATAATAAATGGGGCATTATTTATCGCTGCCCACTCGTGATTTGGTGGCTCTGCCTCCTGCAGAGCTATTTACTTCCCAGGAACCCCATAACTCGTTACTGCTCTTACTTCATGTTAAAGCAGAAAAAATAAGTAAAGAAGATATATTAACAGGGTCTTTTGTAATAAGGATTACTAAAACACCCAAACCAAACAGTTTGCTTACAGTAGAAAAAAAAACAACAGAGTTTTGCGGAATTGGCTGTGAATGTACTATAAACACAAGATACAGTCTTCCTTCTCAATTTATAACCTACCAGTTTGGGGTTTTTTAAAAATTTCTTTTGTACCTGTAAAGAATGAGTTAAAAATACTTTAAAGCTGCTTTATACTGCCCATTTTGAGGAAACCTGAGAAAAACTAGCCATTCAAGAGTATTTTTACTGAACTTTGATCTTTATATACTTGCACAATGCAATCCAGCAAGTATTTTATTCTGTTTGAAAAGTTTAAGCCTATTGCTCATAAACTTAGTATATTGACAACAAACATTTTCTATGGCTACCCATTTTCAGTCTGCTTCATTGCTAATTTTGACATTATGGTTAGTAGTAGCTGCACATACACCACAGACTCCTTTTAAAAAAAAAAAACCAACATTTTTTTTACTTACTCTCACATTCCCGATCACCACACTTCTTCCATTCTGAAAGTACCTTTGTACTCTGCAGCCTTGTTAAAAATGAAATTACTAACAGCAAAATTCTCTGATCGAAGATCCTTGACATTTTAGATGAATGCAGTGAAACTGTGGAAACTGCATTGATGTGCGGTTAGCAAGAATATTCTACATTATTTTTCTTAGCCTAACAAAACATTGCAAATAAATTTATAATCCTATTTTCCTCCTCTCATCTGCTTAAACAGAAGTACACTCTGCTAACAAACTGCAAAGTCAGGTGTCCTGATTGTACATGTCCGTTTAATAATTAACTATGTTCTGATAGCTAGACCTATGTTTTGAATACAAAGAAACTAGTCCTGGTCACATCAAAATCTATCCTCTATCAGATAAGTTCTTTTGTACTGAGTTTGTAGAAGTTTGCGTTAGGGGAAATTCAACAAGAGTTGTATTAGGATTTTTTTCTGGATTATGAATTTTAATATATATCTTCCATTTGATTTTAACATGGACTATTGATTTTATGCTTATATTGATTTGCATGATTGCTAATATAGCTACTGAAAATTTTCTAGGTTTTTTTGTTTAATAGTTAATTGATATGTTTTGGATTATTTATAGGTGGTCATTAGGAACTCACAACAGAAAATTTTTCAACATACTCTTTTGGAGTTTTCTCACGCACTAGATGCTAAGTACTATCCTTTAGCACGGGGAATACTTACTCAACTCCAAAGTCTTTTAAAGGTGCTTAGCAGTTTTCAGGCTCTTAAAGACAACGAGAAAATCCGTATGCTATCTCTACATCGTATATCATAGAGCAATATACCAAAGCGAAGCAGATGATATGTCCTGCTTTTTAAGGAATACCCTCTGTTTCTTAGCAACCTATTATCCAGTTTGGAGTTATAAATAATGTTTTCTCAAATACAGGTTATGCTTTGAAGTAGTAATTGTGCAGGGAGTTGTACACTGGTTATATAGGTATGAATTTGTGCTATAAATGAAATCTTGCAGAAAGGTTCGCGTTAGAAGTAAGCTTTGCTTCAAAGGCTTCAACATTGTTGTCCTGCACTTCCTTGGTGACCAAAACACGGTATGTCTGATTTACATACAAAAGGGGCTTCACCTTTCCTTTCCCACTCTCCTGCATGGGGTAGCCTCTTCCCTCTCCCTTCTTGATAGGGCCCCAAGAATCTGCATTCCTTCCCAACCTGATAATATTTGCAGCCTACCCCTCCTTCAGTCCTGAGCATGACTCACGCAGAATTTGCTCTGCTTTCTCTTTCCATGAACCTAAGCTGTATCCTACTTGCAGCATAGTTCCCCCTCCCTCTTGCTCCACGACTCAAACCTGCCAGATGCCAGTGCTTAGCCTGACCTACCGAGCCAGCAAACAGATCATCTGCTGGAGGCTGAGAGAGAGGGCACAAAGTGAGCCAGGGTCACGTTAACCAGCAATGTCCTGCAAACAAAAAAATCACCGTAGATGACACATCTTCCAGTTGCAGTCTAACACTTTGGCCCCTTCCTTAGCCACATGACCTGGTAGTTGGACAGGCCTATCCTATGACCTAGTATGCCAGCTTCCTCTGCCGTTAGGTAATCCACCGGAGCGCTGTCTTGTGCACTGGGGAAAATACTATAGATCAGCCCCCCCCAGTTGCTCCTGACTAGCTTTCCTGCAGGCCCATCCCAGCATCAATATTCCCTTCCCTTCAGTCCCCTGGATCTTGTGTTGCTTAGAGGGTCTGTGATTTGGGACTTTCCCTGAGGTCCTCCAGGTTTATCTGAAGGAAGTAAAAGGGGAAAAATGGAATACCAAGCAGCTAAAACATGACAAATGCAAAGAAACCTGGTGAGCAGAAAAGTAGGATGGGCATTTTTTTTTTCATTTCCAAGTCTCTACAGATTAGGACAGATTGGTGAGGAGGAACATACAAGAAATTTATATTGGGGGGACTCTCTCTATATACTAAGTGTTGTGCAAAAATCAAAAAAAGGACAGCATTTTTATCCCACCAAGATTATGAAACACTCTTCTGTCCAGTTGTTAATGTTGCACACCAACCACGGAACATGGGACAAAACCCAATAATGGGCCTAGAAAGGTTAACAGTCCCTTTTTGAGCCTGGTAACATGGAGCTGATTCACCTAAAAAAGGAAATGCCAGGTATTCTGACAGCTGAAATTAGGTACTTCAGCAAGTTTGTGCAGGAGAACAAACTATCAGACCCACACCTGAAGATGTGCACATTATTACTCTATTTGACAAAATAGCTCTGAAAATGGCTCTGACTTCAGTTTCATATGGATACCCAAACTAATTCTCAAGTCTTTATATGGAGATAAAACGTTGCAGCTCATCTTAGCTAATCAGTTTAATCTACATCTGCAATTTTGAAGTTACTCTAGGCACTGCTCATTGTGTAGCTTAATCTCAACAATCATTCCTCTAGCTCTGAAGCTGTGAAAAGGCTGATGAGCACGGCTGTGATCTCTGTGTAACCTGTTCCTCTAGTAACTTCAATAATAAATCATATTTATATCAAATATTCTTGTCTTCTGGGTGCAAATCCTATACTTACAGATGTTATACAAGCATAACTTCTAATCACCTTTGAACTAAAGTCAAAGATAAAGATTCATGGAGTTTATCATAGTTGGCTTCCAAAGGACAAAGTTGAAAGCTTTATAGCAGACAGAGTGAGACTTCAGTTAATTTCTGTTCTGCAGAACCGAAGCAACAAATGTGAGTATTATTCCACATGCAAAGACAACCAATGCTAATGAAAAAGTAAGACCTATTTCCACAGCTATCGCTAGGATGAAACTATTTACTTTTTATTTGCAATGACATCTTAGTAACTTTAACTACTGAGACAGACACGCAGAGATCCCTTATGATATATTATAATTCACAGAAGGATCAACTCAGAATTAATAGTGTAATTTAAATAAAATGAGTAGTACAGCACACTGAATGGCTCTTTTAAGACATGGCTTTGTATAAGTAAAAAAGGTGTTGCATCTCCTAGACTATTCAGTATCTGCATTAACAATAAAGATCCCAAAGCAAATCATAAGTTGGTAAAAGTTCTTCTAAGTACATTAAAGTCAACATCTATTTTATAGTAACATTATATACAGCTTTGGTTATATTCTTATGATAGCACCAAAAAGCTCCATACAGAATGTAGGGTTTCACTGTGTAGAATATTGCACTAATATATGGAAGAATATAGTCCATGGCAAAAGCACTTTAAAAATACAGTTTTCTTGGCTTAGGATGTTTGGATGAAAATACAGATCAACTTTTAAATTGAATCAAGTGTCATGACAAAAAGATTATTATTTAAAAAAAAAAAGTATCTTTTAAAAATTAATAAGTCAAAGGAAGAAAAGGAACACTAATTCACTCTTCCAGCTGGACAAATCTAAACAGGTAACAGTCATTCATCATCCAGATCTAAACCAACTTTTTCAGCCACGATAACAAATAGCAAGAAAAAGCCATTATTGCTTCCCTATTACAAAAACAGTTACAAGCGACAACTCGCAGTGCATTTCTAGAAAATCATGGAACTTGTGACTTAGATTACTTTGAATCTTGATACTATGTTTCCAAGCTTTGAATGCCTCACATTTTCCCATATAATAGAACACTGTCACCTAATAACAACTGCCTGAACAAGGTTTGTGGCAAAACACAGGTTTGTTATAAAACTGAGATGGGGGGGAAGACCAAAAGAGCAAAATTATATCCTCCAGAACACAGATGTCTGTATATTACTCATAGACCACTGCCACAGCATTTGATCCCATCATAAATACATGCAGTCTCAGAGAAATAATTCTTTGAGCAGGGAAACTAATTTTGAAGATGTAGGACATACAAAAAATGAATAGGTTTGTCCTGTTGTACCACAGTAATTGCTACAAAATCAGCAGCTGAACCTGAATCTCAGAAATATAACTAGGACCTAACCACAAGAGCATTACTTTCCTGATAAACAAAAGATGCTCTAGAAATCTGTTTGCAAATTTCCTGGTTTTGGAAATTAATTTTCCTGGAGAGGGTGTTTAGTTCACCAATACCTACTTTCCACAGAAAAATTACGTTCAGGTTTCTTTTGAATACATACAATGAAGCTATTCTAAGCACAAAGACATCACCTTAAGTAAAGGAGCAGAAATTTGAAGAGGTGTACCTTTTATGAAAAGTCACGTTTCAGCTTATAATTAATGAACAATCTGTGTGAAATCTACTCTGACAAGGACTCCGAGTGAAGCATCATGGCAAAAAACACATTCTTGGAGCCTTCCAGTTTACCTGTGCATCAGGACTGAAGAAAAAGACAAGTAAATGGTATAGAACCACTCCATAGTACAAAAGCTCTAACCTTCCCCGCCCCCCCAACCAACTGTCTTCTAAAGTGATGCTTGAAGCTAGAAGAGACCATCTGATGGAAGTGCTCCACAAGACAGGCATAAAGCATACATGGTATGTTGCCCACTCACATAAAGCATCTTTACTTCATTCTTAGTTTTCCCCCTTTTCTATTGTTCCTTTTTCCACATCGCTTAAGTGAAAAGAGAACAAGGTATTTTTTCCTTTGATCTCTACTCACCACTATAGGGAAGGGAAATAAGAAAATGTTTTAATCATTTCCTACCCCTATGCTATCTGCACTTAATTCTTCAAAACCCCAAACTGTTGCATTGAATTCAGTCTTGAAATTGTCAGCTATTTGGAACAGTAGACTGGGTACAGAGGAAGGAAATTGCACCCATGGTCTCAGCCCTATCCTCAGCTCTGAAGTCATTTCAGGGTAAGAGGATGGGACCTTGAGAGCAAATGTAACAATTACTAAAAATACTGCTGCTTTGTAAAGACACACGTCTTTATGCATTATTGTGCTAATTGTATACCACTATCTTACACTATTTCTGTAGTGGAATACTGGCTGGAATATCTAGCTTTCAGAAAACTTCATTCTTATGAAATTATCACACACTGATGTTTATGTTGCATTGAGCTGCTTAGATTTAGCAAGGCTAACTATTAACAGTTTAACCATGGCAATAAGTTTCTTCTAACAAACATTACACTATCAAATAAGTCACCAGCTTTGCACTCAGCAACAAAACTGTATTTTCACCTTGTCAAAAATAAATTGCTCCCCATAATATAACTTGAAACAATGTAATCAATCCACTCCCTAGTTCAGTTACCAGGACCCATCACACTGTGTTTATAAACCGTGTTAATATGCTCCTCTGAAACAGTGCCTTCCCAGTAGCAACCTACCTCTCTAGTTTGCATAATGACTACAGTATCAGCCATTAGAACCTATACAGTAAATACACTACAGCAGTGAAACACTCCATTGAGCTCAAAATAAGAAACCTTCAAAATACTCAGTGTTAGGAAAAAATATGTAATTAATTGACAAAATTAAAATGGCTTCCAAAGGCAATTTGGAATGTGCAGTTGAAACATGCAAACCAGTAACATTTACTCAACTACTCAGTATAAAAGTTTGTTCCTTGTGGTAAATTGTTGTGTTGAACATCTTCAATAGGGCATTTGAACTTTTGCTTGTCCTTCAAAAAAGGCGGCACATTAAACCACCACATGCCTCTAAAGGGAAGGAAATGCAGTTGGAGACTACTGACAAGAACTAAGGACGATTCTCAGTTGTAGAGAAGCAGAGGCAGATAGGATACTGAGGCAGCAGCGGGAAGCCTGAGGAGCTTTCCCACTGTGTCTATTTGTGCTGAAAGAACACTCCACCTCATCCCTTGCTAAACGCATTTCTTTAAGCCAGGAAGTTCAGCACTTAACACAGAAGTCCATCACTACTCGTGAGTTCAGATGAAAAATCCAAAAATTGACACTCTCCCAAACTAGAACTTTTTTGCAAAAGCCTGCTCTATGTTCCAGAAAAACAGGGTATATATGGCATTTTGTACACTAAAATAAGCTTACATGTAACTTCCATTCCAAAAATCTTTCTAGGACTTCCTGGTCTGCAGTTTGGCATATGAGATAAGAGAATTCTCTTCCTGCCAAGACACCACAGAATATAGCAGTGTTTCATATTCAGTTAACAGGCATTAAAGCCTATAAAGAACAATTTTGGATACAGAGCTTCTAAGGTAGTCACCTGCAATTACGATTCATGCTTTAAAAGTAGAAAGACTAAGATAATATACCTGTGTTATAGAAAACATCATAGGCATTGGGAATAGTCTACAAAGCCACATTTATTTGCACATGTACAGAACAGAGCAACAGATGTTATTGTTTTCCATACAAAATTATATAAAAACAGTATTCACCTTCATAGATAACACCATACCACTTTAAGTTGTATTAAATACATTCAGAAAGCATTCTTGCACGCACACAACATTAGTATTAGGTAGTCCCAGGTAACTCCCACACTGCAATGTAATTATTCCTAGTGGCATGAAGGGATCAAAGATTAGTCTGCAACTAAAATAAAGAGAATCCTGGTTGAGAAGCAAGCTGAAGTCTTTCCTCCACTGGCCATCAAAGCAAGGAACATCATTAAACAGATTAACTGTCTCCAGAACAGAGATGTAAGTATTATCAAAGCACCTGCAGAAGGCAGGTAAGAGTGGTATTCCAGACTGACTTGAGCTATCTTGGCCAGTGTTAACATTCCCATTTAATCACTGCTTGCCTATGGATAGGAAAAAGTTTTATAAAAATGGAAGATAGAATTGAGTCAGAGCTTGTGATTACAGAAGAAAACAAAAAGTATAGATCTAAATCAATTACTTTTGCTTCCTACCCAGCACTGGAGAGATTACTCCATTTACTGGGTCTTAAGATTCCCATTCTTGCAAGGAATAGAGGGGAAAAGCAAAATTTTACGTTTCCTGCAACACTGCCTCCCTAAATATGATCTAAAAGGGGAATTTAATTGTCAACAGGACATCTCAAACAATTTATTTAAAACGCACATTTATTTCTACAAAAAAAAGTGTATGATACAGAAGAAGTGATCACACCTACTTAAAGGTTTACCTATTAAAATATACAGAGGATCTTAATGAGTACAGGATATTTAAAAAAAGATGCAAAGGAGTGTTAATCTTTTATTTTTACATTTTCAGGAACTTCACATAATTTTGGTAAGTAACCTTTTACAAAATTATGTAAAAAGTACAAGAATGCCTGGTAAACAGTCTGCATTTTTCCAAAAGATTTTTTACAGCATGCAATTCTTAAGGCAGCCTTCTCCTCCTCCTTACAAGGAATCCTTTCACTCAAATAATCTTCTGCTGCAAAGATTAGGCTAAGGAAGCTTGGGCTCTTCTGTTAACGCCTTTTGTCTTTCCTGTCTGATTTACGGTCTCTTTCACTCCGTGAAGTTCTCTTGCCTGACCGACTACTTTCTGATATAGACCTCTTCCTGTCAGATCTTGAACTTTTATCCTTTGAGCTTTTGGTATCTCTACTCCCACCTTTTGAGGACTTGTGACTTCTATCTACTCCTGAAGCATCCCTTCGCTTCCTGTCCGTACTCCTTCTGCGTTTTCTATCTCTGTTATGCCCTCTTCCTCGGCTTCGACTTCTACTTTCACTACTGCTAGAACTACTGCTGCTACTGTCCCTGCTAGTACTTCCACTTGTAGTGCTGCTGCTGGTGGAACTACTCCGACTGCTACTGCTGCCAGTGCTGGAACTACTTCCACTACTAGTACTGCTTGAAGTACTACTGCTACTACTGCTGCTGCTACTACGGCTATGACTCTTACCAGTTTTGTTCCCTGCCCTACCTCTGCTTCTACTCCTAGTCTTAGTCTTAATTTCTACACTCGGTGTCTGACTCTGCTCTGTCTGTGCCTCAACCACCTTTACAGACACCGCAGCATTTTCATCCTTGTCTGCCTGGGGCTCTGTATCCTGAGTGGACTGAGACAACTGAGGTGACTGTGGCAGTGGCACAGACTGTGGCTGGGATAGAGCCTCGGCCATAGGTTCTGGCTGAGTTTCTGGTGCCTTTTCCTGTTTTTCTTCAGGTTCAGCTTCAATTTCCGGTTTGATACCTTTCTCCTTCTCGGGAGAAGGAACATTACACACTTTTTCTGGCTGAGAATCACACTCTGTTTCTGGTTCCACTTCTTTGCCATTTTCATTTTCTACAGGTTCTACACTATCTGCCTCATTCATTTCAGCCACATCCTGCTCATTATCCACTGGCTGAATGTTTTCACTTTCCTCTTTTACAACTGTGACCTCTTCATGCTGACCATCCTGTTGCTTGTCATTTTCCCTCACCTCAGTAGTCTCTTCTACTTTAATCTCCATTTCATGTTTCTGTTCATCCTCTTCCTGTTCTTTCTCTGCATCGCTATGCCCTGAACCTATTTTTCCCTTTTCCTCCCCTACCTCCTCCATTTCTACATCATTGTGCTGATTACCTGTCTCCAACTCTTCCACCTGCTGAGCCGCCTTACCCTCTTCCTGCTCCTTGTTCTGTTCTTCCTTCTTTTCTTCATTCTGCACCTCCTGCTGTTCTTTTTCCTTCACAGATTGTCTTCTGGGCCTGGCCTCCATTTTGTTAATCTGCTCTGCAAATTCATTTCGCCTGCTTTCAAAGAGTGCTAGAGAATAAATGCATAAATAATAGTTTCAGATAATCTATGGACACTGAAATATATTTTCCCCTTAACTATGAGCTAATAAGTTATCAATTTGTTTTAACTTATAAATACTGCATCCTTATTCATTCTGAAGTAGCCAGCCACTCATGCATAATGAAAAAGACTGCTAGTTACCTTAAGAAAACAAGGCAAAGGGGATAGTCAGCTCAGCTGAGTATCAGAACAGTAAAGCCCTAAATCTAAACTAACAAAAAGAGGTTTTGACTTCATTAAAATCAATCCAACCAACAGTATATCAAAATAATACCTTAATTTCCTGCTATTTATATATTAACAAGGTTATACTTCCTAAGGTAAACAAAAGACAGTAAGAATCAGCAAAAAGCTGGTTAGGTATTAAGAAAGCTTAAATCATGTAAGCAATTCAGACAAGTGAGCTAGCTTCTCTTATCCCCCAGCCCCACACAATGAAGAAAAGCTTTTTAAGAAAAAAAACCAAAACCAATACATTCTCAGTTTAATAAAAAAGAACAGTAGGACTACCATCAACCGCAGTATTTTAAATTGTTTTCCAAAAGAAAAATATAGTCATCCTGTGAAACAGAAATGAACACACATTAAGGTAAAAAAAAATTCCCCAAAACCCAAAACCAAACCATCATAAAGTTCTAGTGCTGTGCTTTAGAAAAGGTTTCTCAAATCCTTCGTAAAAACTGCATTTCTTTGGGTCTCCAATCCACAGAATCTGCCTTTTCAAGAACTAAGTTGCTGCACTGGCATACATCTGGGTACTAAAGCTAATACAAAGGACTATGTTTTAAACACATACCTCTGAGATTATGCATACACCTCTGTTGTAAGAGAATCAAAGCACATCCAACATAAAAATAAGTCAGTGAAAGAGTAATGTTCACTTATGATGAACACCCAACGCAAGAACATACAGTTTGCCCTAATCATGAAATCTATGTATTTAAGCAGAGAAGCTTAAAAAGAAATTTGTACAGGAAACATCAAATGGAGGCAAGAACAAGGGCCTTCGTATCATAAAGACCACTTACCATTCATCTTTTTCTGCGACTCTTCCATCAACTTCTGCGTAGCAGGACACATTCTGCCAGGTATGTAGAATAAGTGGGGTTTTGTCTTAGTTCTTATGTATTTAATTATTTTAGCGTTATGTTCATTCCATTCTTCTTGCTGAGAAATGAAAGAAAATAACCTTAAGATACACAAGAATAGTTTAAACAAGAGAAAGATCAAGAGCAAAATTAAAACTCACCAACTGAGCAAGCTCAACCTTTTGCTCCAGTAACCGCAGCTCTGTCTGTTTAGCACGTCTTTCTTCAAACAGTTCTCGCCTTTCGTTTTCAACTTGCTTTCTTTCTTCCTCTGCCTGCACTTCAAGTTTTTGTTCAATTTCTTGTCGTCTCTTTTGCTAAGATAAATAAAGAAGGACCCTAAATATATTTTCTAAATCAAGAAAGTGTTCTAGTTTGGTCCAATTAAAATTTTGAATTATTTACACCATTAAAGGCATTCCTAAAAACACATCAAGAACTATCTCCTAAATTACAGGTAATGGAAGGAAAGAGTGTCATTGCTTGCTGACACCTAATTTTTTGAGGGTTAACTATAAAATTATGGGCCCCTGTGGATTTCTGTCTGCTTTCCTATCATTCAAATTACATTGTGAATACTTCCAGTATATTCATTGCTATTACATACATTACTATAATCCAGGAATGCCCTGCTTATATGTCCTAGACAGCCATGTGTTCAGATTGTACAATAGCTAATATGAAAATACAATTCAGTGCCTGGACAACAAAATAGCTGTGTCATAAAACTCCTCAGGCCTCTACTTCGATTTATAGTAAATTTTTATGTATGAAGACAACAATGCCTATACAAATTCTCAGAAAAAAATGTTGCAGAGAGCAGAAACTCCTCAAACTCTCTTTATGCAAACATATACTACTTGAAACAAGGACTTCCATGTTTCTAGACCATCCTAATCAATATTGTTTCTTGTTCTAAAGGCAAGCAGGCAACAGAGAACTTTGGTCCTTTCTCATGTGCTACATGACAAGTTAGATAGAACAGCAGGATATCCAAATACTGAATCTGAAAGTAATCAATACCAACACTGCAAGCCAGCTATGCTAACACTACACAGAAAAGGTTTTAAGTTTAAAGACTTTGTATCTGCTTCCACCAGACTGCTGCAAGTAGAACTTTCAAACACTGTTTTTAATCTCAAGGTTATTAGTATTAACTGAATAACCCATTTAGGGCAACAGTAAACAAATATCATACCGTCCACAATTTAAAAGGGCATACTAGGAATAAAGTTACCACCATCCTATACGCAGGTTTTTTGAAGTTACCACTAAGCTATGCAAAGCCTTCACTTCAGTACAATCACATATCCATTTATCAAAAAACAGGAATTCTTGTTATTTATATAGGGAGGGGGAAGCCACTTGTAGTCAAACAGATGGCATAATACAGCCATACATTTCTGTATATGTGGTTATAATTTAAACATCTGGAACACTTCAGGGTGGGCACTGCTTCAGCAATACTGAATCACCATTATTACAGAAGTAGCCTGTGACCTATTAAATAGTTACCTGATTAAATTCCATTTACTTTGAAATGATTCCCAAATAATGTAAACAAGAAAAAAAAAAGATAACTTTTTACATCCTTTTAAAATGTACAGCAATTAAAAAAGATCAACAAAACACTGCCTTTTCCCTCCTGCAGTGGTCAGAAATAGTGTTGTAAAGTCATGAAATTGTTAAGAATCCCTTTCCTGCCTCCCACCACTATTCCACTAAACTAAACCAAAAACCCACATGCACTCTTACCAATTTGTTGCACCTGCAACCTACACTGTGGGGAATTTTCATTCCTATTTGAAGTAGCTTAACCATACAATTTTGCTTTATTATTTACAATCTGATAGAACTAAAAATAAGTACCCTCTCAGTAGCAACTGTGGACTCCTGTTTAAATTTTTGAAGAGTGCCCATCAACAAGCCAAATATACGTCGATTCCTGAATAAAAACAAAAAGAAGTTTGAGATTCAGTTCAAGTACTGAGATTTTCATTTGCATAAAAATCAGAGAAACCTTCCACCTCAGAGATGTTTATTTTTAAAAGCTCAGTATTACTCAAGGCCATCAGCAATAGAACACATATTGACTGTGCCAACAGTCAAGGACATAATTTACAGTCACATATCATATTTTGCTTAAGAGTAAGACACAGCTCTTATCCATAACACAGCACAGTTAGCAGTGGGAAAATTGGAAGCCTGCACATTTTACATCTGGAAATAATGACACTAATGAAATATTAAAATAAATCCAAAAGCAGAGAGTACTAAAGAAAAGGTTGAGTAAATACAGTGTGAGCTATCAATAAGGCAGTGAACTGCAAGGTCATAGGGCTTTCTGAAAAACATACACCCCCCACCCTCCCACCCCACTCAGAGGATTAAGCAGAAATGGAGCCAGAAGGGAGTGAAAGCTTATCTGTCACAGTTTGCCTAAAAGTATCTTCTACAGTGAGACACTGTGCTATGAGATGAAACCAGAATTGCTCTCACCCAATTAAGTGTTGTTTTGAGAAAACTTATATAAGTAAAATTCTTCAAGGAATTCCCTTCTTCTGAACAAAAACTAATCTCTTGAATTTCACCTTTTCTTTCTTTCTATTTAATCCCAAATTAAACTTTTACAGCAAGAGGCAGACTCTCTTACTTGCCTTGAACTTTTACCCAATTAAGAGAAAAAGGAAACGCTACTGTCTTCGCTCAGTACCACTCTACTACAGTGGCACAAACCTGACACAGAAAAGTAAAGGTATATTAAACAGCAGAAATAGGAACAAATAAAGAATTGAGAGCTATAGATTACTCAAAGTGTACTAGTATATGAATGACAACTCAGAAGACACTAAGCAAAATCAAGAGTTCAATGGATGCTGTCCCCTTAAAGAGCCTCTTTCCACCACAAGTCACATAGATATCAATACTGGTTTTCTCTTCTCCCCGGAAGACTACTGAAGTGCAAAGCAGTAAAACTACAATTCTGATGAAACAAACTTTTAGTGCCTGAAGCTCTAGGAAGTCCACTAAGAATTTTTAAAGTGTTTCAGTGAGGAAAGCAGTTGGAAACTGGTGATGGAAGCAACAGCAGCCTGTTAGTGGTGTTGTAACTGTAGAAGTAGTAAGCAAAGTGCCTTTTCTGTGCTAATCGATCTGTGGTCCTTATCAGAGAAGCTCTCTATAGTTCTTTATTCCAGCTCCCATTCTCCTATTTATTTGAGGTATGGGTTTTTATTGCACCAGGTGAGCTGCAGACTGAAGTGGATGGAGTCCAAGAGGTTGGACACAGTTGCAAATTTGCTTTTCCAACACCTCTTCCCAACAGAACTGCACCTCAGCGATAACTTTTATGCGCCACCCTGGCACAAATATAATATAGGAAAAAGGAGATATACATAGGAAGAATCTAAAAAGCAGCAGGCAAAAGGAAGGTCAGACTGTACACACAATAATGAGTCTGAAAGTAATAAAAGAAACTCATGATGGAACTACTGCGTTAAAAAAAAAAAAGGGGGGGGACACCCACGCCCAAAAGCCTCCTTCAACCAACAAAATAAGTGATGTACCAAGACAGTTGTAACAGTCCAAAATGATAAGTAACCAATGAAGCTATATATATTTCTGTCTTACTCAAAGATGATCAGTTACAAAAGCACTAGCAAACGTATTCCTGTAGGTGGCCTGAGAAGCAGAACCCCTGTTGTGTGTGAACGATGTGTTGTTACCGTTGCGAAGTATTTAAGAGAATATTTTTTAAAATAAATTTTATACATTATGGTACCTCTTCAACATCATCTTTGATACATAATTGCATCTGTATAATACTTTTAAAATCTAAAGCTACTTCCTATGCCAGCACAAGGAAGTACCACGTTAGCACTTAAAAAGAGATTTCTGTATACCTTTGTTTTCCTTTCTCATCCATATTTTGATCTTGTATAAGGTCTCGACGTGTTCGCTCTTTGGAGGTAGCAACAACAGAAGATGGCAACGCTGGCTACAACAAAGAAAAACAAACTACTTTGTTCATGTTCCAGATAAGCTTCTTCCTGCACAGCTCCATTTATCATGTATTACCTTTTTAATGTCATCATCCTCTGCGTCGCTTTCTTGGCGTGATTCTCTTCTTGTCCGACGTTCTCCACCCAGCCTGAGGAAGAAAAAGCATTAGTGGTCACTAGAGAACATATATTTAGGACAGCATCTGTTCTAACACGAGAAAAATACAAGTCAGCATGTCTAGGCAGAAGAACAAACGCTTCCAGTAAAAATCTCCCCACTGGTCCAATGACCAGTAAGTAGCATTTTACAAACATAATCTACTGTTGGTAAAAATCAGTGAGAGGAAACAGTTTGAGTTTTAATACAACTGGCACAGTAAAGTAAACCAGAAGAGCCCACATTACTACCATATTTGACTTTTCAGAATACCTTTGGAATTTATTTCTTGTTTTTCATGTTTGCACTTTTCTTTTTCCAGAATCTCCAAAATGGCTACTGGTATAAGGGGATCGCGAGACAGATTTAAATGCATTAAGATACAAAGGTTGGTATGATTTTGCAAATGGGAAATGCTCTTTAAGTTACCTAGCCAAATACCTAGAAAACAGGTGAGGAGGGGCAGAGCACCTAGGACCTGAGAACTTGGATGAACTGAGGCTTTAACAAAGAACTAGGCAATGTGTTAAAAGTTATTTTCGTCTTTCACCTTCAGCTTTGTGGCACAGCACTTTACCACTGGTAAAGCTGTTTCACAGTATTCATTTTGTGTTAACTCCAAAATTCAAAGGCAAGCCTTGCTTTAGTCAAGGACTACCATTGCACACAAGTGCCTACAGAATGAAGCTCACTATAATCAGTCACATCTGACGGATCTGCATCCAGAAGTGAAAGCTCAAAATCTGAGTCTATTGTCACACTGTACACATCCAATTTATTTAACGGGAGATCTCAATCATAATTCAATTTGTGTCTACTATAAAACAAATCTGGGCTACTAAGCAGAATATAATATAGCAGACTGTAAACTAAGTAAAACAGAAAATTCCAAGAATCTTTGTATTGCTATACCTTTATATTACTGCTATAATCTTTATATTGCTATAAGGTATGAAAAACAAAGTTTCACCACAGTCAACTGCTATCATCCAAATATATTTCCAACCAGTCTTGAATATGTAATCTCTGAAGAAGACAGCGAAAGTCATCAGTTATTAACAGTTATTGAATCTAAGTATTTTAAATTTACCGTTATAAATTCTCATTCTGATAAAGCAAGTTCTCTGCATTAGTTTTTGCACCCACCTACTGGCTGCCCCTTCAAGATCCCTCTGTTTGGCTGGGGGTCCTCCTCCGCTATCCGAGAATCCACGCCTAAAAAGAAAAGACTTGTGATCTCAGAACAAGGTAGGTTAGCCCCAGGTCCAACTTAAGCCTGCATAATCAAACTGTATTTTGGCTTTGTGGTCATGACATAACAATCAATTTTAAAGCAGCTCTATCATCATTTACTCTTACTACCGCAATAAAGTGTTTAAACATACTACTTGTGGACCAACTAATTTAAAATTGAATTTCTGCACTTATTCAGTTGAGCAGCTACACTCAAACAAGGAGCCCCATTATGTTCAAGTGTTCATAGTTGCAGTAATTTTCAAGATGTACTACACGTCTTAATCAGCAATGTAATAGTGAAATTTGACAAAAAATCCACTACATACTCCATTAAAAAAGAACTACTGAAAAAAAATTGGCCTTTTCATTCTACTTGAGATGGGGGTGGTGGTGTAGGAAAACCCACAACAAAACACTAGTGGTTTTACCTACATGTTTTAAAACTCCTGTTGACTTCAACTCTTTCTATTCTTCTTGGAAAACCTACCAGCTTCTTAATTACCGAGAGACCAATTTTGGACGATGTCAAACAGATAAAGTCCCAGATACCAGACAACACCTCCCTTAACTTTGATGCCCCCCCCTTATTTTTCAGACTAATGGCTGAAAGGGTTAGGGAAAACCACCAGTTTAAACCTGTTGTAACTCAGAATGAGAAGATACTTCAAGTGTCAGGCTGTGACATAAAACCCCATATGCCCTGTAGGCCAGCTGTGGTGCCTGCCTACTGAAACAGCAGTATGATGAGCAACGGGGTCCGACGAGAAATATCAAACACCCCGGTGTAAGGACAGCAAACCAATGCCAGCGTAAAGGGCAGAGGAACCCCCCCGCCCGTTTCTGCGGCTCCTTACCTTAGCAATAAGCTCCCACGCCCTCTACCTCCACCAGGGCCTGTGAGGGCTAACAGTCTGTTTTGAGGGGGCCTGCAAGAGACAGCGGGCGCTGTTAACAGTACCTGCCCCCCCCCGCCCCAGCCGCTGCAGCTCGCCTCCCCGGGGCGCTGCAGCTCGCCCAGCCAGAGGTGCCCGCAGCCATCACCATTCCCTCACGCACCCCACGGTC
>NW_010973368.1:2993651-2995063 GCF_000737465.1 Haliaeetus leucocephalus | reverse complement strand
CTCCCCCCTTCCCCCCGCCGGGCCGTTGCTACCGCTGGCGGCCCCCCCGCCTCACCTCACGTCGTTGGGGTCCCGTCCCGTGAGCTTGCGGATATTCTCGTCCACGTGCTTGAGGCTCTCCTTGGCTTTCTCCAGCTGCTCCTGCAGCGCGCGCACCGCCACCGCCATCCCGCCCGCAGCGCGGCCTAGCCGGGGCCCAGCGCAAGGCACCGCTGGGTAATGGTTGGGAGGGGGGGTAGACCCCGCCCCCGCGCCGCGCGGCCCGCCTGGCGGCCCACCCCTCCGGCAACTGCGGGCCGGGACAGCACAGCCAATAGCCCCTCGGCGCTCCCCTCCGACCGCCAATAATCGGGCACGAGAGGAAAGGGCACGCCCCGCGGGAAAGGCTCGCTGAAGGCGCCCACCAATCACAGGGCCCAGAGGCAGACTGGCGTCCCGACCGACCAACTACTGGAAGCCTCTGCCTGCCAGCTCTACGAATCACCAAAGGGACCGCCGGAGTGACATCGCTTAGAGCTAACGAGAACTCATGCGTCAGTTTCCCGCGGCCCAATCAGAAAGCCATTTCGAGGACGTTTATCCCCACCCTCCTAGGACGCATCCTACTTTCCCACTCTCTATGGGGCCCACAAGCCAGCATGCCGGCGGCTCGAGTGGGGGCCAATCACCGCTCCACTTCAGAGGCCGCTGTGCCAGGCGAGCCAATAGGCGGGGACGTTACTGAGGGCTGGCGCGCAGGCCGGTGCCGGAGGGTGGCAGCGGCCTCAGGAGCGGCCCGGCGCTGCAGAGCCCGCGCCCGTCACCCGAAGCGTAGCCTGGGCTTGGCCAGCTGGCTTTCCGTTTAGTGGCTGTAAAACTCCGTTACCGGACGGTACTCCTGACGCCTGGGGTGCCGAGGTGTTTAACCGCACTCTTCCCTGCCGGGCAGCCGGTGCCGTTTCTGTGGAGAGGCTGGGGCGAGCCCGCAGGCGCGGAGCCCGTTGCCGCTTCGCAGTGGCAGAAAACGGAAGGCGAATAAACGAGTGACGTTCTGAAGGCAATTAAAAACCCACGCCCCCCCCCAATTGCAGTAGTAAGGGGGGTGCAGTTCCGCAGGGAAGAGAGGCGTTCGGCTCCCCTCCCCTTCACGGCACTCCCTCCTGCGGCCCCGGTTCGCGCCACCGCCCGACGCAGCGGGCTCCGGAAAGCGCTAACGTGAGAGGCCCTTTCCCGCCTCAGGAGAGGCTTGGGCCGGCGCCAGACCAGCCGCGGGAGGCCCTCCCCCGGCGGCGGCGGGCGGGAACGCCGAGCGGTTCCCCGACGGGGAGAGCCAGCCGGGCCGCCGCTGCTGGGCCGCTTCGCCTCGGTCGGCAGCATCAGAGGCTGACGGAGCCCGGCCGCCCCGGCCGCCCTCGGCCCAGCCGGAAGGGGCG
>NW_010973368.1:2978342-2993628 GCF_000737465.1 Haliaeetus leucocephalus | reverse complement strand
CCCGGCGGCAGCTGGGGGTTGCCGCGGCGCCGGGAAGCCCCGCTGCGAAGCGGAGATGGCGGACGAGGCGCTCTTCCTGCTGCTGCACAACGAGATGGTGGCGGGGCTGTACCGCGCCGCCGAGCAGGGCGAAGGGGTGAGTGGGGCCGCGGCCGCGCTGGGGGCCGCCCGGCAGCGGCCGGGGCTAACGCTGCGGCGGCGTCTCGTATCTTGCAGGAGAACGGCCGCTGCACCACCAAGCTGGAGAGCATGGGCTTCCGCGTCGGGCAGGGGCTGATCGAGAGGTGAGTCCTCGCCTCAGCCTCGCCCCTTGCAGCGCTCCTTTTCCTGCTCCCGGGGTCGGCAGGCGTCGCTGCTCCTCGGGGGTTTTCCCCTGCGTCTGCCCGGCGAGCGCCGACGCCCCCTCCTTCCCGGCCTGCTGGGGCCCGGAGCGTTCGCTCGGTCGGGGGAAAGCTGCTCGCCGCTCTGAGCGGATAGGGGGTTATGCTGCGGATGTGCTCCTCTCATTAGGCGTTCTGGCATCCTCCCTTTTGGCATCTCGTTCTTGCCGGGGCCTGTGTTTGGATAACACAGGACAGTTTTGGACTACGTATTTGGGAAAGTGCTTTCAATCATGAAAACTGAGTCAGCCTATATGGTTACTTTTAATAGTTATAATCCTTTTTAATTGCACTTTTCGTAGACCTGCTTTTCCATGCTTCCTACTTCTGGTACGTTTCATGATTTTCTAATCTGTTTCTTAAACATAATTTTGTGATTGGCTACTCTATTTCATTTTTCTAAAGCACTGTCAGCTCTTGGAACTTGACGACCGGGCAGAAGTTCCTTGTTTCCCCAGGCTCTTTGGGGATGCACGATGACTTGCTGCACATCCAACTTCAGCGCCCTCATTCCGAGGTCGTGTGGAGACTCTTGAGCTTCTGAAGTCATGCTTTCGTTGAACAAAGTGGTGCTTTAGTGCCAGACAGAGACCCTCAAGGAGGATGAAGAGCAAGAATTCTGAAATAAGCAAGAGAAAGGGGTCCCTTTTTGGGAAACAGGAACAAGTTTTACATGTTTGTTCCTATGTGTTAGTGCTTTTTTGCAGTAGTATAGGTGTGAACTTTTTATCTTCTAGTTAGACATTTAGTTAAAGAGAAAACTGATGAAGTGCTTTGCACCTTTCTGTACTGAAACTGTCTTTAATAATCATACAATTAAACCCATTTATTCTCCTGTCATGTTGCAGGTACTAAGATAATACTGTGTTGCTCTTCAGTTAAAATACTTGCATGAAGAGTGATGCTAGAATGATACTGTACAATGGTTGGAAAACTAATTTCCATAACGGCCTCAAAAATAATGTTGCACAGGACCATTTTTTCGTGTTTTCTTTTTCTATTTAATCGGTCAAGTTGTGTGTACCTTCATTACTGATATCTTTCTCACTTATCTCTTAGGTTTACAAAAGATACTGCCAGGTTCAAGGATGAATTAGATATTATGAAGTTCATTTGCAAAGATTTTTGGACAACTGTTTTCAGAAAACAAATAGATAACCTAAGGACTAATCATCAGGTACTAATGCTGTAGAATAAGATTTAACTTACAAAATCAGAAATAGTTTCAAGTTACTACTGCATTTTTTGTTTTTTCTTGGTCTAGAATTAATTACCTGATAAGAAACCCCAAATGTTCTGTATTTGTTTTGTTTAAAAAGCAGATTTTTAAGGTTCATGTTAGCATGTGTCTTCAGAATACAATTTGATAATTGCTAGTGATGTTTTTATTGCCATCCTATTTGAAAAGACTAAATGCTTTGACTTTCATATGTGCCATTGCAGAGTTACGAACTGACAAGACAGTAATGGTTACAGTTGATTAACATTTAAACAGGAACTTTTTAATGTATCTCCCAATGAATTTTAGTAGAAAACTAGTGTGAGAAAGTGATATTGCTGTCTTAATGGCTATTTAAATAGAATGGCTGCCTTGAAGTAATTTTTTTATTTTGAAGAATATTTACAGTTTTTTGGCAGTTGACACACTTAGTTGGACTCTACTGAACATACTTGTATAAGAAACAGCTGAAAAACTTCCCAGATTTGCATGTTGGTGACATTGTGTTGTATCTATGTCCTTTCCTATATCAACGGCCGCAATTCTTAAAGCAAGATCAAAATAACTTAAGGACCCGTTTTACTAGAGTAAAAAATCTTCTTCCTTTTGAATGACTTGGTTTTCTTATGGCCATTTTCCTGTTGTACCTAAGTAGGAACAAGAGAATTTGTACAAGGATTGTGCCAAATAAAATAGGTTTGACTTTTCAGTGAGCTGTTTATCAACTTATAGCTTTAACAGATAATAATTACCTTAGAAATCTGTTTTTTAATTCAAAGAAAGCTGCAGTATTGAGCTGAGATCTCAATTGTATATGCAGCCTTAATTTAACTTCAAGGGTTATGAAGTTCCAAAGTGGCACAGCCATTAGCAAAGCAATTAAAATGACAGGTATAGATTAAGCTATGTCATAATTATGTGTCATAATTTATTAAAATGCGTATTGTGGCACAAGATTGTAATGTAGAAAACTCTAGACTTTGACCATCTGCTGGGTGTTGCTTGTATCGCTATTAAAGAAGATAATTGTCACTGAATTTGAGAATAAGAATAGTGACTTGCATACCAAGTGAAGATTAAAATTTGAATGAAAAAAATCAGCATGCATTTGATATATTAACAGAGACTTTCTAATATGGAACTATTGTTTCTGAGCACTGGAAGGACTCTTCCAAGAAGAATGTACATAAACATTTTTTAGAGTTAACTGATCGTATTATTGTCTAGGGGTTCTGTTGTAATCTCACAATTAAGCATCTTTTGTTTTGATATTTCATGTAAGTAAATAATACAATTTAAACTTAAATCACAAATGTCTTCATCTAAAATTTCATTTTTCAACCTGAGAACATTTATATTGTATATACAAATCAAATCGCTTTACATAAAATGTTGATTACATGTTACTGTATATTCAACTAAAAAACTTTTTGTTTTTTTAAACAGGGTATTTATGTCCTTCAAGACAATAAATTTCGTCTCTTGACACAAATGTCTGCAGGAAAGCAGTATTTAGAACATGCACCAAAGGTACCTTTCAGTTTTATCCTTGGGATCTACAAGTTTGATTTGAATTATCTTGATCTATTAATAATAACTTTAAATTTTGTAATTGGATGGATACAAACTCTTTGAAAGGGCAGCTAAAGTTTAGTCTCCAAAACCTGTGCTTTTTAGAAATGCACCTTGTTTCGGAACAGTGGATTTGATTTATGGTTCAAGAAACGGTCATAGTCATTGTGAAACTTGCTGTTCTCATGTTTGAGTTACTTGATGGTAGGAGCTGGTCTGCCACTATCACACAAATCCTTTCTTTCTCTTTGGAAAGCCTGTGCTTTCAGAAGCGTTTTTTAAATTTTCAAAACGTATTTGGAAGCTGCTATTTGTTACCTAGAACAACCTTCTGAGATTATATGAACATTCAGGAAGATCTTCCACCAATTAAAAGTAGTTTTGAGTGTAGATGTTGAGTTAGGGAAATAGTTTAGGTAAGTAAAATCAGTGCCTCTGCAGAACCTCTTATAAAGCACTTCAGGTGGATGTAAGAAATGGGGCACTCAGTTCCATTTTATGGTTTCTTAATTCTTGCTCTTCTTAGTAATCACAGTTGCAGGCTACTGTTCTAGGGATTTTTTTTTTTTTGTGTTTGGTGAGATGTTTCTTCTGTTTTGCAACATATACTCTAAATAACTGCAGGCCCTTGTATTCTAAGATGCGGCCTGTACAAGAATGCTATCTTGGACTGTTTCTCCTTTGTTGACTTTAATACCAGCTGTTAATTTCAGCCAAGTCTTGGGAATAATTGTTTAAGGATATTAAGTTCCTACAGGTTTAATAGAAATAGAAACAAATGACTCAAGATAGCACCTCTAACAACAGAAATCTGTATTGTGAGCTCTGCTGCACCAAATATCAGAGCTTTCATTTGTTAGAGACATGGTCTCTCAAGCACAGGAACAAAACCTCCATAGTTTTGTATTGTCTAAGTGTTAAGTCTTGTTCTTGAGTACTTAGTTTCAATCTTCAGCAACCCTTTAGCTTCACCCTTGACACTTATTTAAAGTGCAACTTTATATTTAGTATTTAGCATTTACCTGTGGACTAATCAGAGGAGGCCTATCGAATTTGGGAATAAAGAGTATTGTAACAGCTGAAGTTTCATCAATGCCTGCATGTAAGTAGTTCTCGGAGTATTCAATGATTAGCTTACTTGGTAACTTTCCTTCCTGACTTCATCACTGTATAAGCATTTATCAACATGGGATTAGTTTGAAGCTGCTGGGCCATAGGAGTCAGGGTATGACTTGTCACTAAATGCTTATTGTTTAGAAAATACTGACAAAGGGTGAACCTCTATGAGACCGAGTAGAAAGCAAAACTAAAAAGTTCTATGTACATTTGGAAGTGTCAGATGCATAAGGATGATGTACATTCAGAAGGCTGCCTGAACAAGGGAAGATAAAAATAACTACATATATGCTCTTTCTCTACAGAAGTCATTAAGAAAGTTAGTAAGTGAAGTCTATTCTAACTACCCAAGCTGCTTAAGGTGGATTTAGAAATTTCCATAGACTTTGCACAAATTTTAAATTTAGCTGACAAAACTGTTGTGATGTGGGACATGGATTGACTTAAAGAAAAAAAGAAAGGAAAGAAAAAGCTGTTCAGCTGGAGTTAAATTTAAATGCTAAATTTAAATAATGGCTAGATTGTTCACAACTAAACTGTAAGATTGAAATGTTCCTTGCTATTCCTTTTAACAAAATGATTACAAGAAAATAATTACTTGGAAAAATAATTCTAATGGTGGGTGATACTGTGATCTGACTTTGCTTTTTCTTTTCAGGTAAATTTCAGGTGATGATACAGAAGATGTAGAGCACATTTAAATCTGGGTATCTACCTTAAAAATCCTTTCTGTGTGGATTCAGTTTCTTGATTCAGCTTTGTCTTGTAGCTTGTAAATTATAGCAGTGTGCAGGCAGCACAATTTCAAAATATATAATAAAAAGTTCATCAAAATAACTTAACACTATCCTTGTATCTTGGTATGAAATTTATTCTATACCAAGGTATTAATGTCCACATTGTAAAAAACTGTCTACTCAAAAGTTTTCAGCAAATTATTTTAATTACCAAAACAGCATGTATGGAAGACCAGAGGCATGTTTTGAAAACAGAGTGAAAACCTGACCAAGACTAAATTAGTTTCTTAATCTAACGTGTTTTGTGTCACCTAACATGAATGCCCAACTGCTACCTTTCCCTATTCACTCTGAACTGTGAGGCAGCAATTGCTTTTGTATTATTTTGAGGAAGCCATTAGCATGTGAACCAACAGCCTTCATTAAAGGCATTCAGCGGAGGCTTAGTTCTGCTGAAGGAATGATATGTAGAAGAGAGAACTTACTTCTACATAGTTAAACAGTTTCTCCTACCTCCCTAAAATTAGGAGCTATTTTTTGTGTCAGAATAATTTTACAGCTAAGGTCATCTGTACTGGCCAGAGAAGGAAATTTGTTTTAGCTTGTTGTGCGTAAACTCAATATTAATGTAACTGTTTTTAATTGCTAGCTACAACTCACTTCTGTAATGAATGTGTGCAGGAGGATGATTAGGCCTGCAAGAAGCTATAAAGACATCACCAAGACTCTTGAGGACATTGGGGTTTGCTAGATACTACTTGTTACAAGATTTGCGTAACAATACATATCTTGCTATAGGTAAGAATGGAAACATCTTGTTAAAACTTTTAATGAATTTTGCTGTAAGACCTTTCTGTTGGCAGGCTCAGGCCTTATACTTTCAAATGAATCATAATAGGCACTTATGGTGTTTATTCTGAACTGTGAGAATGCCTTGTGACAGTGATTCAGTTTCTACTTTGAGAGCAGTAACAGGCTAACTAGAAAAGCTAACATGTTAAAACAGCAGCTTTGTTATAACTACCTTCTGTGTTGGGAGAAGTGTATGTTGTCCAGTTGCATGGTGGGCAAGAACAGTGGAGGCTGTTCTTCCCTAAGCTCTAGGGAAGGTCTGAAGTTTGCAATGGATCAAACCTTGTCTAGATAGCTGTTACAAGCTGCCAAGCTATAGATTATAAATGTTATAACCAGGAGTTTATTAGACTTGATCTTAAGATGTGACCAAATGCTGATCTTTCTGGGTATGTGAATGCTAGTTCAGATTAGTTGTAGCTGAGTAACTTGACAGTTCTAGGAAACATCTAGAGCAGAATTTGAACTAGCAGAATGCTGTCCCTGTTTATAGAACTAGCAAAGATGAAAGTAACTACAGTTGTATGGTACTTGGTGGGGGATCAGCTGTTCAGCTGATTAAAAATACTGGGTTCTTATACTGGTAGTTTATAGGAAGGCTCGGGTTGTTGTTAACCTTTGTAACTGATCTGTTTGAAATTGTAGGGCTAGAGAGTAAGCTAACTAGTATTCTTGTATTTCATGGGTTCTTCAATTGACAACTCATCCCAATTTCAACATGCTGAAAATGTGGCTGAAGAGACTAGAAATCAACTTGCACTACATGTCTAATAGAGGGATATCTCAGTGTCATCATGTTTTAGGCATGTGCAAAGTGGTAGACATTCAGTACCAACATATACAGAATCATTGTTACTTTCATCTCCAGAATGAAAACTCTAGTAGTTACAGTAACTCAGTTTGACTCTTCACTCGACAGTTAATACTACCATTCCAGATGCAAAAGTGCCAATCATTCAAAGACATATTAAAGGTTTATCAGTAAGTGGTTGTGGTTAATGATTATTTTTAATAGTGAGGAGAGGGACTTAAATCCTACAATATACAGAAAGCAGATGTCAGTTAATATTGTGTATCAATTTGCTGTTATCAGCAGAACTCACAGTTCCTTTAACACCGATGTTTAGTTGTTGAAGACAATTTGAACCAGAGGGAGTTGTGTATATACCAAGCAGATGCTGATACTCTTGGCGAAGCACTCCATGTTAAATAGGCAAGCTAATGTATTTGTAAAGATACCATACAGAAAATAAATTTGTTCATTCTGATTAATAAATGCTTCTATTAAAAGCATTGAATACAGCTCTGTAATTTTCACTGGTTTCTGCAACTGTTTACTAAAAAATAATAAAACAAACATTACTACTTCCTGAGTAGTAATACTAAAATAACTGTTTCAGTAACTTAGTTGCTATACTTGAGCTGCTTAGCAGTGCTTAAGCTTGGGAACCAAAGCTTGAAAAAAACACAGTCCTAGTTGTCTAGATTTCTACAGTAAGGCTGCTGTTAAATAGTATGAAGAATGAGAAAAACCACAATGTTTAAGAACACTCTTTAAAATGCTTCCATTTTATTAAAAAAGCCCTCAGTAGGTTTGTGTTAGATAAAGAACAATCATTTGTAATGTAACCTCAGACTTCACCTAATAGCAGTGTCCACAGGATTACTCAGATGGTAGAAATTTCTAACCAGGAATGTACTTTACAAAGATAATAGCTTGAGAGATGATGCCAGACACTTCATTGACCATTTTATGATGATGGTGATGATGACATTGGAGACAGTGACAATCTTGTGCTAAAGTTCAGCTTAAGTTACTCATAGCTGTCCCAAATGCATTATCGTGAGGGTGTTCTGAAGGCATTGTATAGTGCTTCAGGTCTGAACAGTGCAGTGTCTTGCTCTTAGCTCTGATAATGCTTTTTGTACCATGGCAACACAAAATACCTGATATTCTCAAAACAGTCTAGGAAGGCTCATCAGCCAAGTCACGTTGATCGAAGTACCTAGTGAAGTGGAACACAGTAAGAAACCTGTAATGCAACATACTCCTTTGCTCTGAGTTGATAGACCCCTTGCTTTCTAGCTCTTCTTTTAGTTTTTCTATCATAATTAGAGCTTGCAGTTCAGGGGGCTCATCCAAGGCAACCAGTAAGCTTAATTTACTTTTAGGTTTATCTTAAGTCCTTTTAGCTGAGGATATTTGCTACATAGGCCCAGGGCATTTTAATTGACTTCCACTTTAAAAGAATCTAGGTTAGGACAACAGTAATCACATATTTATTCTGGACATATTTTGCTGTTTTAGGTATGCAAGTTGCATTACCTGCTAACTAAGCAGATTATCAAGTTCAGAGCTGATATTTGTTCTTCATTCTTGTTCTCCTGAAAGAGAAATAAATATTAGAACAGTTCTTTTGTTACCTGTGTCAAACAGAAAAGCTGTTACCTGCCATGTTACATGCTTGTAATATTCCCTTCATTCTTGAGCAAACTTAGGACATGAAAAATTACTTACCAAGACTTCAAGAATTGAAAAATCATCCTCCTAATAATTTGCTAAGTTCAGCAAGTCCTTTGTGCAATGTTATATTAGATCTTACCTCTAGTACTCTGACTTCAGAGCATCGTCTTGCCAGCTGTCGAATAAGGGAGTGAGCTTCAGGTAGCAAAGGTTTTTCAAGGCATGCCAACAGTGCATAAAGCCATCTACCCTGCGTGGATTCAAATAAGAAAGTTTTAATTATGAGCATTTCTTTGAAGTTTCTTGGAGTTCTTGTTATATAGAGTAGGCCTGAAGCATAGGTCTCAAAACAAAATTGCATTTAAGTGCTACTGCCAGAATTAAAGTTTTAAAGCCAAATGAGACACTACACAGTAGAATTTTGTGCCTCTAGATAAGCTTCTTGTGAGCAGTACTCCTGGCTTTCCTGATTTTTTTTTTAATACTAGCCAAGATATAAATTAATACAGCTCACACTATTAAAGTCTGAGGGAAGGATTATTTTAGTAATATCTAAAGATTATTACCTATCTATTAATTTTTAACTTCACAAATGGTGGAAAAACATTCCTGAACAGTGAATGTATCAAGTCAGATCTTTGTGCAATTAATGCTGTTGGATCAGCTTTAAGATTTGCACCACTGTGAAAACATGTCCTTAGCATTTTACTTCACTGAATTCTACTGCATGCTTATCAAATATAACTTCTGCTACCAGTCTAACTTCTTAATTCCAGTGTCTAGTGGCTTTCATTATGGGAATAAACTAAAAGTCAACATGCACATTCTCTGCAGCATATTGGTTAAAAAGAAAACAGTCCTACAGAGAAGGACAGAACATGAAAGGCCTTTAGTGAAACTGTGTTTAGTATTATGGAAGTAATTTTTCATTACTCTCTTGCTTTTTGGTACTGAATGAGATAAGATGCATCCACCAAAGTCTTCTGTAGATACAATGCCATTACATAGGTAGTCAGTTTAGTTGTGGCCAAACTCCATTCTAATGTACCCTGCCAATCAGAATTTCGTACTAGGTTTAATTTGTCACCACACTAATGCAGCTAAGCTTTCTCATCTGTGCTGCATGTGGAAAGATTAAACATGTCTTTGCCAGCACACTGTCATGCATCTCCAAACTAAAATGGCCATGTCGGTAAATACAGTGTGCATCACCCTGACAACTTAAGCTGGTCAGAATCAAAGCTGCTGCAGTCTGACCCTCTTTTCTCCCCAGTGCCAACACTCATCTAACCTTGTGGTTTAAGTTAGTGTGGGGAATGATAAAAAGGGGAGAGGGTTTTGGCAGTACTTGATAGATCTGTATCTGTTATGTTTTGTAATTAGCCTTGCAAAAAGTTCTGTGAATACTCATTTCAGTATCTAATCAAGGAAGTTTTGAAAGTAACTGAATACAATACGTGCATCTAGAGAACTCTTTAGAAAGTAGCTTTATACAAATCATGAACAATTTATCCCTTGTTTAATGCGTTCATGTGCAAGTAGTTAGAATGAATTAAAAATTACCAGTTCTGGAGTAAATTTTTTCTCTCCAAACCAGCTTATCAGGTATTCTAAGACACTGGTTACTGTTGCCTTCAAAAGAGGAACAAAGAGACAATACAATATCTGCAATGTTTTGTTTTGCTGTCCTTCTATCCCAAGAACTGTATTATATAAAAAGCAATTTGATTTTTTTAAAATATACACATTATGTATTTCTACTCCACTGTGATACTATACGGTATTTATTCCAGGTTGAAGTTACATATAAGGGTAGAGTAAGTGTTAAAGCACCAGTTCCTGGAAAAAACTTTTATATAAAATTGTCCTAGGTTCAGCTAGGAAGTAATTTTCTGTGTTAACAAAAAGTTATGGTTAAGTTACAGATTAGGAAAGAGGCATCAATCTTGAGTGGTTGTTTCTTTATAAAGGTGACTAGTGGGAAACATAGTAAAGGAAGGGTAAGTGTGATTCTTCTAGGCTTGCAACGTACGCAAGAGTTCACTATCAAGTTGAAGGACCGCACTTAAAAAACACTAAATGGGAAATATTAAAAACACTGCCAAGCACCTAATGGGGCATTCAACAAAAATTCAAAGATTAAATGTTCTACAGAGAAATTACAAGGACAAAATACTCTTAAAACTAGTCATGATAAATATTTACTAGTAAAGTTGTTTGTAGCTGAAGGCAAGATTATGTGTTTTCCTTGTAAATATACAATAATTGTTGTAATAAACAATTGCCTACTCTAGCACAGAAAAATAGGTAAGACCTCTACAACAGATAGAATACGAGAAATAATGATTTATGTAATGTCCCTATGCGATTTTAAGAGGTAGGCTTACCTGACTCATTCTGCTTACAATACTTAGCAAAGGGGGAAAGCCCACCTGAAAAAAATCAAGTTCAAAAATGCAGACATAATCATAAACATTTTTGTTCTAATTTAGAACATACTAACATTTTGATGTGATGCTCAGACATTTGTAGTGATTTGAAAGTCTGTTCTGAGCTTTGAAATATAGATATATATAAAAAAAAAATCTTCAAGCAAGTTCAAGATAAGGTCCAGTCAAATTTGGTATCAAAGAACCTTGTTTTTACTGCTATTTGTTAAAGTTCTGTTTTTTCAAAATGATGCAGTGAAGGGCATGTTTGTAGGATAGCATGTATGAGGACAGAAACCACATATCACTATTCAACAAAACATTAAAGCAGACTATGCAGAAAGCTTTCCATTCAGTTCAGTGAGCAACAAAGTGATGTGATTTAGCTGGTAACAGATGAAGGAACTCTTTAACTTTTTGACTGAAGGGATAGACTTTTCCTCTGCATCACTCAGCTTCCACTTGAAAGGGAAGAAAAACTGGACTTTCTGGGCTCATTGGAGAGCCTACTTCCTATTTAGCACGAAGTGGTAATAAACTGTAGGATTGTTTCTGGCAGTTACTCTTGAAAATAGCAGCTGAAAATTAGATAGAAGTCCTATACTCACCTTTATGTAATCAATTCCTAGATTTTCATTATCAGATAGTGCATCTATTTCTGAGTATACTTTTTCACCCAGGCAGAACTTCTTCCAGCCTTCCTCATCCTCCGATTTTGGCTGAAGTAAATAAAAATAAGTTAAAACTGTGAAATATTGCTATCTTGAAGACACTGAAGAAAAGACATGATAATATTTACAAGTTGTTACATTAAACTGTAAAGCAAGATTAACCACAGATTTAATGACTGGAAAAAACCCACAGCACTGTTATGAATTCTACTCACCATAGTAACATTGCTGTCCAAATGTTGTGACCGCCAGCGATTTCTGTGCTTGTTCAGGCTCTGAGTAATTAAAAAAAAGCCAAATCATAGTTTAACTTTGCAGTTATTTTATCTGAGCCATAATTCTCTTCATTATTCTTAAAATGTATAAAGAGTGTATTTTATGATGTTCTATAAATCAGTAGAGGCATAACTGGCTAAGTATTTACCATGCCTCTTAGTAGAAGTGTAACTAAGTTGCTCATGCTGGATTTTTGGAAGTAATGGTAAAAGCTGAAGGAATTTAAAGTCTACTACATAAAGTTAAGTTGATGTAGTAAGCTTTAATAGTCTTCTAGAATTTTCTTGGTATAACAAGCTTAAGAAAAAAACAACCTGATTTAGTCCAAAAGCACACATAAAGCCAATATCCTGTTTCCAACAGTGGTCTGCATCTGTATCAGATGTCTACAGAACTGTTAGAAAGGCAGCAAGTGTGCTTTCCTAGCATATTTCTTCTACCTTCTACCTGAAATTTTTCCCCCAATCCAATTGTTATTGTAGCAGTAAAAATGACCACTAACAACACTAACTAACAGTAGCTGATGCATAGTGTTTAAACAAGTGACTTCTGATGCTCTTTTTTTCTCAAATATTTTTTAGGATATTCTCATACTTCACAGCGTTAATTCTGGCACAGATGAGAGAACAGTTGATTTGTGTATAAAAGAAATACCTGTGTAGTGAATATGCCTTTAGATGTCAGTTTCCTTAGTTCTACTAAAACCTTAGATTATGCCTAATATACGATATACAGTGTGATAACTTGTAGAAATAGGGGTAGCTCAGTGAGTATTTACAATGTAGATGCAGTAGTACAGATCACTGATTTACCTCCCTGAAAAAACAGGGTAAATGAGCTTATGCAAAGTTGAATGCTACAGCAGCTTCAGGGCAGCTGGTTATACTTCAGTTACTTGAGGTATTCCTACAATGCAGTATCAATGCATTGTAAACATGCCTTCTGCAGTACTGGAGTCATAAATGATCTCTACTTATCTCTTTATTATGTTTCGCATTTCACCTTGTTTGAACTGTGGATAGAGAGAGAGACTGCTTGATTCTCCATTTTTGTTCTGTTATTTAAGAGCAGGGTGGAAACGCAGTAGGCAAGATTTAAGTTTGTGCTAACATTACAATCTTACAAATACATTTTACCAAATCAGTATTTCCCCTCATAATGGGTGCCACCACTGTCAACAGTATCCTAAATGGACAGTGTGTTCTACATACATGGATTTCCTGGTGGGTTAGAATTTACTTGTTTTTCAGTTAATGTTGAGTTCTGCAGAATATTCCTGCTAGCACTAGATTTGAATATAACTGCGTAACATCACAGGGATTTTTTTTCCTCCCTCAGCTACTCTATATGATTTAATCTAAATACTGACAGCTATTTTTGCTGACTTTGAAGGATAATTTTTTTTAAACATGACTCTCAAGAGGTTTATCAGAGGTTTAAAAGCCACAGTATATATTCAGTTCTTTTTCAAGAACTTAAAATATTTGTCCTACCATAAAGTCATAACATTTCTATAATAGATATAAGGTTGTCCCCCGTAAAGCACAGACGTGTTCTATCTAGACAGTGCAAGTCCCCTCACACACACCATTTTGTACCTGACGGACAGCTGAGAAATTGGCCACTTGCTGCTGCTGCCACTTGAGCGTTGGAGAGTATCCTTCAGGAGCAGGCTGACATCCAGAAATCTAAGAAAACACTGGCAATAATTATAATGTAAAGAAAGCTTTATAAGAAGAACCCTTAAGAGCAAGAGAATCAGTAAATGTTTACTGTCGGGTAAACAATATCCTTTAAATCTTTGCTTAAGAAAGGTAATTTCATGACGACATCCAAGACTGACTTAACAGATGGTTTAGACAAAATTTCTTCTGACTCTTCTCATATGCAAATAAGAAGGAAGACTAAGTATTCAAAATACATGGTCAAAGAATTATTTAAGGTCTTCATTTTCAGCAATTGTTGTGCCTTAATTTCCCTGTTTATAAAAAGCAGGGAGCTGTTTCCTTATCTTGGACAGCTGCTATCAATCTCAGGAGTTCTACTTGCCAAGATAATAAATTGAGGAAGACAGAAGACCACCAAAGTATCTTTTAGGAAATTAACTCTGACAGTTAAGTAGACAGAACCTCTTTAAAGATTAGCATGAAAGATTTATTTAAAAAAACCAAACACCTTTCTACAAATGTTTAAGAATGCCACTACAAAGAGACGAGACAAATGAACTGAATGGTCACAGAAGTTACATGGTCATATGTCCGTACTAGAAACTCTTCTTGAGCAATCTAGTAGTTAAATTTCAGATTATCGTTTTCACTAGAGAAAGGCAAACTTGGTCTCTTGAACTATTTGAAAGCAGACTAAAGACCATGCTGGCAGGGCAGCGTGACAACAGAAAATTCTGCATAGGCAGTAAGGAAAAATTCCGATAAAATATTCCACAAAAAGGAAAAAAGTGGTGCTAGAATTTCATCTAACTTTAGCAAAGCTTAGCTGCTTTTAGTACCCTTACCCTAGATGTATATTTAAACCTAAATATAGGTATGGAGGTATTTTTTGTCTAAAGTTTATGCAGGTTTTTTGATTAAATACTTGTAAAATTTAATGCAACATTTGATTTCCTTAGAGAGTAAAACAGTCTGCTGTGTATCAAGTAGTATGGATGTTACCAATTTAGATCAGTTAAAGACTGCTGTTAGCCAGCAGTTGAACAGGTGTTTCTTCAAACACAGACATTTAATTCCATAGATGCTTTTAAAATCTAGCAGTGCTATTTAGTTACGCCAGCCGCTCCCTCAAATTAATACAAACATTATGATATTAACGCCTTTCCCCTTAATTTTTTTCCGCTCAAAACAAAACATGTAAAATCTCTCAAACTTACTGAAATGTTTACTGTCTGCTTCTTTCTCAATTTTTTGGGGTCTATTTGCGCCACGACCACATCTGGGCATCGAGCTGCTTCAATCCTACAAAATAAAATCAAGTGGCTACATTTTTTTCTTTTTGTAACAGGTGGTGGTTATATGCCGGTGTCTCTGAAATACTGCACCTGCGGAAACCTTCAGGTGAGTAGAACACTGACTATACCGGCAATTCTTACAGAGGGTTTGACTTGAGAGTTACAGATCGAGTATTCTCGGTTGCTGCACGACTGCTCTGGCCTCCTCGGAGCTTGCTTACGTCCTAACTTGCCCGAAGCGCGGCCCCGGGAGGCCGCCGCTGCCGGTACGGAGAGCCAAGAACGGGACCTCCACCTTTCTGCGGGGAGCAGGGCGGCACCGGCCCCCAGAGCTGCGGATCGCCGTGGAGCTGCGAGCCTGCCGCGGCTCGCCGCCGCCGAGCGCGCCGTGCAGCGGGCATTCCGCGGCCCCGCAGAAGCGGCAGCCTCGCAGAAAGCGGACGGGTTTAGAGGCGATGCCGGACGGGGTCCCGCCGCGCCGGGAGCACTGAGGAAACGGCTCTTCTGGCTGCGGCTGGCAGGTTAACGGTAGCACGACGCAGCAAGCCCCCGCGCACCCCAAGGCGAAGCTCGGCCCGGGCAGCACCCGCAGCCGCGCCGCTCCGGCG
>NW_010973368.1:2974906-2978188 GCF_000737465.1 Haliaeetus leucocephalus | reverse complement strand
GCGGCGCCCGGCGGGAAGGGGCGGGGCTCTGCCCGCGGCGCCCGCTGCCTCGTCGGGGGTAGCGCTGCCTTTATAAACACCCCCCGGGCCTCCTGTCTCCTCTCGGTCCTTGCGCCCTTGATAAGGGTGCGTTGGTATTGCGCTCTGAGGTAGAAGTGATACCGTGAACGCGCTCCGTGCTTGGGGCTGCGTCACCGGGGCGGAAACACCAAGCCCTGAGCGGCGGCCTGCTCTGGAGGTGGTGGCTGCCCTGAAAACCTAGGGAGGGGAACAAAGGGAAATTTGGCCAAAGAGCAGTGCAGAAGGTGGCTGTGCCAATTCGATGCCCATCAAACTAGGCCTCTTTCTGTGGTGAATCGGTATAAGCCTTTAATAACCACTTTTGTTAGGCCCTGTGCTGTTATTCTAATATACTGTAGTTTTTGCAAGTGGTTCTTTAAATCTCATCCATTAGTGTTTTCTACCTGTGGACATCCAGTAGTAATAATACCTGTCCCTTCCTTGAAGTGCTTTGAGATCTGTGGATGAAATCAGTTACATAAAAGTTAATTGCTGTAAATTTAAACAGTTCTCATTGTGGAAGGGTCAGTGCCTGAGTTTTTATTTTGTTGCTGTATGGGTTTATCTAAATACTATTATGTGGGAATATCCATGTGCCAAATCAAAAGCAAGGTAGCCTTAGCACAGAGGGCGGTCGTTTCTCAGTTAAGATAAAAAGCAGAAGGATAACGCTGTAATCATTGTGTATTATGAAATTCCTGTTATGTAAAATGTCAATCTGTATATTATTTTTTCCTATTAGTTCTGCATGCAAAGTCAGTTTGGTGCTACCTACAGTCCATCTAGTAGATGGGAGTAGCTCTAAATACTTCTGATATACGTTCAAAACAAGCAATGCTTTTTTTTTCTGCAAGGCTGTATTTTAGCAGTTCTGAACAAACATCTACCCTAACTCCTCCTCTCCACTGGCTTTTGTTTGTTTTAAGGTGTTTCCAAAACCACCTACGTGTAACAGGGAGCTTTAATTCTGAAACCCGGATCTAACATCCTAGTTGAGTATTCAACAATTGCAGTCACCACTAGAAATAAAACCTGCTTAGCTAAAACTACAGGGAGATTTCTGGAAAGGCTGATCAATGGTCAAGACAAAAACTTTGGTGAGTCCAGCTGTAAAAAGTTCTAATACTTTTGTAATATTCAGAATTTTTTTTTTTCTATTTGTCGCGAAGTCAAGAACTATGAGCAGAAAGAGAAACCACAGATAGAAATATACTTTAAATATACTTTCTATCTTTACTTTTTCTGGAACTTTCCATTGATATTTTTTAAATGAAGTAACATATTTTTAATTATTACAGGTAGTCTTCCACGGATAATAAAATTGTTCCTAACAAGTTTTACCAACAATGTTGATGCAGTGGCTAGTAAACAAGACTCACTGGAGGAAGAGGAAAAAGAAACTGGAAATTAATATTCTTTCTCCTCAACTGCCTAGGCATTATGGAGGAGTACTTTTTCAAAGACGGTGAGTTGCCATCAGTGGACACGTACTGCTGACTTAAAAAAAAAAAAAAATCTAACACATAAAAATTCTGCATTAAGAAAAATGAAATGCTTTCACTGTACATTCTAATACAATAAAGTGTTTTCTTATAATGAGTATACACCATGTTAGGATCCTATTTGCTGTTCTGTTTTTTTGCTTCCCCTTGCTTTTCTCTGTGGTTTGCACCATTGTAACAGCTGTGACATTTCTTGAAGTTTAGAGCATTGGATTGAGTCATTATGCAATGAAATTTAATTGTGCTAATGACTGATTAAAAATACTGTATACCTTTTATTTGTAGTGAACTTTCAGAATAGTAGACTTTCCTGTTCTTCCTTCTTCCCTTTTAAGTGTCAGTTGCCTCTTGTCTATAGAGTTCATCCTGCGGTTCTGACTTTGGGACTTGCCTCTTTTCAGTGTAACTTTCTGAAAATGTTTCACAGAGTATTTTAGTACTTTTGAAATTATTGCTGAATTGCTTTCTGCGCATCTGTTTGAATTGCCCTGTTGTTGTGTGGGGTTTTTTTGTTTGGGTTTGGGGTTTTTTTTGGTTTTTTTTTACAGACTGAGGAGGTTACATTTCCTTGGCAAGCTACTGCTTAATGCTCCCACAACCGGCAGTGAGATTTGTGGACGTGGAAATTTAAAATCCCTCCTTTTAAGTTCTGCTGTTATTACCTGTTCATGTTTTTAGGCTGAAGAGGACTGGCAAACAATACTGGAAATAGTAATGGCATAGAAATTCTATCATAATTACATTTGACATATAAGAAAAGAGCATAAGGATGTTTTAGTCACTTATATTTGTTTGGTGGTCATAGCGTGTTTTCAGAGCTGTGGTGATGGAGGACGTGGTAGTCAGCAGAAAGTTTTTCAGTCCTCCCCCATGTCCATATGGGTTGCACTGAGATATCTCAGGAAAGAGAGAAGTTACTGTTCTAGCCTTTTGTGGCAGGCTTACTTCAAACGATTCTGAAGTGCCCTGAAACGTAAGCATCACTATAACTTGGGTTTGGGGGAAAAAAAATAACCACACTCACAAAAAAACCTGAACAAAATTGTACAGTTAGTGGCTACATGAAAGTTATTGTGTGGATAGTAAATAAACATGTGTTATATTTCTCAATATTTATAAATATGAGATGAAGTATTGTCTCAGGCTAAAAACCACCAGGAATATAATTTCAATATATTTTTTCCCAGGCAGTCCGAAGAAACACGTAAACAATCTTCGAGGTTAAAAAGTTGCCATAAATGCACATGGTGGAAGACAGGCAACAAGCAAGATTGAATTCCAGGACTCCCAGCAGCCCGGCTGGCTTGGTCCCGAGGATTTCCCTGAAACAGCCCCTCGCAAGCAGAGAACACAGTAGCAGCAGCAGCGGAGCAGTACATCCACCGGCGGGGGCGAGGACGAAGACGAGGACAGCTCCGGTAACTGCGGGCAGAGGCGCGGCCCCGGGCTAGCCGAGCGCAGCCGAAGGGTAGGGAAGGCAAACTCCCCCCCCCCCGGGGGCCGCGATGCCTCCTCTCCCGAACGGTTTTAGGAGCGAGATCGAGACAAACGACCTTTAGAAGAAATCTGAAAACCGAACGGGGCAGAAAGCACACGCGAGCAGGAGCCGTCAGGACGGTGAAGCGAAGGTCAGCGGTGAGGGATGACTGACACCGGGCCCCTCCGCCCGGTCGCCGCCGAGGGCCGCGGGGCACAGGCGGGCTGGCCCGGCGGGAGCGGG
>NW_010973368.1:2763036-2974489 GCF_000737465.1 Haliaeetus leucocephalus | reverse complement strand
AGGGCCGGCGGGGCACGGCCTTTGGACGGCCGGCCCTGCGCCGGGTGTGCAGGGCGGCTCGCTCCGGCAGCGGCTGCCGCGCTGCTGTCCTGGAGCTCTTCTGTACCCGCGTCGTGCCGCTGCCGGGGGCTCGGGCAGGGGCGCCTTGCGATATAGGTAAAGCTACACAAAAATGGTGTTTAGGCAGGCCCTGCTGCATTTGATTATGTGGTTTTAATTTAGGTGGGTGGTTTTTTTTAAAAAAAAAAAAGCCCTCAGTGAGCAAAACTGGGAGAGCAGGTTTGGAGGATGGCTGTGTTTGAGTAGTGAAAATGAAATTCTTATGTTGTCAGTTTGACAACTTGAAGTTGCTTTAGTTAAGTACTAAGTCATTCTCCCTGTATATTTGTCTCCTCCTTGGAATTGAAATAGATTTGTATCTGAAACGCTGATTTTGGCATACAAAATGAATTAAAGGTTTATTCTTAATCCCTTATTTTACCAGATTGTTAATGCATAATAAACTGAAAGAATAGGTTTGTTGTAAGAAAAGCGCACAGTGAACTGTACTGATTTAGTGGTATGTAAATATGTGGTCATACGAGGGACCCTGATCCATCTGTGCTGGAGCTCTTAAAGTGCTGTAGAGAGAAATGTTATGATTTCAGCTGTATGTGTGTCCAAGGATTAGTGGATATTATTTTGGTGATCTTCTCTGTTGGGACACATTTACATGTGGTGTGTAAATGTTTAAAGGTGCTGAGATGAAGGAGGAGCTTTTAGAATAATCTATTTTGAAGAAACTATCGTTACGGTTTGCAGTTGTTTCTAGGAGCGTTTCAAAATAATGTCTTTTCAAAGCAATGTGTTTCAAAACCATTTATTCAGCTATAGGACAGCTTTCTGAATGGCACATCAAACATGTTTGATGTGTGCAAGGGTTAGAAAGTCTTAACTGTAGTCTTGCATCTAGTCAAATTTCATGAATACTGTTACTGACCTGAGAATCAAGCCTTCATAGTCAGGTATAATCTGTGCAATTGACTCTATGTGCATTTCGGATGTGGCTTCTTTGTGTGACACAGAGTGAGATTGCCATGGTGTGGGGATGCAAGGTAAATTGAGCCTCAGCAGTGGGAGGGAGGAAGAAAGCAAGCCAGGAAGTACTGCTGGTCTTGTCTGGATGTCCCGTTCTCCAGCAAAGCTAAAGTAGTGACACCCCAACATGGGACCTGTTGCTGTTCAGCTGTTCTGAAAATCACTTTTCTGTGGTCTTCTGAGGTGGGCAGTACGTATTTTGTGGCATTCAGGTGTGTGAAGTTTGGTATGTAGCCTGTAGGTCAGGAGGGTTTGCTATTCCAATGTAACACATCTGCACACCTGTCCTAGAAAATGTGTCTGCATAGCTATAACAATGGTACTGAAACTGAATGTAACCTATCAGACCGTGAGTTTCACATTTGATGAATGATGAAATATGTAAGCATTATTGGCTCTTGGAAGGGAAGAAAAGGATGGAAGAAAAGATGGAGGAAAATCTATTAGCAGGTTCTGCCTTCTGAATAGGAAATACATACTTTACTAGAAGGTGACAGTATTTAACTCAGTAAATGCAACAGATCTTTTATATATATATGTGTACTTTATTAGTCACTGCACACTGGTGTTCATACATTGCCCTCTGAGGAGCAGTAACCGAATGGTAAAAATAATGTCCACGTAAAACCATTTCAAACAAAGCTAGAGTATAATGTGGAGGAAAGATTTTAAAGTCCAGTACAGAAGGTGAGAGTTCACATTGCAGTGTATGGAGATGGAGTTGGTGGACTTTGTAGCAGATGCCTATGGAATGGCTGAAATGGCCTTTTAAGTTGCAATTTTCTCTGTCTTCTCAGGAGATAATTTTAAAAGGAGACATTATTCAGTTTGTGGCTATAGCTGAGATAGTTGCCTCATGCAGATTGTTGTATCAATACCTCATTTTTCAGGGATAATGTTCCTTCACCTCTTTTACAAAACACTGATGGATTTTGATGTATTAGGAAAGAAATCTCTTAAATTCTAGATCCTTTTCCAATACCAGACTGTTCTTTCCTCTCATAGCTGAATTACCTTATGTCTATGATCCCTCTGTACTAATTATGACTTCCAGATATCCTCTCCCTTTGCTTTCACTCAGTTTTGTTCCCTGCCCGATGGCCTTGTTCAGCCCAATGGCCTTGCAGCAATTTGAGTAAAAGTAATTGTGGAAATGCTTTTCTGTACAAAGTCCCGTATGGCTCCTTGTGTTGCAATTGCCATGACATGTAGATTTGCTCCTAATACCAGTAAGATGACATGGCCATTAAAATGTTGGCAGAATAATTATCATGGTATTTCTGTTACAATGTGGAGATAAGGGATAGTGATAGCACCTGTGGAAAACTTTAAGAGAAGTGTATTCTATAGAGTTAAGTTTGCCTGTCAGTCTGTGTTTTATAGGAACAATTTTGAGACTGCTTTTTGTAGCTATCATCACATGCTGACAGTTGGTTATCTCCTAATGATCTTAACTGTGAAATGTGGGGCTTCTTTGTTTTATGGATGTTGTTAATCCGTTTTCTTAAAAGTCAGCATTAGAATAAACCCATTAAGTTAAACTATAATTTAAAAGAACTTGAAAAGTTTTTTACTGTCATAGAAAAGAGAGCTAGGTCTCTATAAATGGAGAGTTTCACAGGAGTCTCCTTTAGCATATGTAATTGCAGGACTAAGAAAGTCAGTGTGCTTGTGAGAATTCCTGATCTAAATCCCAATCCAGGAGGATTCCAGCGTTTCTAAAAGCTGTTCATTAACTTAGTACAGCCTAAATTGAAACCTAGGAGTATTTTCCCAGACTACCTCTTCGGTGGTTCACTTAGACTTTTACAGTAAATTCTTAATTA
This sequence comes from Haliaeetus leucocephalus, assembly GCF_000737465.1. Lineage (NCBI taxonomy): Eukaryota > Metazoa > Chordata > Aves > Accipitriformes > Accipitridae > Haliaeetus > Haliaeetus leucocephalus. The sequence continues at coordinate 2,971,586 of NW_010973368.1, read as the reverse complement.
TTAGGCTAGGCAGTGGGAGTTTAGGTATCCTAGTTGCTGGAAAATCTGTACTCTATGTATTATAAAATGTACTGGGAAGCACGCAGCAGGTATTCAGGAACAGTGTGTATATAGCTGAGGGTTTTTGGGTTGGGGGGGAGGCAGCGTGCTTCTTGCTGGCTTTCCCAGATGTTCACAGGTAACTGTTGAGCTTTTCAGATGTGTCTATGTTCCCTAGTGCTCCAGCTTCTGAGTAACTGTAGCTGAAAATCTTGAAAGCCTTAGGTTCGTGCCCCAAATGGTAAATTTGAATTGAAACAATTGTTGAAAGGTGCATCTTCATAGATAATGTAGTGGAATATGGCACTTGTATTTCTTACAAAGTTCTTTCCTAGCATTGCTGTAGAGATGTACTGTTGTGGAACGTTATGTTGTTATTCCTTTATATTTGCATGTAGGCTGCATCATGAGTTACTGAAAATAGGGTTAGAAAACTCTTATAAAATTTGATACAGCGGAAGACATTAAACAAGTACACTTAGGAGAAATACTTTTTGCTATTTGATTCTTAAAAGAAGTTAGAGGATTAAACAGTTTGCAAGAATGAATGATTCTTGAATAATGAACAGAATGAATAACTAAATGCATTAGTGAAAGTCCTTAAAGCAGCGTGTATATTTTTTTGTAAGCAAGTCTTTTTATAGTGTTAGTGTGCTGCGTATTCTCTACTCTGACCTACCCTAGTATTATTGCTTTATTTGTAACATTCCTTGCCTGAGTTTGTTGCTTTAAGTCAGGAAGTGATCAGAAATGGACTATTTTAACGGTAGGTATTTAACTTGCAACATATCAAATATTTGTTATTTTGAAGAGGTTGCTGCATGCTAGGAGTCTTAATTTCTTTTCGTTTCACCTTGGTATTCTGTGCATTGCCTTTAGGATTTAAGAAGCATTACTCAGTGTTGATTGATTGTAACTCAGTTACAGTATTTGAATGTGTGACTGTCGTTAAGTGCATTCTGTATTTAGTGGTTAAAAATGTTTGCATTCCAACACTCTGCTAATGGTTATCTTTTTATTTTAGTGATAAACAGAGAAGTTGACCATGACAACCTTCCTGGAATTTATCCAGCAGAATGAGGACAGAGATGGAGTTAGATTCAGCTGGAATGTTTGGCCTTCAAGTCGTCTTGAAGCCACAAGAATGGTAGTCCCGGTGGCTGCCCTCTTCACACCACTGAAGGAACGGCCAGACTTGCCTCCTATTCAGTATGAGCCAGTTTTGTGCAGTAGGACCACGTGTCGAGCTGTTCTGAATCCCTTATGGTAAACCTAATACATACGTTATGCCAATATTCTACCTTACAAACAGTATTTAGAATAGTGCCACTTAAACTATGCAAAAGATCTGGTGTGTGGAAGTTCAAGTACTCCTCACATGAGTATACAGCTCAAACTTCCAGATCTTAGAAGTTTCTGCACACAGATTTGCATATGTAACATATATACTTAAAGCATAGCTTTCATTTAACCAGTCTTTTCAACGTACTTAAGTAATGATTAGGTATGTTATTTTTCTGGAACTACGTATCTTGTGAGTTAGTATACTCCTGCATTTTGTCTCTAGAAGATTATTTGGGTAAAAAGTTAACTTTGCTGTATCTTTTTAACTATTGGGCCCTGATATAGGTTGATTTCCAAATGAAATAAACTATGTTTATTACTGACCTTAGTTAATTGGTAGACCAAGGCAGGTTAGCTTACTGAAACAGAAGCTGAAAGATGTGATAAAGATAGATACATCAGAAGGAGGCATGAGAGGGGGTGAAAAGCTGTTTAAGCTCAAGAGTGATATTGGCACAAGCACAAATTGTGGACTAGTCATGGATAAGTTTAGGTTGGAAGCAGAGGAAGTGTTTCATATGTCATTCCAATCACAGAAGTATGGAAAGGAAATGGAACAAAATCTAAGGCAGAGTTTGATAGGCATGAGAAAGGTACTGAGTGATAGTGAGAGATTAGACATGGTGTAAAAGATCCTGTAGAATGAACTTAATTTTATGAACGACTTGTACCTGCTTGGGAGAAAAGACACAAAGCAGATGTAAAATTGTATTTCAGTATTAAATAGACACAGTGTCTGATTATACTGTAAGTCAGACTTAGTGGAAGCTAACTTTTTTGGAAGCATTATCTTTTATTGAGGACTGGAAGAAAAATAATGGAAAGACAGAGCTGTAAAGGGTCAGTCAGATCCCTGACATTACAGTGAACTCTGTATACTTTTCCTGTGTCATGTGTGCAAGTCATGACTGGATTTTTTTTTTGTTTTTTTTGTTTTGTTTTGTTTACAAGGTGTGATTAGAGACTCAATTTGGGGGGACCTTTTGAAGCCTGTGTGGCACAGCGAATCGGGCTAGATAACCTGCAGCCCCTGAAATTGGTATAGATCATTTGATCTCAATAGAGCTGTGTTGTGTTTACAGCATGCTGGGACTTATCCAAAGATTTAATGATGTTTTAAAAAGACTTTTGCCCTTGTAGGCAGGAGAAGATGTGATAGCAAGAAGTGTACATTGAAAACATGTAAAGTTTACTTTCCCTTAAGATGTGAGTACGACTTTGTAAGACATCTTTATGGCATGAAGATACAAGTTGCATTTTTTATTTTAACTATCTGAATACTAATAAAAATGTAGATAAAAGGAAGTAGGCACATCAACTGAAAAAAATGTTACTTTCACTAGAGAAAGAGCTGCTAAGTTGGAACCTGTTTTTTTAGGGCATAAGGTATACTCAGGATAGTCCCAGACTGACAGCTAATAGACAGGCTGAGAAAGGAGAAAAACGCAAAGGTAGGGAGAGTTAAAATGATTTGCCTAAAGCCATGCAGAAAATCTCTAATAAAGGTGCTGAATCTGTATTCTTACATTTCTTATTTGCTTCTTTTCCTTGAAGACCATTCTTCCTCTCTAAAGACAATAATTTGATATATCTGTGTAAGACTACACTTGTTTTGAATTTGTAATATGCTATTTAGGAGAAAGTATGCTAGGAGGAAGCTTTTTCAAAGTCAATCTGTTTTTGAAAAAATTTTTGCATTTTGTTGCAAATTCTCAGTGGAGGAAAATGAATTGTTCATGCTATATAAACTTTTCTTATTGTATTTTTATAGCCAAGTGGATTATCGAGCAAAACTCTGGGCTTGCAACTTTTGTTATCAGAGAAATCAGGTAAGAAAATGAAACATTCAGGATATAGAAAATCTTTTTTATAAGGTAAAAGCGAAAATCCTCATTTTTCAAATTATAGTTGAGAACTGAGGTAGACAGCAAGAGCATGAGTGTGCAGCTCTCATATATATCCCTCACAATATCTTCAGGGATTGCATTGAGATTTTTTTCATGACAGGAATAGTGAACATCTGTTGCAGAGGAAGGTAGTCTATATGTATGTTTTTGTAGAAGTTGTAATCTTTTATTTATACTTAATTTCTTTGTGTTTATTTGCAGTTTCCTCCTACCTATGCTGGCATATCTGAAATGAATCAGCCAGCTGAACTTTTGCCTCAGTTCTCCAGCATTGAATATGTAGTACAGGTAAAGTCATTAAATAAAATCTTTAACTTCTGTAGCCTTGCAATATACAAAAGAATTAATTACAATTTTATTTCTTCACTGCATTTTAATGACTGCGAGTCTGTATGTGCTTGTTAGTAGCTTGAACATTTATGTCATCAATTGGGAATGGAAAACATAACTTTTTATAAGAACACAAGGATGGCTAATAAGACCGGTTTAAAAAAAAAAAAAAGTGGTCTCTTCTAAAGGCAATATTTCTGTTAGGTCTGTTTCTTTACCAGGAGTTTAATTTGTGTTTGTATTGGGGGTCTGCTTACTGCTGTTGCTTGCTCAAATGATTTCAGTTCAAATTTGGCTGACTGTTGATTCATGTCTCATGAATCATTTGAATTTAAGTTTGTATTTGAATGATTATGAGTTAGTCTTAGGGCCAGCTGGTTTAGAGAAAACAGCTAATACATATTCAACTCAGGTGTTTGAATTTTAATATTCATTGTTTTTTAGGGTAGAAGTTACTTGACTAGAAATAAAAAAAGGGACCTAAAACCCCAAATTGCAAACATTTGCAATTGCAAATTTGTAATCTCTAAATTCCATTTTTAGGGATTAAAATTTGTAAGACTTCAGTGAGGCATTCAGATTGTGAAGAACAAAGACCGAACAGAATCTCTACTTTTTGATAACTCTTGTAACACAAAGTAAAGGGGATATTTGCTCATAGTACAGCAAAATTAGTTTAATTATTTAATTGATTATTCAAAAAGAACTGATGATCTCTGGAGTAAAATTATGATGTGGAGTGCCACAGAATGTCATCAGGTTGGAATATTTTATAACTGTGAATAGCTTTATGACTATTATGTTCACTTAGAGCAATAAAAGCTCATTGTATATTAAAAGATTTATAGAATTGGCACGTGCTTCAAAATGATCATGACATCCTGAAAGGATTTTTTTCTTTTCTTCTGTAGTAAGCATTTCATTTTTGTGCAGATGTCATTATGGTAGGGGTTTCGTTTCCCTTTAGCCCCAGATACTGGTTACTACTTGAGAGGGAGCCAAGTTAGATGGAACATTGACATTATTGGTGTGATTAAAATTAAAACTTTTACAAAATGTACTTTATTTGTTCATTTTTGATGCTGTAAATACTGCAAGATTTGCTTTTCATGTGATTATATTTGTGTTTCTTAAAGCGTGGTCCTCAGATGCCTTTGATATTTCTTTATGTTGTGGACACATGCATGGAAGATGAAGACTTGCAAGCTCTGAAGGAATCCATGCAAATGTCACTTAGTCTCCTGCCACCAACTGCGTTAGTAGGTCTCATTACCTTTGGCCGAATGGTGCAAGTTCATGAGCTTGGCTGTGAAGGAATTTCCAAAAGTTATGTCTTCAGAGGAACAAAGGACCTATCTGCAAAACAGCTTCAGGTAACCACAAAAGCAAGCAAAAAGAAATCATCAAGGTGATGATGGTGAAGAACTTCAAATAGTCTGTAAACAATTTTTGTAATAAAATCTTACATATTTAACTACAGGAAATGCTAGGGCTTACAAAAGTAGCTGTTTCACAAGTCGGTCGGGGTCCTCAAGTGCAGCAGCCACCACCTTCTAACAGGTAATGTGCTTAAAACATCTAAAAAACATACCTTGACTACACTGATTTACTGGAAGACTTATGTTTTGTGACAATGAAAACAATCAACTGACAGTTGAACCTTTTGATCAGGCACAAATTTACTAGGAGACTAATTATTATAGCCTGTTTCTTTCCTACAGTTTGTACTAGGAAGAAAAGACTTAATGAGTGATAGTAAAATCATCTGGATGATGCTTTGGAAATGTTCTGAGAGAATGTTATATAGGCATATTGTGGAGACGTAAATAGTGATGCTTCTGTTGGCTGGTATGCTGGAAAACGTTAATAGCTGCTTTAGTGCCCCTTATGTGGATATTTGGTTTTGCTGTCCCTTTTTCTCCCTCTTCTGCTCCTCTCCCCTCCTCTTCTGTCTCGCATTTGGAAATTGTGGGTTGGTGTTTGGTCCTCCTGTGTATTCTACTGTGACATAGAAGAAATTTATGAAATGATGAGAGAGAGACATTTTTGCAGTCTCTGTCTTCCAATAAATAGCTGCATTTGTAGACAGCCTGTAGCAGAGAGCATGAAAAATTCTCTATACGTTAATGTTTCTTCTGATCTTTGATTTTCACTGAAGTAGTGAAACTTGAGTTTCTTTTTGAGATTCATAGGTCATCTGCTATGTTCTTTTGACTAGATAGGGTTCTTTCTGGATAGTGGCGATATCTGTAAGTCAGCAAGTTTTTGTTTTACAAGCTCTTTGCAGAACTTAAGCTGAGTGTGCTGTGTGTGTGGTAATACCAAATTGCATTATCTTGGTGAGGCAGAGACAGGGGTCTGAATCCAAACTAGAATCTAGAATTAGACATTGCTAATATATGTCTAATATATTGCTAGTGAGCAACTGATAAAATTTTAATTTAACAATTTGAATCTAAACTAATTCCATATGTTTGTTTACAGATTTTTGCAGCCAGTGCAGAAAATTGATATGAATCTTACTGATCTTTTGGGTGAACTGCAACGGGATCCTTGGCCTGTTCCACAAGGAAAACGGCCCTTACGTTCTTCTGGAGTGGCTCTTTCTATAGCTGTAGGGCTCCTTGAGGTAATAGCTTTAACTACAGTTGTGCTAATATGTAAACAGATTATTTTGTTGCAGAAAAGCTGCCACAATCAATATGTAAAAACCTTAGTAATTGATGCATATTATATTTGTATGATGATTCTGATGGATATCATCCCTTATGTGCATAGAATAATTGTAGGTGTTTATGCATTTTAATGAGGCAAAATTGAGACTGCATTAACAGCAGATTTAAGTTTTGGGAAGGAAAAAGTACAGTTATTGTTAGAGTCCTATTAACGTGATAAATACCCGCATAGCTATTTCTTTTGTTCATTTTGTAGCAAAACCTGATGGTTTTATTTGTCTTTTATTTCCTGCAGTGCACTTTTCCTAATACTGGTGCACGTATAATGATGTTCATTGGAGGACCAGCTACGCAAGGACCTGGCATGGTTGTAGGGGATGAATTGAAGTTGCCTATAAGATCATGGCATGACATTGAAAAAGACAATGCTAAATATGTTAAAAAGGGTACTAAGGTAAGAGATGATCATGGGTGATATTTTAGGCATCTTACCAGTAAGTAAACACTTAGATTGCCTGGCACTGTAAAATACTGTTAGTAGTAGGAAATGTATAAAGAGGTGGGAATTGTGTGGTTTTGTTTGCCTGTCTCTGAATAGTGGTATGTCTTCAGGAATTTCTTCAGAAATTTCAGTATATTAAGTTAGAACTTTGTCTAGCTCACATTAAAGTTCTTTGTAGTGTTTCTCTGGTTTAAGTCAGAAAAAAATTATGTGACTAAATGTTGTATCTAGAGAAAGGCGGTCTCCTTCTCAGACAGCTGCTCAAAACTGTCTCTGTAGTTGCAGAAGGGTTAGGCAGTAGAGTTTAGGTATAGTTCATTTAATCTTAAATCTACATTTGGGCAGGTGAACTGCACCCAAAACCTGTTGAATTCATCTTAACTGATTATAATGGGAGCTTCAACAATTAGCTCAGTCGCAGGCACTTGTCATTATAGACACTTGAGATTAGAAAGGTAAATTCAATTCTGTGTGTTGGATCTAGTACTTAATGCAAAGTTTAAAAAGAAAAAAATCAAGGTCATTTGCTAGTTTATGCAGTAGCAACCACTGGTCTCTCTAGTGTGAGTCAGGTCCTCAGCTGGTCAGAAAAAACCCCGCAAGCGTTGAAAATTCCAGTCTTAATTTTAACTTCAGAAAAAAAATATTCTCTCAGCTTGTATTAGAATATGATGTGAATAAAGTCTGGTAATGTTGTTTTAGAAAAATTTTGTGAGTTTAGGATTTAATATGAAGATGAGGAGAGTTCACATCGTAAATTGCTATGAACTGTATTTTCATCTTGGATTTAGCATTTTGAAGCCCTGGCTAATCGGGCTGCAACAAATGGTCATGTTATTGACATATACGCGTGTGCATTGGATCAGACTGGTCTTCTGGAGATGAAGTGTTGTCCCAACTACACTGGGTATGTGCTTATTCATTTTTAAGTAGTATATGAAGATGCAGTTTTTAATTTTTTTAAATTGTTTGACAGGAAGCACTTGCCAAAAAAATGTTCTGCTACTTTTTAAAAAAAATGCACAAACCCACTCTGATATACTGTGATGGTTGCATTTGTACTGAAATTTTGGAATTTCTCAGCCTCTGGCAAATTAATCACTGCTATTGTGGGCTTAATCAGAACGGGGTTTGCTGTTTTTATTTTAATATGATCTGTTTGAGGCTTAAATAACATGGATAATCCTTTAAACAGACAATTTATCATAGGCACTGTTGCTATTTTTCTTTTTCAGTGTGTGTATATGTATGCTGCATGTTTCAGTAAAGATAAGGAGCTGTCATCCTTTTTCTTGCTGTTCAGAGTGGTACAAAAACCTGTGCTATTCTTTGTGTCTTGTTTATGCCCTTCTATATACTGTTGTTCATAGATTCAACTACTGTCTTAGGTGATTGTCAGGTACATCTCTTGCTCCTGATTTTTGCTCCCTCTATGCAGTTCTACATTTCAGACATGGTCTTGTATTCCCTTCAGCTTGTCTTGCCATCAGTTAAGCAACTTCTTGTCTTTCTCATGAAACCACTCCCCTATTTTCTGTCGGTGTGGCTGACACCCTCACCATTCCTGTTGTGCAGATCTACAGTCTGGGATAGCTTTTGACACTTGTTTGCGTGTTAAGTACCTCATTCATTTTGTAAATCCCGCCAATTCTATTTTTTTTCAAAGACTGTCTTTTCTTTCTCCTTCTGAAAGTCTTTTCCACACTCATAATATTTCATCTTTACTAGTACAGCTTTACATAACATTTGATTTTTAGGTTAGACTTCTCTATTCAGTCTGGATTCTTTTGCTAAGCTCATTTTTCTTGCTTGTTACTGTTAGCTTTGTCAATACCAACTGCAGGTAAAATTAAATGAAGCATCTTTGCTTATCAGTTTAATAACAGGTATATCTGTGGGTAATGGGCTGCCTTAGTTCCCTGTCAGTATGTTCGTATGAGAGAGGATCCTAAGCACATGCTACATAACTAGGCATACCAAGAAGAATGAGAGATGCAGCTGCAGGTTGTGATGAACATACGCCACTGAGTTTCAGGCCAGCTTGGCCACGCTAATCACTGCTGGATTGTTTCTTTTCAGAGCTGTGTGTATAGCCTTAGCTTGGGAGTTTCCACTGCTCAGGATCTTTAAGTTTATGACTTTACCCGCATATTTGACTCCTATTCCTTTTCTGCATGAAAAAAGCTGTATTTGTCTGTATACTACAGTATAATTTTGTTCTTTCTGTCTGTACTTGTGACTCACCTTACCCTGTTTCTGCTCTTCCAGCAAAACTAGCCTTAATGTATAGTTTGTCTATTTCTCCTACAGCTGTTCCTATTTTCTGTTTGGTTACATCCTGCATACAGGGAGGAATTTCTGATTCTGCCCATGACTATTTTCTTCTGTCTTTGAGTATCCACCTGAAAACTTATATAACTTCATTCAGGTGTAATGTTTGACCAATTAACATATTTTACTAATATGATTTAATTAATATTTTTGGATGAATAAAAATAATATCTCCCATTACTACTTCCTAAATGCAGTGTATGATATTCCATGATAAGCGGCAACTGTTGCAGTTACATCAACAGAATATTGCTAAGCATAAAAATAAATAATGCTTCTTGAGCATAGATTTAAGCCTGAAATAAGTTTGGAATATTGAATATTAGAAGTAAACTGACTTTGTATGACAAGGCTATGAGACATTCTTAGTGTTGAAGTCCAGTATAGTATTTTCCCAGTGAAAGATTTTGTTATATATTATAATCACAATGACCTTAAAATGCAGATTGGGCAAGAAGCTCACTTAAAAATTTCTTCCCTAACACTGTAGCAAAATATTAATTTAATGATAGTCCATTTTAAGAGGGCAGAAATGTGCATCACAATGAACTGTCTTTAGTTGTAGTGTTTAATAGAAATAAGCTATATAAATCCCATGTACTAAATTACTGCATAGTAAGTAATCTGTTTTGAGGGTTTTGTTTGTTTGTTTTATTGTTGTCTAGGGGCTACATGGTAATGGGAGACTCTTTCAATACATCTTTATTCAAACAAACATTTCAGAGAGTATTCACGAAAGATATGCAAGGACAATTTAAAATGGGATTTGGTGGCACATTAGAAATAAAGGTAAGAATACAAAAATACAGTGTGTTAGTGAAACACTGGAATAGGATGGCTACGAACTGTGGAATCTTTGCCCTTGAAGGAATTTTGAGGAACATGCCAAACAGGTGTTTTAGGGTTGGCTTGGACATAGCTATTACTGTCTAGCTATCTTTTTGCAGTTCCCTGATTCTGTAAACGTGAGTTAGGTATAATGTTAATTCCTACTTACTCTGCATTCAGTGACAGCTAAAAGGGGCGACTAAACTAAAATCAGTGTCTTGTGTTAGAAACTCACAATGCTGTGTGCGTAGGTTTTGGTATCAGTAGTGAGCGTTTCTTGGCTTTAGGTCCAGGTTCTCTATGTAGTCCAGGACAGCTTTCCTTTCATTTTCTGTCCTTATCAGAATCCACTCTGGCACTTCAACAACATTCATTTTCACCTCTGCTCTCGTGAGAAGCTTAGAGCTGAATGTGCTAGGTTCAGGTACTGTCTTCCATGATGTTTCTTGCAAAATATTACAGTCCTGCCTTGTAGAAGAATATGGGGCTATATTCTTGGTCAGTAAAATTCTGTTAAAGTTTTTACTAGCAGGACAAATAATCAAACCCTCTTTTTTCATGAATGTGTTCTTGTGAATTTCGTTGGAAGATCCTGGAAAACACAAAAAGGGAGCCCCAATTCTAGAGGGATGTACAAATCACTTCAAACAGGAAAATTACATTGGAAGAATGTAAATAACTGGATTTTGCTTTTAGCTAAATATGTTTAGGAGATAGAGTATACATTCATTGTGGAGTATGTACAGGCTTATATTACCAGTCTTCAGTTTTAATCTCATCTTGTGAATATTTTAATTGCTTTGCTAGAAAATAGACATTATGCAGTATACTTTCTAGGCCCTCAGGTTTATAAATAACAGCAGTTTTTCTCCCATGTTTTAATTTATGTTCATGCTTCAGATGTGCTAATTGATATAGCTAGCATACATAATGAAGTGTAGAAAGTGAGCACATGAAAAGTTTCTCTAAATGTATCAAGTATTATTGTATGTATAACCTTTCCTAATGGTATCAAGACTGATATTCATTGAGGTTTTCATTAACTAATGATAAAATAAGACTGAATTCTTCTTAGTGTGGCATATTAATGTATGTTTTTCTTCTAAATGTGAAGACTTCAAGAGAAGTAAAGATTTCTGGAGCAATTGGACCCTGTGTCTCTCTCAACTCTAAAGGACCTTGTGTCTCAGAAAATGTAAGTAAACTTTGCTGAAAATGAAGGTAATACCCTATCGAGGGAAAAATATGATTTAGGATTTCTGAATCTGAAGAGAGGCTGAAACTTTTCCATAAATGGAACAAATAGTGTTCACTTTTTACCAATTTTAAATTAAATACATGCAAGGGCTGTTTTTTGGATAAGCTCCTGTTTACTGCTAGATTAGATTCAAGTTGTATTAGACTTTGCAGATCCCTTGTTACTTGTTTAGATTTGTCCACTGAGTGGTTGCTTTAAAGTTATTACTAAGAAGTTAGATGCAGGCATAGCAGAAACCAAGTAGAAATTGAGTTACCATGCTTTATTGTTAAAATCAGAGCTATGTCCTTTTATCCAAAGACAACCATAAAAGTACTTTGTTTAGAAAGACTGAGAGAACAGGAGGACACAAGACCATGGAAACATCCCCTTTATCTTGACCCTGTCTTCCCATTTTTGTAGCTGTTTCACCAAATGCACGTTTAATTGATTAGAATATGTAACTATTACAGGCTCCTGAAGTAACTCCTTTAAATTTACATCAGACTTAAATAGTCACTTATTTTCTTATTGAATAATATTATTACAGCTTAATTTTGCATTTGATTGCTAATCAAAAACAGCTCCTGCAAGTAACCAAAATGTCTTACATTTGAGAAGTCTCACTTTTGTTCCTAACAATTTGCATAATAGAACACTTTACAGTATGAAAATGCTTACAAATGGCCTGCTTTAATCAAGCATTTTTCATGCCTAAATTTTCCTTGTATTTGTAATTGCATCTTTGTGAACTAAAAATCTCAATATAATAAGCATTGTTTTTTTTTTTCTTAGTGGTCTGGTGCATACAGAATGCATGTATTACAATAAAAGTTAAAAAGCCAAAAAACAATTAAATGTACATCTCCTTATTTAAGCTACATATCTAAATCATAGGAGGTAATAGAAAATTTAATTGTGAATTCATGTCTGTTGCCTTGCAATTATATAATGATTAATTTCTATTCCAAAAACCTTTTTGTTGAAATTATCTGAATTAAAATTTTTGAGGTAAAACATAAATAAAATGTAGATGCATGCAGCTCCTTTAAAGTGGTAACTGGACAATTATTCTATCCATAATGCTTTTAACAGTGAATACAAACACAGTGACAGCATTGCCACTATAATTTTCCTTGAATGTTTTGTTTCGTTTTACTGGGTCCATTATGGATGACTGATTATTTTAATTGGTTTCGCTGGGTATTTATGTTGTTTGGATGACAAAAAGGAATTATCACTTGAAGTACATCACTATGTATACGGTTACTTTGTTAGTTACTAGAGACTGTGTAACTACGTACTAGAGATTATGTAAGCTATCTGCTTGAAGTTTTACTGGCATGCCTTAGAAGAGTCATTCCACTTAAATGTGCTTCTTACCTCTTCTCTTGGGACTGTTTAAGCAAAGTCTAGTACTTTTTCCTGTTTCTGACTTGCTTTTTCCATTTTTCTAATGCCCTTGGCTTTCTAATGTTTTAATCTTTTGCAACTATCTCCTTTTTTTATTATTCCTGCATCAAATGCTGCAGTTGTTTTGCAAGAGTGTTTGAGAAGCTGACAGAGTGAGCAGGGAGAAAACTTTTGTGACAGAGTAGTCCTAAACAGTTACCTATAGTGGGCAGATGTTGTACTTTGCAACCAAGGTAATACCTCTGGTTTGTAGAAGTATTATAAAAATCTTTATACAGGAGATTGGAACAGGAGGTACTTGTCAGTGGAAGATTTGTGGACTCAATCCTACTACAACACTTGCACTATACTTTGAGGTGGTCAACCAGGTAATAAATATTTTCTACTTGTCTACTAAACACAGTAATTATATTTTATGTGACTGCTGAAGCCTACGTTTTTGTGTGGTTCCCTTAAGTACAGTAGCAGGAATACAAACAATGTTGCCATTTTGTGTTGTCAAACTTTAGAGATGGACACTTACAACTTAATGATAAGCTAATCTTCTTGAATATGATAATGAGAACGGAAGAGCTCTACAAATTTTTGATAGAGTTCATAATCTAAGTCCAATTTTTCTTTTCAGAGTGTTACTTATTAAAATGTATTTCAGTTGCAGTGTATGAAAAAACTGTTATCTGTATATTTAAAAGTGCTTTTCAGTATTTCTCTGATATTTTAGTTACAAGGTAATTACTCCGTAATGTTACATTTTAATTTATACTTTAATTGCTCAGTATTTGCAAGTAAAGATTGGCTTCGTTGAAATATGTCAGGGGCATATACCCTGGTTTCCTGTCTCCTTGAGGGGGTACTAGGAAAGAGGATAAAAACATGACAAGCAAATGTGGTATTCTTTTAGTACTTTCTCTTCTTCCAAATGTTTGAAGCTCAGGAACTATATGAGCTGACTGTACTTTCTATATATTTAGTATACTATATTACATACTTTATAACCTATGCAAAGGTTTGAAAACTTGAACTTACCTTAGCCATTTTTCATTTTACTTTTTGCATGTTTATTTTGGTCTCATTTTGTTAGTAGCTGTAAAACTGGTCTGGTCATGGCGTGTAATAGTTGATTTCTGCTGTCCTTCTCTTTTGGAATGACTTACCTTGTTAGCAGCATATAAACCTGTATTTCTACTGACCAGAGTTTTGAAATTCCATTTTACACCTGGGTTCCAATCTTTACGTTTCGATGGCACTCTGGGATTCATTAATCAACATTTTAGAGTAGTTTTGTTGCCCTGTTGAACACATGGTGTTCAGATAGAATCTAATGAAATCAACAATTGTAACACAGCCCCTTTGAAAGTATTGTCTCTGTGAGGGTATGTGGAAGGAGAGAGCATTGCTTGCTCTAAGGATATCTGGTGGAGGCAGCAACTGCTCCTAATGTCCCTTAACAGTCTCCAAGTTTACTAGCCATGTTTAGTAAAGGTACTCAACATAATAAAAGCACCAGACAATGCATTTATGTAACTTGAGCTGCCTATTGTGAAAATTTTTATCATTTTCTAGTAATTCCTTTATACATTTTTGAATTATACTGTAAAATCTTGAGATTCCCCTCCATTTATTTTTTTTTCCTCTTGTACTTAGCACAATGCTCCCATTCCTCAAGGAGGACGTGGTGCAATCCAGTTTGTGACTCAGTACCAGCATTCCAGTGGACAGAGACGTATCAGAGTGACCACAGTTGCCAGAAAGTATGTTTTACTTGTGAGGAATCATTTTTCAAAAAGCAGGATATATATTTGCCTTTTAATCTATAGATTAAGCAGTCTATTGTTCTGGGATATGCAGTGCCACAGGTGGTGAAGGCATGATCATACCTTTGAGACAGTTGCCTCTCTTGTCTTGTGGGCTGTTTCTCCTCTGAAAGGTTGTAGTAGCTATATAATAATGTTATGGGAGTGCTCTGAAGTAACCCAAGTGATTTTAGATGAAGCAGCAGCTTTGAGTGAAATTCTATGGCCTAAACTGAGGAGATGGTCGGACTTAGGGAATGGCAAAGATCACTTCATAACTTGAGAGTGCTAGCTGCAGTTCATGGGGGTGTAAATACATGTTCTTCCATGTATAACCTTTACCTGCAGCTTCCTTGGTTCAGTTTACTTCACAATTTTAGAAAGTGATGTTTAATATTATGCAGGCATTTTGCAATGTCCAATGATATTTCCTTTCAGCTGAAGGTGATTATTGATTAGTTAATTCAATGGAAAATTCAGTTTATCAAAAACACCATTGCCCTTACTGTTGATATGGATACCTTGTTAACTCATATTAGTTATATTAGTAAAATCTTGGTGACTGATAAAAGGACAGATTAATAGTTCACCTTGTAAATTGAAAAGAACAAGCAAGGTGCACAAGAAAACTGCTAGTGTGGGAATGTGTGATTAGCTTAATGGACAGTGTTTTTCTGTACCTTACCTTTCATAATGAATATTTTTAAAAATATAATAACCATTTTATAAGTGGCATTGTATTTTATTTCACTGGTTGCATGGCCATCTTTCCTTTTACTGAGATGCACATATTTGCATTTTTCTTTTGCAGCTGGGCAGATGCACAGACGCAGATTCAAAACATTGCTGCATCTTTTGACCAGGAAGCTGCTGCAATTCTTATGGCTAGATTGGCAGTGTATAGGGCGGAGACAGAAGAGGGGCCTGATGTGCTTAGGTGGCTGGACAGACAACTTATACGACTGGTAAAAAGGACTATATTAAAAGACTCAGATTGGTTTCTTGTCTCCAGATGTAAAATTCTTAAATGACTAGTGTTAAGTGATTGTTGTTTTAAAAATAAAACAAAACACCAAATGTACTGAATGTCTCATTTCGACAAGTGGGTATGCAGATTAACTAAGATTTTCTTTTAAATGGAAAGAAGAGGAGATATGTTTGTAGTTCATTTATTAATGTTTCCTCAGTCCTCAGCAGTTGGTAATTGCCAGAAATTGAGAGAAATTCTAGCATAAGATTAGAAGTAATTAAAGCTTTCTCTGCTTTCTGCTGCCTAAAATGATATTGTAGATGAAATATTTTTGGGGAAAAAAAAAAAAAAAAAGTCAAAGTATCTAGAAAACTGTATGGAATTATGGAATTTCTTTAGTTTCAAAAGTTCATTTTTCTTTTTTTTTCCTTTTTATTTCTTACTTGTAAGTGAGTAGTTATTAATAATTTAATTATAAACATGTTCTCCAGGGCTGTTTAATCATCTAACTCTGTTTAGCAATTTTAGGGAAAAAAACCAAAAAGCCATTAAAGCCTCTTACGCAAGGAAATTGCTGCTTGTTAACAAAAGAAATTAGGTCAGTGTTTTTGCTATGTTTCTGTTTGCTTGCAAAGCTGTAAGCACCTCAAATCATGCGTCTATTAAAAACAAATTAACCTACAGTAATGGCATGACCAAGCAAGTATGTTTCTTAATTTAGGTAAATTTTTCTTTTCCTCCAGTGTCAGAAATTTGGAGAATATCACAAGGATGATCCAAGCTCTTTCAGATTTTCAGAAACCTTTTCACTTTACCCACAGGTGAGTAGAAGGAAGGTGTGTCTATAAGGGATAAAGAGAGAATGCTTAGTGAAGGAAGAGGTACTGTAGCACAGAGTAAAATCAGGCTTTACACTGGATACCAGAATGAAAGACGCGCTGCCCCAGCCACTGTCCGGCATGTGACATTAGGCAAATCACTTCTGTTTGTGCTGTTGTGTCCCCTTTTGCCCTCTGTCCTTACAGCTAAACTTCCTCTAACTGTGTGTATTTTTTTGTTTTTCCTATAATGGAATCCTCACCTTAACTGAGTTTGTAATTCAGATAATGGCACTGTGTTTTTTAAGGGCAGTTTTAATGAACAAATTCAGAAAACATGAGAAAAGATACGGTTTTGCTTTGTTTCTTTCCTGTATGATTTATAATACTGACCTGAAAAGAAATGCTTATCTGGGAACCGAACTTGAGCTTGACTATATTAAACTTTGAATAGTTTCTTTGCTAATAATCCATTCTGATAAATTCCTCCATTCTAATAGCTCCAGATATCTTGCTTTTGGACTCTTGATAGACTTTCATGATATTTCTGTTCGACTTATCTAGCAATCTGTCTCAGGGTGTTAGGTGTTGTGGAGAGATTCATTCAGCAATGAAAGGATTTGCTTTTTCCATTTTACTAACGAAGTTCAACTTTGCTGTGGTTTATGTTCTTTTTTCTGTTCACATGCTATAACATACCTTGTGTGTTCAAGCACAGCAGCCTCCCTCGTAGGAACAGTAGAACTTACAGTAATGAAGGGTTTGGCAATATTCAGTCATACTATTCATCAGTTAGTGTTGGAGAAGAAGAAGTATTAAACTTTTCTCTTAATTCAAAGCTGCTTTGTAGGTTTATCCATTCTGATCTCTCTGTCTTACTCTCACGAAAGTATATAAAAACTGGCAAAGGTGCATATACAAGTTAGAAATGTTAAAGGACTTGGAATTCAATTTTGTTGTGGCATTGGTCTCATGTAGTTTGTGGAAAACATTTCTCTCCTTGTACAGCTCTCTTTTTTATCTGTGAAAGTTCAAACAAATGGTTTTTGTTTTGCAGTTTATGTTTCACTTGAGAAGATCTCCTTTCTTACAAGTTTTTAACAACAGTCCAGATGAGAGCTCATATTATCGTCATCATTTTATGCGTCAAGACCTAACCCAGTCGCTTATCATGGTTCAGCCGATTCTTTATGCTTACTCTTTCAATGGACCTCCAGAGGTATCATTGTATATAAGATAATAGTAGGTTAAAAGGTGCTGTTTTGAGAGAGATGATTGTTGTCCTCACTGTTACATGTTATAAAACATGTTGTTTTAAAATATATTGCATGAGAAAGAATATTCATTTAATATAGAACATATTATGAACAAGGCATATCTCAGAATTCTGATATAGCTTAGTCTTGAGAACGAAAGTCACTTTGTGAAGAGGTGATGATTTAAACTAAGGAATGGTATCTTTTTTGTTAGTTTCTGAGAGTTACAGGAGTTTTGCTTTTGTTTTTTTGGTGCCAGAATGTAAACATCACCAAAGATGTTTTTATTTCAAAATATACTTTCTCTGTAGAGTTTGAAAGAAAAATTGGGGTTTTTTTGAGATGCACAAAATTCCCTTTATTGTAATACCCTCATCCAAAGCTTCTAAGTTTAATGTGGTTACCACTATGTATGGATTTGGTACAGAACCTTCCAGCTGACCTTGTCATGGCACATTCTGTATAAACATAAAATAAAAAGATGATCTTCCAAGAAGCTTGTGAAAGAAGTGCAAGATAGGAGACAACAAAAGTAGTCTGATAAATAAGAGAGAGTGAGGAAATGGTAAGACAGTGAAAATAAACATAGTAGGCAAAGATCTTGGCAGGTTGGAATTCTAACTTTTGTTAGGATTTTTTTTTTGACTGTGTCATGGGGATAAAAAAAAGACCTTTAAAAGTGGAGTTTAAAGTAATGAGGTGGTTTGTGAAGAGCTACTCACAGGTGTACTCTCCAATGTATGAATAACAATTAGTCACATGAGTGATGCAAGAGAGAAGCATGATCAAGCAGGAGCTGACGCCTCAATGTAGCATGAGTAATAATCTTTTTTTTTTTTGATTCTTGGAATAGTTAATATTTTTGGTATCCCTAATAAGATTGATCCAATTAAATCATATTGTACTGATTCAGTTAAATCACATAGTGCCAGTATAGTGTCACTGCCCTTAAAAAGGTGAATTAAAAACTTAAATTTTACATTAGCTTTCATAAATCATGAGTATTTACTATATACAGTATTGGTTGATATATATGCACAGTAATAATAGCTGCAAGGACAAGACTAAAAAAACCCAAACAACCCCCAACCCCCAAATCTTATACTTGAATAATTATTGAATCTCTATATGTTGAAATATCATTCAAATTAATGGCATTGTATAGGTAAATATGGAGGTACTTGAAAAGACTAGAAAAGTGCATAATAATGAAAGAGGTTTCAGCTCTTGAATACATTTTTTATTACTTTCATGAAGTTATATATTCAGAATCAGGCTGGATAACTTTAGAATGAGATTGTGTGGGTTGCAGATGTATAACATGAAAACGAGCAAATACAGAGCTTTAGTAGGTGATTGAAAAAGTTCCTAAGATTCAGTGACTGATTCAAAAAGCTGGTAATGCCATCTGGTTGCTCAATTCTGCATCAGCTGGTAATTTTTAATTTATTTTTAAATCTTAGCCTGTTCTTTTGGATAGCAGCAGCATTTTACCAGATCGCATTCTCCTTATGGACACCTTTTTCCAGATCCTTATTTATCATGGAGAGGTAAGATTTGTCATTTCCTACATAAATATTCTTTTTCTGTAGTGCTACATTATGGAAGTCATGCCCCAGTTCTGACGCACTCCAGTGCTTGACCTCTCATCTGCATGGCTGATACCAGACTCCTAATTCATGTTTGTTGTTTGGTAGCCTAATATGCCTATACAAAGTTACCTGACATTACTTGATGTTTTGGTCCTGTTTGTTATGGGTTTAAGATGAATTAGCTTCAATATGCAGATTGTTTTAGATCAGTATTCCAACTTTTGAGAGTGTTATTCCCCTCACCCCCCTGCTTTTCACTCATTTATTTTAGAGCTCTAAATTAGTTCTTTAGGGATAGGGAGTCAGAACACCAAGTTTTATAGTCACCCTTCATCTGCACTGTCCTGGAGGAATGAAAGTGCTTCTGGCAGTTAGATAGATAGACATTCCCTGGTAATATAAATATAAATGCCTGTGACTTGCTAGTGCTCTGCTTCCCTGGAGGAATTAACCTACTGCTTTTTACAACTTTGCAACTGTAAACATTTCATAGCTGGCAGTTTGAGAAATACTGTTTGTGATCATGTCCTCATAGCTGCCCTTTTTAAAATAGTTACTAAACTTTAACACTTCTTAAGTAGAAAAATGTTCTCTATATTTTTGTAAGATGCTGTCAGGAAGCAGCAGGGGCAGGCTGCTCCCTGAGGGAAGGGGAACAGGGAGCTTAGCATGATTGCAAGGCAGGCAGAGGCCTCACCAGTGAGGACCTGGCCCCACACTACCTGAGCAAGGCAAGCAGAGCAGTTTGTGGGCAGTAGTCAGGCTCAGCCTCCAGTCCAGATCACCAGACAAGTCAATGGGGATGAGGCCAATCCCAGTTCAAGCTGGGAAGTCAAGTTGCCAGATGCGGGTTCAGATGAGTGGGGTAAGTGGCCAGGTACAGGCATGGCTGCAATATAGCTCAGGCAGGAGCCAGGAATGAGAGCCTCAGCTTAAAACAGTTGCCAAGCAAAAGAGGGGGGAACCCCTACTGAGGGTCCTTCCAGGTCTTTCCTAACAACAGCCTGTATCGGTGAGCTGACCTTGAGCAGCCAGCTTCACTCCTAGAAGATTGGAAGACTGTGCTACAGGGCTTGAAAGATAAATATCATTATAAATATTTATTTCTTAGGTGTCATAGACATGCATATTAGAGAACTGTAAATAGTATTCTTGACCTCATGAACTAAATACTTAGCATACAAAGGATGACAAAAAAGGAAATACAGATGGACCATAAATTGTAAGAGTTAAAAAAAAAAAAAAATAATCTGGTGGCATGTTAGGTGCACGTCTTGACTTTTAAAGATTAACTTGTGTTCTATAGGGCAGAAAGCAGTGAGTGATAGAAGAGGCCAGCAATGGCACGTTCACCTCTGAAAAGCCCTGTGTATCCTCTAAGAAAGATTGGTGAATCAGTTCTAAACTTCTTGCTTCCCACTATCCCCAGACCATAGCTCAGTGGCGTAAATCAGGTTACCAAGATATGCCAGAATATGAAAATTTTCACCACTTGCTACAAGCTCCAATAGACGATGCCCAAGAAATCCTCCATTCCAGATTTCCAATGCCCAGATACATTGATACAGAGCATGGAGGAAGCCAGGTATGCTGAAGTATATATTATATAATCTAGGAAGTGGTGTGTTAGTAATGTCATGAGATTTTTTTGGTAGTAAATGTGCATTTCTGTGCTAAAATGTATGTAAATGGCAAGTGAACATTTTGAATTTTAAAGCTTTTGCAGAGCCAGATATTTAATAGTAGCTTTTTGCCTAATTTGTGAATCCTGTTATTTATTACTATTTTTACCATACTGACTTGGACTCCTGGATTCCTTGTGTGAAGTGTGTAGGACAAAAAAGATAGTACTTGTCAGGGTCTCTGGACCAATACCAGAATTATTCTTTGTGTTATTTTTTTGAAACTTATTAATTAATTATCTTATTGATAGTCACATTTGCTTTGCTAGTGCTTAGAAAAATACAAAAACTTACTTTCTGCTGCATTGAAAAGTTGTTAGCAGTTCTGCATTAGAGCTATAGAATCCAGTGGCTTGCTTTATAGAGGTGCTAATTGCTCTTCTGAATAGGTATCTGCGCTCATTTTTATCTCCAGATAATAGAAGTGACTTATTTCATACACAAGTAATTTTTTCTGAGTACAAGAAACTTCTATTTGAGAAGATTAATTTATTGCCTATGTTTTGTTTTTTAAAGGCTCGTTTCCTGCTTTCAAAAGTAAATCCCTCTCAGACTCATAACAATATGTATGCATGGGGACAGGTAAGCATGAATCTGCTGTTGAAGCTTGTATGCATGATTTTCTTTTTCCCTGTTCCAGGAATCAAGTTACACATTGTATACATACAAGTAATAATGCGAAGTTTTGAAACTGAGAAAGAAATGCAGTTTTGGCCTGATGCCACCAAAATTGCAAAATTTAAGAAAAATGAATCTCATTTTTTCAGACAAAAATGATCTGGTTTGCTATTATGAGCTTCTGTTAGGCTGCTTTTGTGTCTAGCCGTCTTTCTTAGAAACATACCTTCAAATTCCTTGGAGTGAGACCACTTACCACACATAAATACTAAGGGACCTTTTTGCAATAGGGGAAATATATTTTGAAGTTAGTTATAAGCAAGAACCGACAGCTACACCAGTACCAGTGTACCGATGTTTTCCAGAATTTTTGTGGCCCAGTTGACCAGGAATGAATTTTTCAAATCTTGTCTTCAGGAAGGAAGTTACGTTAAGAGTTCAAAAGTTAAACTTTCTGGAGCAGCTTGTATTCTTGAACATTGCATCCCAGTTCCATGGTCTCCTACATTCAGCTTTTAGAGTGGGAAGAGAAACACTGCTGTGGGTGAATGCTAATGCATTTTCTCATGAAAATGTAATGGCATCAGACAGTTGAAGCTACATATTAACTGGACTTTTAGAGTATTTTGCTAACGGGCATACAGTGTTCAAGTCATGAGTGAGAGAGCTCTGTAGCAATTTTACAGCAGTGATTTTTGTTAGGTAAGTTTTACCATGGTATGTTTTCATAGGGATGTATTGGTTCTAATGAAGCTTCTGGCAGTGAAGAGCACTGAGATCCAGAGTGAAAATACTTAAAAACTTTTTACTGAGTCAGGGACAGCACGATTTGAACCCAGCTCTCTTGCGTCCAACATAGATAACCTAACCAGCAATCTGTTTAGTGTCTCTCTTCATCATGTTTCCTCCACAACATACATCCTGTAGTTTGAAAGTTCTTATTTTTATCTAAACATTACCTGGAAATTTTTGAAGTTTTGACATTTCCAACAGTACAGGACAATGTTTTCTGCTGATTTAAATTAGAAAGCAAATGAAACAGTATTCCAAATGTAAATGCAATTACAAAACAGTTCTTGAACTGATCTTTAAGAAAATTGTTCGTGCTGGACAAGTGAGACTCTTTGATACATCTTAGAAAATACAGCTTTCCCTTTTAATGTTGGAAAGAATTTAGTTGTAGGGTAACATAAGAAATGGTGTGTTCATCACCTCAGTGGCATTGCAGTGTGTGTGCTCAACACAGTAATCTGTGTTTGCAGGGTTTTTTGTGAACAAAGTTGAACCAAGTACAAATTATGAAGTGCGAAATGTAACTGTTGGGAGAAAATTTCAAACTGAATTGGTTTTGCTCTTGTTTTTCTCATGAGCTTCCTGGATTGTTTAATGTAATTTCATTTTGTGCATAACTGAAAGTCTACAGAAAAATTGGTTAGTCCACATTGACCTGAAGAGGGCACCCACACACCACTGAAACCATCTTTCAGGAGGTGATGAATTGACTAGTTTGGGTTTTTATATTGAAAGTAAAGATTTTTTTTTTTAACTTTAGCAGGTAGGTTCCTTATATAGTATAGAAAACATTTTCAGAAAATAATGGTAAACTTTTCATACAGCTCTATTATGTTGGTTAGTCTTTGAAGATGTAGTTGAAATTTTCAGATTATATTGAATATGACATTTACTTGAGAATGCCTTTTTTTTCAGCTCTCTTTTTTTTTTTTTTTTTTTCCTTCCCCCAATCATCTTTTTTGTCTTGGTAACTATGGGGAATTTGCAATTTGAAATGAAAGATGAGGTCAGTGGCATAAATCTTGCCAAATGCCCAGTTAGCTGTCATCAAGTCATTGTTAATTAAATTTAAATTCTCATTGTATGCCTTAGATGAAAATTTTGAATGAACAGAAAGCAAAACTTAAGGTGGTCTGTGAAAAATCAAAGCTAATTCTCATGTACTTTTCAGACTTGTACATTGTGACCTTGTTGGTTTTCACTGTATTCCCCAGCAAATAAAATACTCTGCTACCTTACCTACTAGAATGAAGGGTTCCCAGTCTTCGGAGCGAAGCTACTGCTGTTGGCGGTAGCACTGGTGACAGCAGCTGCCTGTGTGCACATGTTGGATGAGGCGTTCAGCTTCAGGAATAGAGTCTGTGCATTGGTTTTAATTCCCCTGGATTAGCACTAGCAGTCATCGTGAGGGATCTCTTTTCTTAGGGGTCTATCAGCTCCTTTGGTGGTTTATTTACTAGAGGATGATGTACTGTCCTTCCATGCGTAAGGCACAAGGTGGCAAATCATATCCTGTCCCAGAATTAAACTACTTGTAATTCCGTTTTGGCCTCTTTAATAAGAGAGCTCAGGCTTAGCGTTTGGCAGGCTTGGAGGTAGAACATCCTTTATTCTTATCTTGCCACCATCAGCTGATAGATAATTTAGTGGGCCTTCCCTGAGAGAGTGGCTGTGTATTGTGTCAAGTGTATTGTAGTGATCTAAGAACTCTTACTGCTCCTGGATTTGTCCCTTGATCATTAACTGAGAACTGGTTTTGGCCAGTTCTCAAAAAGGGGAACCAGTTCTAAGCACCCCTGTTAAGATTTTCAGGTCTGTGTTTTGGAGGATTTTGTAGGAGTTTAGGCAGCTCTGATTTCATTTGGAAATATGGGTGCTTAGTACCTTTGAAAAGGTTGAATTGTTGAGATTTATAGGAATTCTTCCTACATCAGTAAATGGAAGTAATGGCAGATTGGTTTCAAAGGACTTGAGAGTTACTATGTAACATTTGTAGAGTTGCCAACTGCTGTTTTATTTAGACTGTAAAGTGTTTAAAAATAGTAATTGAAAGATGGCCATTTTGAACTTCTTGGATTTCTGAAAATTACTTCTGAGGTCAATAAGTAAATTGCAAAAATCCACCCAAAAGGTTTTTTTTTTTTTTAGTCTTTTGTGATCTGATTTTGCAGTGGCATGACCTTCAGATGTTGTTTTTGGTGTTTGTCTGAGGTGGCACAGAGCTGTACGAGAGAATTGGCCCAGCTTTCCTTGAGAAAGCTAGTTGACCTTCACTCAGTGTCAAATCAGACCCTTAGTGGATTTGTTTCCTCCTTTCACCATTTTGATATATCTGAGCTTCACTGACAGATACTGATTTGTTAGTTGCATCACTTGCATGTTTCTGTTTTTCTCACCTTTGTCTGGTCCACTGATGTAGGAGTGATACAGGAACTGTGGCATGGAAGTTTTATTTACTTTTAAAAATTTGTAAGTTAGTATTGGGCAGCTGTCAAAAACTGAGTTTTGTATGGTTGGTGTAAATATCTTGCTATACTGCAGCTCATTGCTATGTGCATTAATATGGAAAAGAGTGTAGTTGTGGTTTATGCCTGGATTTATGTAAATGTATGAAAATCTATGTAAATTTATAGTCTGTTTTTTGTAAGGATTTCAGCAATGGTACGCTTCTAAAGTCTTTCTGAATTTATAAAGTGTTTATTTAATGGAATGTATTGTGCCTTAAAATGCTTTTTCTTCACCACAAGTATAATCAATTCTCCTTGTTTCCTTTTATTTTATAGGAGTCTGGAGCACCCATTCTTACTGATGATGTCAGCTTGCAAGTATTTATGGATCATCTGAAGAAACTTGCTGTCTCTAGTGCTGCCTGAGATTCTGCAGTGTATTAAAGGCACAGATAAGCTGTAGCCGTATTTCAGCGTTTTCTCCTTTACCCTTGTCCATGTCTCTTTTGACAGAATGCTCTGATATGCACAAGCTGCCTGACTAGATGTAAAGCAGTGTTGTTTTCAAAGAAAAGCTTTTGTTATCAGCAAATGTTTTAATGTGAACTGCAGTTTGTAAAAATGACAGGTAGTAGATTAAATTAAGTTATAATTAGAGGAAAAAGAACAGTCATTTTGATTACTGTGATACTATAATTACTTTGAGATCATTTATAACAACTTTGAGATGTGATTTCAGTTTCCTTTTTAAATGGTTGAGGTTGATTCTGCTCTGCACTACAAAGGCACATTGAACAATAAAGGAAATCTTTGCTGATGTCAGGCTTTCCAGACTGCCATGTGACTAGTTTTGCTTACTCAATTTGAGCATGAAGTGAACAAAGAAGCAGCAAAAAGCATATAAAAACAGTGTTAACTCAGTCTTTTGACTTAGGCTGCCGAACTTTGCTTTCCTGCAGAGATACTATTGTTCATGTATTGTTCATTTTGGGAGTATTTAATTTTAAATATTTCTTCCCACTTACCCTACTTGATTCTTTGGGAACAGAGTTTTTCTTTATTTCCACATAAAAAAATTGAACTGAAAAAGTAAAAAGTCTGTTATTGCACAAAAGTTAAATCCACATGTTGTATTTTTGACAAAAGTATCTATTATCAAACACAGTAACAGATGGATATGCTCAAAAGTTAACACTTTTAGCTCCAGCTAAGAAGAAATCCTACACTACCAAAATGAACTAAGAGTACAGCCTTGATTTTTGTCTTGGCGAGTATACTTTAAAAAAAAAAAAATTTACCTTTTTTTATTATTGCCTTATGTTACTACACTAATGCATGACACTGCACATCTGCTTTTTGTTTCTGCATCCTTTTTGTTACGAATTCAACAGGCTATAGTTCTTGTTGAAACAGTATTATATAGAATATGATGTAATTAATTTGATATTTAGTTCATGCTTGATTTTTTTGGGGTGGATAAATTAATAGGCTTTCCCATCTACTTGTTGAAGTTTACACATAAAACAGATGTTTACATAGGTAATATGACACTTTGACAAATAAAGATGTGAAGTGTGGTAGTGGGCAATAAAAAATTGTGCCAAGTCTAAAGGAAGAGAGAGAGTTTTGACTTATGAAATTCAATCATATACTGGTGTGATAAGCAAGAGGGTTTTTTCTGTTTTCTGTAAATTCTAAAAACTTGTCTCCATTTCTTTGATCTAAATGAGATGAGCTCTTTTTGCCTCAATACAAATAAAATACATGTTTTTCTCTGATTTTCTGTATTTATTGTGCTGGTTTCTGTTGATGCTTGAACTGTGGAAATAAAAGTAATGATAAAATTTAGAATAACTTCACCACTTTTATTCATGTAATAATTCATATCAACCTTGTTTAACTTGCAGAGATACTGAACTGTTTACACTAGTGGCAGTTTAGGAGATAAAACTTAGTAGCCCTCTTAACTTTTTTTTGTTTTAGCTAATAAAGAGCTTAAAATTTTTTTCTCGTAACACTAAATATGTCCAATTTATTTGGCAGTTAAATACCGTTTGACTAATAAATCAGTTCATCACCAAGTCATGATAATGGATGGGTTTTTTTGTGTTTTCCTTTCTGCCCTTTAGCCAGCTTTCACCTTGTAATAGGTTCTTTTATCCAATTTGTCGGCAACATTAGCTTCTTTTGTAACTTCAAGTATTTAACATTGTCAAAGACTTTTTGAAAATTCAAGTATGTCTGATGTATTACCTTTATCCTCCTACTTAGTCACGTCTTCCAAAGACTCTGAGTGGTTAGTGAGACAGGATTTTCCTTCATAGGAAGCATGCTGACTCTTTCCCAAAAGCCCATGTCTATCCATAGGCTCATAAGTCTTGCTCTTCATTACAGCCTCTACCATCTTACCAGGGATAGAGATCAGACTTACCACTCTGTAACTTGCAGGATTCCCTCAACAGCCCTTTTTGTGGACAAGTGACATGGGCAGCAGTCTGCCAGTCATCTGGCACAGTGACTGTCTGTAATGATAGTTACACACGTTCACTGGCACCTCTGCCCTTCGATGTCTCACTGTCTTCAGAACTCCTGGGTGAAGGCCATCCAGTCCTGGTAACTCGTTAACATGTCATTCATCTGCTTGATCTAATATGTCTTGCACATTTACATCAGTCAGATGAGCTACACCAGGGGAAGTAAGCTGTTTGTTACAACTGAGAATGGATCAACCTTTAAAATCAAAATAATATGTTGTAGGGTTGTGCTACAGGAGAAAGTGGTTTAAAAAAGATAAATTGCTGCTATTTGCTGTCCTTGCTAGCATCTGTATTACTAGGTTTCTTGGTGAAGAGATGCTACCAATCTGTGCAATATCCATGAGACACAGGCGTCTTATCACAAGGGTTGACCTATTTAACTACGATAGCAGGCTTTGCAATGATTTCTTTAAATATTTGGTCTTGCCTGAACACAGATTGGAAATTGGAGGAAGAGCTGGTCAGATCTCCTTGTGAAAAACACAAGGCCTTAGACTTGGAAGAAGTAGCCTTCTGCAGGACAAGGGATAAAACCATTGCTGGCTGTTCTGTTAAGGACTGGGAAGTTAAAGACTGAAAATTATCCATGGTCAGTCAGAGGTAGGGGAGCAAGCAGTCAGGTTAAATTTAATTAACAAAATCTGTCCTCGATATAAATTTCCTGACTGGACACATACGTGCCTGAAGCATTGCCATCTGGGAAGTACATTTGTCTTGGAGAGCAACATAGGTGACTCTGAAGTTACTGTTTTGCCAGGATCATGAAATCAGATGGAGACTCATGGCAATGTAACAGCTGTTTATGATCTTAGATACTCTTGTTGCTGGTGTTTGGACATCGTACAGAAAAGCACATTGTGATTGGCAGTCCTTGCATAGTACTTGATCTATAAGGTGCTTATTTCTAGCCTGCTGCCTTTTTCTCTGGACAGCTTTCTAGGCTTTATGGGCTACACAAGCATCTAAATTTTTCTTATCTTTTCATTGCCTTAAGTCCTGTACTTACAGTCCTGTCCATTTATTATGCGCACACGGCATCTATGTGTTTAGACCAGCCCACAACACAAAGCTCTTGCTGCTAGCATATTAAAGAGTAGGTGAAAGTTTGCTGGACCTTGTAAGCGTGAGAGCTGCCCTTCATACAGGAAAAGAAATGGTGTTTAAGCTCTTATTCTGGAATGAGCTATTTAGAGTAATAGAGGCCATCAACCAAAATGTGGATGATGGTTCCATATTTATACATACAAAAACCTCAAAGCTCTTAAGTTTGACTGCACCTCAAAACCAGACTCCTTGCCGTCCACACAGAGATGTAAGTATGCTGGAAAGAAGGTCAGAGTGTCCCGATAGTGCTTTGCTCTTTCACTGGTGAAACAGCAAGCCTTTGCTGTTTGGTTTCTTGCTGACTGTGAGCTGCTGTGGTAAATGCCCTGGCTTGGCCTCTCCTCCCCCCACTTTGCAGGTCTGGGACTGCCACAGGTGGTATGTTAAGAACCTTTGGAAGTACTTTACAGTAGTTGAATCCATGTTACATTACAGCTTCAGGATCTCCTTTTTTTGAGAGTTGAGGATTTTTTTTAGCTACTCTGTTTACTTCATCTTTTGGGGTTTTTTTTTGTTTTTTTGTTTTTTTTTTTTTAATACTGTCAATAATTTACTTTCCTCTTACTTGGGAAAAGGTAGTGGATTGTTAAGTTTAGACTGTCATCTGCTGCTTGGATGGGATAACTCACAAGGTACCAGCTTTAGACGCAGATTTAACAAGCTCAACCAAAAGTTGAAGTTAAATTGATTAAAGGCACGTGGATTTGCCTAGAAATAGAAACACTGTCAAATTCCTAGAACCTCATAGCTTGATCTGTGAGACTATGACACTGATGAGTGGTCTCATGACTGCCTCCAACACACAGTGGCGTGTTTGGAAAATTGCTTTTCCCAATATTTCCTCTTTTCCTCAGTTAAAAATTATAGTTGATGAACAGTGACCAGGAGGCTATCCTGTTCTTCTACCAAATCTGAGGCAAACAACTATATTATCCCCCTGTCAGATTGTGAAGCACAATAGAATTGAGCTCAGTTTAGCTTTTGCATTTTGGGTTCTTACAAAAGTTAAATGTTACATGAAAACCAACAAGCCTGAACAGAACAGATGGAAAAATTAATGAAGCTGTTGCTCTGCTCTGAATTCAGTGTAAAATCTTGTTTAAAATAGCAGACTGTGCCTAATAGTGTAAGGTTTTGTCCAAAGAAAGGACTGCAATGCTAAAAGATAAACAATTAAATCAATGTCCATAAATTGATTTTTGGCAAAAATGAAGCGAAATAATCACTGCATACCTTAACAATAGAGGCTTTCCAACACCTGCAGATTGTCCATCATGTGTGTCTTTCCATCCTCTTCCATGACTGCCTGGAGGTAACCAGCTGTGCGGTATACTTGCCATGAAGTGGGGTAAGAGTTTGCTTGGAAGCTAATGTGTGTGGAACAAGCAATAGGCTGTCCTTTGTCTTTCTCAGGGAGAACTACATGTGTTGTGTCATGGTCTGCACTCAGCTTAATGCATTGGAACTGTGCACATTCAGGGGGTGTTTCTCTGGCTAGAGAATGGCCAAAGACTAATATACCTTATTAGAAAAAGGTGTCTCACAAAGCCCAGGCATGTCAGCCCTGTAATTTTCTCCTCTTTTCCCTAATGTTAGGAACAGACAACCGCTCAAGGGATTAGCCACTTTCAAAGCATGCATATAAATTATGCTATCAGAGTAACTTGGAACCATAATGGTTGTTGAAGTGGGGTCAAAATAACGTGGAATGGCCTCTGAGGTGCCTGAACATGCACTTCCTTCTAGGTTAGAACTCACCTCTGTGCGGTTGCCAACCTTTCAACCCCAGGAGAGGTGCCAGTAACTCATGGGCCACAGTTCGTAGTCTACAGATAGCATGTGAAACTGTATGGCTTTTATAGGTTATTTATAAAAGTTCAGCAAGGGAGCATAGCCATGTGTGAAAAATCGAAGCTAGGTGGAGACCGTGAAAAGTTTAGGTGACACTAGATTGGTATGAAGTAGCTCATGTAATTAATGAAGTACCAAAGAAGAGGAGGTTACATTTCTAGGATTCAACTGTGAGCTCCTTTTCAGCTGCATACAGGGGGCTGGTACCTATTTCACTGTTTCAACATGGTTGAGCCTTGGCTCTGAATTGATGTGAACCTTTTAAGACCCTATCCTGTATAATCTGAAGAGAGTGCTACCACAGGAAAGGGATTTGGTTTTTTTCCTTTTTTTTTCCTGCTAGATATGTCAGCATTACAGGATGGCTCGAATTACTAATTGAAACGTGAACAGTTTAAATTGAGCTATCCTAATCTGCCGACATGTCACACCTGGCTAATGAAGTAGAGTTATAAGTGGTTTGTAGCACTGCTGATCTTTATTCATCCTGGAGCAAGTGTATTTTTGTTAGCACTGCTTTTTAGAAGGACTCGTATTGAATTTTTCCAGAAAACACACAGGAACTTTATAGGTGGGCAAAATACTACTTGCTGCGTTTTTCTGGTGTGCCATGAAACAGCTAAAAGAGCCATGAATGACCCTCAGATCTCTTGCTGCCACAGTCGCTGTCTGCATGGAAGCCCAGCTGCTGAGTCCCCCTCCTGTTTGTCCAAGAGCAGATGTGAAAGACAGGCTGTATGGAGAGGCACTGACAGCCAGCCAGGCCGGCAGTCAAAGGGCCAAGCTGGGACTATTAGCTGCTGAGGAGCTCATGGTTTCAAGCAATGCTGCCAGTGTAGTTAGGATCAAAATGTGACCCTCCCATGCAAGTTGCTGTAGTCTATCCTCCCACACTAGGTATTTACACACTGCACTGAGGGGTAAAAATAGCCCGCATGGATCTAGCACTGTGACATGAGCAGTCCTACAGCATGAGAAGATATAACTTCTCATTTCAGACTTGTTCCCACTCCCCTGCAGGAGGAGAAGGTAAATGGAAATGACACCCTTTAAATGATGGCACTGAACCAAACAATGGACTTGTACTCCATTTTTATCCCTGTAAAAGCAGAAAATGAGAGAGCTAACTTGTTACAGAACTTAACAGAATATATGTTTTGTCCTTTAGAAAATGAGGATTTTATCACAGACTGTTTGAAGCTAAAACTGTTTGCAGAAGATACAGTGTTTTTTCACTGGAGTAAAGACAGGTCTGGAAAAGAGAGATTGCCAACAGAGCTAATGCCCCACAACTGCATTTGGGTAACAGACACTTTGCTCTGGTGGGTCTACTTTGTGCCGTTTCCTCTGTGAATGAGCTGTCAGCCACAGGAGATATTTTAACATCTATTGCAGAACTAATACTTTTCTCATGAAAACCCAAGATGAAATTTGCGTGCAATGCCCAGGTATGCTGGTTTTGGCTGGGATAGAGTTAATTTTCTTCATAGTAGCTAGCATGGGGCTATGTTTTGGATTTGTGCTGAAAACAGTGTTGATAACACAGGGACGTTTTTGTTATTGCTGAGCAGGGCTTACATAGAGTCAAGGCCTCTTCTGCTCCTCACCGCACCCCACGAGTGAGCAGGCTGGGGGTGCACAAGATGTTGGGAGGGGACACAGCCGGGACAGCCTGACCCCAGCTGACCCAAGGGCTATTCCAGACCATATGATGTCATGCTCAGCATATAAAGCTGGGGGAAGAAGAAGGGGGGTGATGTTCCTAGTTACAGTGTTTTGTCTTCCCAAGTAACCTTTATACGTGATGGAGCCCTGGAGATGGCTGAACACCTGCAGGCTGATGGGAAGTGCTGAACGAATTCTTTAGTTTGCTTTGCTTCTGCATGTGGCTTTTGCTTTGCCTGTTAAACTGTATTTATCTCAACCCATGAGTTTACTCACTTTTACCCTTCCAATTCTCTTCCCCATCCCACTGGGGGGAAGCGAGCGAGTGGCTGTGTGGTGCTTAGTTGCCGGCTGGAGTTAAACCACGACACCAGGTGATGGGAGGAAATTGGCCTGGTGAAATGCAGTACATTGGTAAGCCCTGCCAATCTAATCGGAGCAGAAAAATCCTTGCCAGCTTCCAAACAGGAAGCTAACTTAACCCCAAATACTAGCAAGACACCCTGGAGCTTTCATTTGATTATGAGCACCAGTTTGGCATCCTAGAGCAAGTGGTGGTTAGTGGCTGTTCCCAAGGAAGGCAAAAATGCCCCAGAAGCAAAGCTGTGCAATGGATCGGTGGAACAGCAGACTACTGCAGCCTTTGCAGAATAGGTTATCCAGTATGTTCAAGGCAAACAGATCTTTACTCAATTCTATTTTCTGATTTTTGGCCCATCAAAGGTAAATCGAGCCAAGTACACTGTGATTGCTATTTTTATAATTTGGCTTACTAAAATGGAAAAGATGGTTGTGCTGAAATTTTAGCTCATAAATGTTCTGTTATTACTTCCTTTCCTTTGGCAATAACTGTAATGGCTTTTCTTTGTACTTATCAGATGTGTTAGTCACATGTTGACAGGATGCTTTTGAGCACAGATGCACAAACTGATGGCTGCGCCTTCCAAACTGAAGTGATTGTTTAAGTGACTTAATAACCTAATACCTCTTTCTGCCTAAGGGATATGAATGAATTTTCCTTGAGAAAGCAAGAATACAACCCTGATAGATAACTGCAGAAAATGAGACGGATTTCATAATTGCATGTGATCTACCAAGACTGCAGGATAGAGAGTCCCGTTACTGTATATGTTACTTTTCACAGAATCACAGAAAGCTTGAAGGTTGGAAGGGACCTCTGGAGGTCATCTTGTCCAATCCGTCTGTTCAAGCAGGGCCACCTAGAGCTGGTTGCCGAGGACCTTGTCTAGATGGCTTTTTTTGACTTAAAAAGGAGTTGAAAATCTACAAATTTAAAGACAGGTCCTTGCACAGGCTACTTGTTATCCAGCAGAATTGTAGCCCAAATGGAAATAGTCCCATAAACTGCAGGAGATGGACTGAGGGCACTCTGCTCCCCGTGTCAGTCCCTGTCTTTGTGGCACTGTGCAAAACCACGTGTATAAACACGTAGAGGATATTTCCTGAGAGATGATTTTAACTGAAAAGATAACATGTGGGCAGGACACTTTCAAGGGCTAAATCCATCTTCGTCAGTAGACTGAATGCAGATTAAACAAAAATTAAATTGCTCCCTGTGTGTAAATATCTGCAATCCATGAAGTAACAGGTCCTCAGAGTAGGTCAGTTGCATCTGAATGAAAAACATCCTTTGTCCTAGTTAAGCAATGTGTATAAATAAGTTTAGATTTATTTTTTGTGATGATATATTTGGTAATGTATGATGTAATGCCACTCTAAGCAGGGCCCAAAATAACTTAGAATTAAGCTGAACAGAATAAAAAGGACATCTGTTGTAGTCAGATTTCTGCAACATGTTAATCTTGGACACAACTGTCTTATTTGCTGATGGAAATATATATTAAAAATATGTATTATTTGAAATACTGTGTTGCACATTGCAATTGACAGTTTCCATATCCTTACAAGAAGCAAAGAATACTTTTACAGTTTCTTCCTCCAATCTCATAAAGAAGTGGAATAATTTGCTTTTGCAAATTTGATCCCAATGGAATAAGTGGTTACTTTGCTGTGTGTGGATCAAATGTGCGTGCTAATGCCCTGCTGGATCAGAGCTTTGGTTAAAGGAAGATGTTCTCTTCTGAGACGAATATCAGGACTTAATGTTAACAGGTAAGCCCTGCCACGCTTTGGCTGCAATTCCATGGTTTTGTAGGATTGCAGGAGTAGGCCAGCTACAGAGAAAATAATATGGATTCGCAGCTTCCCAGCAAGAGGGAGTATTTTAATTGTTGGCATTACCTTTGGCAAACCTCGAGAGGGCAGTAGATGCATGAGGCTTCTGTCCTGATTCTGGTTTCAATTATGCTGGTTACTGGTGTAATCAGGTGTCTTTGATTATCCCTCTTTTACACCTGTATAAATGTGGGCCCAATTAGTGTAGAATTTGACTTAAATTCACCTTCACTTAGAAAAACACAGCAATATTTTCTTTCCTTCTAAAGTCAACAACCTGTCAGAAGCATTTTTGATGTTTTAAGAAATAATCTAGAAAGAAGAGCTACAAAGAACTGATTTAAAATATTTTAATGGAATAAGATGAAACTCCCCTAAGTGTAACAAAGCATCTTCTTTTAAAAAGGTGAACTTGTAAGATAGAATGTGCACAAATAAACACAAGAGAGGGAATTCAGCAGAATGATCATCTTTTGATCTTCATCTTCTGAAAAGAATACAAAATAAGCAGAAACTAAATACATGGGCACTGATTTGCATGCTTTTTTTTCTTTTTCATCTGTAAAAAGAGCAAAGCAGGATGTGATTGACTAAAGGAAATGAGATGTGTTGTATATATGTGTCTGGCCAAAGACTTGTCCAAAACATTCACGCAGCTGGAACTAATGTAAGACGACAATTATCTTGGAGGTGTAAAATATCCAGAAGAAAATTTGTTAAGTTAGGATTTTTAGCATTGAATGAATGCTTCTGATAACTCCAGGTTCATTTACTAATTCAGAAAAAAACCCCATGGAATATACAAGGAATTATTAGTCCAGAGAACAAGAGGATCATCGCACATAATCACTGTCCTAGGTGGTGTACAAATTGAGTTAAGCAGCTCTGCAGAATACTCAGCTGGCAGCTGTTCCATGACATGAAACAGCTAAAACAGGCAAACCTGAGCAAGGAGATTCTCCAAAATGTCAAGAAAGAGCAGCAAATAAATGATCTTGGAAGGCTGGAGCAGCCACAGGTGTCTCTGCAGCTGAGGAAAGGTACTTGTGATTTGTAGGTATTGTGGGAGAAGTTTTTACAATGATTTTACAAAAAACTGGTGGCTTTGGTGTGTGGAGTCATTGAGGGCTGTATATCATATTCACTGCTCCTCCCATGTCCACATAGCAAGTCATTTCATTAGAGAAAGCAATCAGATTGGTCAGGGCTGATCTGCCCTTTGTAAATCCACACTTTTCCTCACTGCCGCCTTTTCCTTTTTTTTTTTTTTTTTTTGGAAATGGATCCTAAGGAGATGTGCTGCATGGTCCTTCTAGGGACTGAGTTGAAGCTGGTCAACATTTAGTTCCTCAGATCTTCCTCTGCACCCTTCTTAAAGATGACTGTAACATTTAGCCCCTTTCCATGGACCTCCCTGGATCATCACATGTTCTGAGGATGATATGGCTTCACAATCCCATCACCCAGCTTTTTCACCATCCTTCTGTGGGTCCCATCTATCCCTGTAGACATGAATATAACCAGTTTCTCTAAATAGTCCTTAACCCTCCTACCTTTGCATTTCCTCCTTTCTCAAACTGTGCAGGTGTGTATGGAGGTCTGGGAACTTTTTGAAGACTGAGGCAAAAAAATCACTGAGTATTTCAGCCTTCACTATATTGCCTACCACCAGGTTGTCTCCCCCTTTCGA
This sequence comes from Haliaeetus leucocephalus, assembly GCF_000737465.1. Taxonomy (NCBI): domain Eukaryota; kingdom Metazoa; phylum Chordata; class Aves; order Accipitriformes; family Accipitridae; genus Haliaeetus; species Haliaeetus leucocephalus. The sequence goes on along the minus strand of NW_010973368.1, from coordinate 2,935,969 downwards.
CAACAGCTTCACATTTCCTTTGAACCTCAGTTTGCTACTAGCAAGCTTACAGAATTCTTTTCCTTTTACCCCTTATGCCCCTCAGCAGCTTGAGCTCCAGCTGGGCTCTGTCTTTCCCGATACCATCTCGAATTGCCTAAGCAATGTTTTTATACTACTCCTTTGTTGCCTGTCGTTGTTTCTGCTTCTTGTATGTTTCCTTTTTTTTGCCTTTTAATTCATTAACAGCTCCTTGCTTTGCCACTTGGGCCTTCTGCTGAAATTTCTGGTTGTATAGAAAATCAACCCAGCCTTTAATTAGAATTAGAGGGTGTTTTGTTGGTAGATCCATCTTTTTATTATTTTTAGACTAAGTTCTGCCATTGGCCAACTTGTAGATCTTGCAACCCAGTTTTTATGACAATCCTGCCCTTCAGGAACCACTTTAAACCTGAATGATTCCCCTCTTTCTTCCTTCAGTAATTTGGAGTTTTGCCTTAATGCGATGCAGATGTAGTTAAGGCGACATTCACTTGTAACCTTTGCAAGAAGCAAATGTAGCTCAGATCCAGCTGACCTGTCTTTATTCAGATCACTAATGTATGTATACTTGTAATTTTTCTAAGTCTGTAATATCATACACTATGGAATGTGTTTATTGTACATGCATATTGCATAAGGGCATGACTTTTGGTGGACTCAGCTTTTGATAAAACAACACTTTTATCTTTGAACACAATACTCAAGGTACACTAATTGAGAAGTCTTTGTTCCACAAATCTCAGAGTGCCTTTTGTCAGCTTGGAAGGCTCAGGTCACAAGAACTTCATTCTGGTAGGAAGTTTTATATATGTGAGGACTTTAGAGACCTTGTGAAGTTCTTATGTCAAAGTGGAAGAATTTTTTGGGGGGAAAAGGAGTCACTGAAGGTCTGCATGCTAGAGTAGTATGAAGGCAAGACTCGTTCCATACCATAAGAGGAATGGGGAGAGTGGTCTCAGCAGTGAAAAAAGATTTGGTTTTTACTGAAGGAAAAAATGGATATGAACAATGCAATAGTGGCAACTTGTGATCACTGAGTGCATTTTCAGATTCTTTGCTAATAGTAAGAATATGTTGACTCGGTTCTTTGGGGATGGGAAATAGATTGGAAAGTTGCTTGCTAGTCTTTCTTTGTTGTTTTTTTTTTTTTAAGGGATCATTCAAAACAGAGAAAATGATGTAATAAAAATAATAAAAAAAAACAAAACAAGGCAAGATAAAAGTACCTTCTACTGTAGCATCATCCAATGTTGACTTCGGTGAGGGGAGGATTCGATTTCACTTCCCAAGCAGCTATTGCACACAAAGGTTAGACTGCAGAAGTTGCTGCAGCCATGAAGCAGCAGATCTCACCGTGTGATTGAATTAGTTGATTTCATGAACTGTGGCTGCAGATGTAAAGGCTCAGGCTTGACATACAGCATGAAACATCTGTTAGAGGGAGTGAGCTGTGAACAACCAACAGGGCTATGGGAACAGGCAGTAAGACATTTGCTTTGCATAATACCTCATTTCTGTTTATTTTATCGCATCAAGAGCTCTCTTTGAAATCAAGCTGTTTATATGTTGTTGTTCTGTAGTAAAGCTTCATTTGCCAGAGAGGGCAAGCCTTCTGCAAGCTTATGGTGAATGGATATTTCAAGGCAATTGCAAGAATTTTTCTGCATCAAGTAAGGGCAACTTCAGTGCCAGACAACTGGAGATTTAATGTGTTTTTAATAAAAAAAAAAAAAAGGATTGTAAATTTTAGAAACCCTGCCATTTGCTACTGGCCTGCCTGCTAGCTGGAGCGAGCAGCGGGGCTATCCGAGGATTTTGTTCACCAGCATCTGGCCGTGGTCACTGCAACCAGCTTGCCGTGCTCACGGCTGCCATGCTTGGTCTCCCAGCTCAGGCCTTTGTGCACCAACGTCCCTGCGTGCAGGCCCCTTCTGAGACACCGGTCCTGCAGCTGCCGCCCTCCAGCCTTCGCCCCCCTCGCCCGCGCCCCAGCCCCGTCCCCCGTGTTCCTCCCCAGGCCGGCCCATGCTGCCTGCCCCGTGCGTGGTCTGGCCGTGCACCCGCCCTCCTCCCCCGCGTGAGGGAGGCACGGGCCTGGCTGCTCTAGCTTCAGTTTCAGGTGGAGGAAACTTTTGTTGGGGCATCCTGGCAGAAACAGAGGTATTTGGTTTCTTCAGTCCCTCACAAAACGCAGGAAATCCCAGTCCCGCAGCACACCCTGCCGTGGATATGTCTGACGTGCTCTGGCTCCTTCTCCTGCTCTGAGGCCGAGTCCTCAGCTCCGCTGTGGATTTTTTTTTTTTTTTGTGAAAACAGAAAAATGTCCTCCCTGTTGGAAAGCTGTTGTGGTGCCATGCCATGGGCTAAATGCCAGGTCCCCTGTTTACTGTAGGAGGACATCTCCAGGTACAGGGGGGTTGCTCACTGGTAAGGTGCTGGCGCAGCCATTTTCTCCCTGAAGTGCCGTTACCAGAGTCTGCCTGGGCTTCAGGTGCCACATGTGTGGTGACACGATGAACGTCAAATACGTGAGGAAATGCAGGATGGCTGTACATTTCTGGTGAATCCAGACTCCCCTAAATGTACCAGCAGGACTTGAAAGAAGGTTTTATTTAAAGCTGCCCTGTGGCTTTACAGCAAGGAGGAGGTTAGAAAGCACGTCTGCAAGGTCTGCATATGGTGCCGCTCTCATGCTGACACCACCATTACTCACCTGAGCACTGGGCAGAACCCGGCTCTGCTCTTCACTGTGATTTTTTTATTACAGAGCTCAGAAAAGAGCACTTGACTTGTTATTTGGTGGAAGTAAGGGCAGTGGTGGACATTATCCTATAACCCGAGAAGGAAGTAAGTAATTTGGAGAGAATTTCATGCTTTCTAAAGTACCGATAGTTTAACTTTGTAGTTTTTGTACTACTGTAAAATACCTCAAAACCATGGCCTGAAGCAGTACAGAAGATTTCCGTGCAGCATTGCTCTTCCTTAAGCGTGGCTCTCTTACTCAGTGTGACTACATACTCAAATGGGATTAGGTGACAGCATGTTTGAAGTGCAGTGCTGATTAAAATCAAAACCATCTGTTTCCTTGTATATTGAGTATATGGCTTTGGGAACATAGCCTGACCTGACTTTTCTTTAAATTAAATAAAAAGCAGAGTCATCCCATGGAGGTCCGAATTGTCATTATCTATGTTTTTCACCAGTCATAAATTACAGGAATTAAGATGCTTTTGAAATAAATGGTACAACACTTACAAAAAAAAAAAAAAAAGCATCTAGGATTACAGACCTCTTGCCTGCCTAGAGCTACTACTCTAAGCAGGCTATGAGCTGGAAATAGAAATGGTCAAAAAAAGTAATAGAGGTAAATGATATGTTGCCTCCACACTTTTACATGGTAGAAGATAGAAGTAATTGAAAACCCACAAGGTCTTGGATACAGATGGGTCAGGACAAGTGGTAGATTGCTCCTTGATTCCCTTTCTTCAAGCAGTTCAAGTAATTGGGGCCACATGGTCCATGCAGTGAAGCATTATTTCCTTTGTTTTTCCAGGTGTGTGAGCACCAGAGGCAGCTGTAGCTGGAAAGCCTTCGGAGACATCATGGGCTTTGTTGGGCAGTACTGTGCAGGTAAATTTTCAGCAGAATTCTGCAAACTTGCATTGGGCAAAGCAGGCAGCAGACTTGGTTTTGTAATCTGACAAGATGTGAAACTGTTTTTTTCAGGAAGAGCTGGAAAAAGTGTATGTGAGTTTGAGTTATTTCCTAACAGGTCAAAGTCTGTTATATTGAGAACTCTGGCTTGTAGATACTGAATATCTTAGTAGATTGGTATTGTAGTCTCTGGGCTTAATCTGGATATTTATTTGTTGTGGTGGTATAGTGCTTTACTGAAATGGTTAAAGGACTACAGTCCTGCAGTATAGGATGTAGTCATAAGTTGGTCAGAAATATCCTGGGAGAAAGTGCTAGTGAATGTTCTTTGTTGGAGGAGGAACTTTGAATAGAGTTTCTGATTTAGGGAGCCATGCTATTCCTTTAATTAAGACTAGCTAAATAACCAAGGGTACTATACTGTCATTGGGGATCTGTTAATGCTCTAATGACCCAGTTTTTGCTTTAGTAGGGAGTAAATGCTAACTTCAAATGTGTCCTTGTACTGATTTTCTTTTTTTAATGAAATGGGTTTTTCTGTCCAGATTCTAGTTGTAGAATGTTGTAGAGCACTTTCACACTGGAATAACTGCTCAAGGGATGGATTTTTTTGTTTGTTTCTTTTCTTTAGTTTTACCACTATGAGTTGAAACAGACTAAATCTTTAAAATGTGTATGACATATTTATTAAATCAATTCCTTTACCTGCTTGTAGGTAGAAGTATTTTATATGCTTAAACAAGAGAACACTAGGGCTTACAATGTTGCCTTCTGTGTTGCATCAGTCTTGTCTTTTTTTTTTTCTTTCCAGTAAATACATGTGCTAAAACCTATCACAAACCTTTGTTAATGTGTCGTTGTTATTGCACTGTTATTTTATGTAATAAAAGCTGTTGCAGAAGGAAAAAAAACCCCTGAATTTGGTTAGGATAAAAGCTGACTATATAAAGGCTTAATTTACATTTAATTTTTCACAATAGGTTGTACAAAATGGCAGTAGCCTAGTCATTTTTGTAATGCAGTAATCCCGTGCTTGGACAGCAAAAGCCATAAGTTTAGGTGAAGCTAAATAAAATCATGAAAGGGTAGAGATATTAGGAAAAACTATAGTTGTTTTCTGAGTAGTTTCTACTGCTTTCTGCCCAGCTGAGTGCTCATGGAAACAACTTTTTGCACGAGACCAAGTGCTAGATTTTTTGCACTGTCACCATCTTCACCTAAGGAATCCTTTTGAGTTAAATGAAGTTACAGGACAGTAAGATTAGCAAAAGGACAGGGAGAATAGATACCTAAAGTAGGAGATTAGGTGCTGTTATGGCTCGGTACTTCTGTATTTGCTGTTGTGTTTTCACTTGCAAATGCCGCTTAGTTAATAGTGCTTTAAGAATTTCTGTCTTAGTCACCAAATGATGCTAGAAAGACAAAGAGGAGACTTCTGAGCTGTCTCACTGGTTCAACACCCAGCTGAAAGAAGTAGTGAGATTACAGCTTCCAGTTATGGTCTAGGTGGATAGTGAACAGAAAATAAAGAAAATGTCAATATTTGAAGATATTACAAATATTGATTGATGTGTTGCAACTTTCTTCTGACTCTAGGAAGTGTTATCCTTCTTTTATAAATAGTGATGCTGAGAGGTTAACAGGCTTAACCAAGAGTCTGTATCAAATCATGGCATCACCAGACATGGTGTTCTCATCTCCTGAATGCTAGTCTGGCACCTTAAGAGAATTGTCCTTTCTGTGTACTCCTGTGACCTAGTTGAAAGGTTGCAAGCCATCCAATTCAACATATTGATATGGAAAGTCATTGCCCTGTAGCATAAAAAGTTCAGTGCCTCAGCTTAATTATGGGTCACCACTGATTCTCTGACTACGTTCAGTTTAAATAGAACTAGCCATAAATACATTTCTGCAGATACGTTGTTTCTTGGGAATATGGCTCTTGCTATGCCACCTTATTTTCAGGTTAGGACAGAGTTATAATCTCATCTCTAAATAATGGTAAGGGAAGGAAAATATTTCAAAATCTTTCTTCAGACCAGTGAATGCCTGCCACTAAAAGCCTTCAGGATACTAACTTCTCAAGGTTATGCTGGGTTCTTCTGCAGTCAGTGGAAGGTTAGAGTGGATGCTACCTTCAGTGAGGCTTTTGGATTTCTGTAGTTTCATTATGCACTAGGCAGAAGAATCTTTTAATGTCTGCAGTCCACAAACTGTAATATCCTGAGGTGAGCAGTCTCATGGCACAACTGGATAAAAATTTAGGTGGATAACTGAGATTTTTAGTCTGAAACAATATAGATAGTTCTCTTTACATAAAGTTTTTTAAGAAAGATTACGTCATTTATAAACATAAGGTAGGTGTATAAACCTGTGATTTAATTGTCTTATTCACATTACACAAGTATTTTTCATGGTGACTTCTCAGACTGAATCTTAATTAACTATTTAATAGGCAACTTCTATGAACCACCTTGAATGTGTGTTCCTTTGATCTCCTCTGTTAGCAATGACTTGTGCCTAATCTATTCAGAGACTATTGACTGTGTATACTAAGCTGAAAGAATCTGTCATGGACAGTTTTCCATTAAGTCATGAAATAAAAAAATTGTGAAAGCTACTGTAAATGAAATGTAAAAAAGCAAGCTGGTAGCTAAACAGCTAGGTTGTCATTCATAGTATTTTGTAAATGATAGTAAATTACTTACATTAATAGAAAAATAATATTCTCACTATTATAATTTTCAATGGGTATGTTTTCATCAGACTCTTTTTCCCTAGGGTATTAAAAAAGATTGTAAACCAGACAGATACTTTTCTCTTTGATGACATGATAACTTAGTTATTTTATTAGTATTAGCAAATCCAATGATATTCATACTAGAAGAGAAGAACAAGCTCAAATAAATGGCCTGTTCATATGAATTAACTAGAAGGGTTTGTAATCTATTTGCATAAAGAAGTTTTTTTAAAAGCTTTCTGGAAAAAGATATCCTTGGTAATAGGTGTGATGCTAAAAACGGACAACAAAAAGACCGTGACACAAAGGGCAAAATCTTGTGCCTGCTGACACTAGCAGGAGATGTACTGACCCCAAATACTCTTACATTACTCAGAGATTGATGAGTGAAGTTGACTTCAGCTTTCTTAAGTAGCTGACCACTTCAGGAATAGAAGAAAACTAAGAGTAGTGGCTTCTCTTTACACCTTTGGACAATGAGTCTGAAGAATATAGTAGCTACTTGTGGTGTTAAGAATATGCTTTCAAGTGCTATAGTCAGCAGTCTTGCTGTATGTCTGCTCAGACCATCTCTGGCAGCTCGGGAGCATTTATCCTCTTTCAAAATATGTGTTTTAGACTCCCCGAGGGCATCCTATCCTGTCCTAACTACCCCAGTAGTTACTAAGGGTAAGAGACAGCACATCTTTCATCTTCTGTCCATTTAAAATGCATGGAGAGGCCTTTAGCAAATAGCAAAATGTGGTATGAAGCTTCAAACAATCAGCTTGTGTGGAGGAACTGGGAAGGAGATGCAGCCTGTCAAATAAAGAGAGCTTAGGATAATAATAATAGTGATGGTGATATATAGCAGGTTTCTTTGGGCTTTTCTTGGAAACATGGCAAGAGATCTATTTAGAGTAGTAGTGAAGTGCTATAAATCCTACTGGATTTGGGAAGTCGAGGGTTTGTCAACAGCCAAGCACAACTTACTGGAGTGAAAAGCTATTGGTACATCAAGTCATGTATCTGAAGTGAGGAAGCTTGAAGATACAAAATCAGTAGATGGAGGCTCTACTTTGTTTTCAAATAATTGTTCCATTGTTTCTTCTTGGACTGTGGATGCTATTACTGCTGTTTGCCAGTTGATATGTTGTCAGCTTCTCATACATTTAAAAAAAAAACAAACCAAAAACTTTAAGTCCATACTGCCTCTTTATGCCGGTGTGATCTTATCTTGAATTTAAACATTTCATGTACCACTAAAGAACACAGCTGGCAAAATTAAAATGCATACTGAGCATTTAGCTTTGTGGTTGCTACAATGAGCATCATAGCTGTGCTTGAAATATCATTGCTCCTGAACCGGTTGATCTGTAATTACATCTGACCAAGTGTACCCTAAACCCTACCCCACTGTGGATGTTGATGTTATGCTGTGTAGCACCACAGAAAGTTTTTTGTAAAGCTGCAGCTCAGCTTACGGTGTGCCTGGATCTCCTGTACTACTCTGCTGCTATATATCAAGCCCTTTCATTTTATTTCTTTTGCCACTAAGAATTCCAGTAGTCTATCAAACCAAGAAGAGTCAGTGCAGAACTGTGTTGCTGCTGTTGCTGAAAAGGTATCCCATTACAGCTTTTTTATCTTTACACAGTTAGTGGTCCATCTCAACAAAGTCTGAACCCCGATTGTAGCTATGTGCCATAGCCTATCTAACAGCTAATGACAAGTACAGACACTGCTATGGTTGAGGAATGCCCTTTTTGAAGCTGTGGTCTTTTGAAGTTGGACAGTGTTAAGCAGCAACTACTCCTTTCCTTGGTAAAATCAGGATATATTTTATTTTATCCCTGCATTCTTAGTTGAAAACTTACCTGAGAGTCTGCGCAAGAATACTGTAATTTTGCCAAGACTGTTTGGCTTTTCCACTTGGTAAAGCTGGCATTTTTCATATGAAGAGAGGGGTTTGGTGAACCAGAAAAACTGGTAAAATGAGACAGCTGGTAAGAAATTTAGTCAAGTGTAAATCTGTGTGCTGACAGAAAGCACTGTTCAAAGCAGTGTCAAACCTCTCTCTGATTGTAACATAGAGATGCAGTTTTGAAGAGTAGGTGGTCTTGGTATGTGTCTTGAACAACTTGATAATTATGAAAGAACTTTCATTTTTCAGCAGATTTATCAGTCTCAGCTTCTGCTGAGAACTAATTAACAGTATCCTCCAAGTCCTTGACCTGCATTATTCTGTTCTTCAGATAATGCTTGGTTTATTTGCATCTTAGGCCTAAGCTCCTAAAAAGCAGGAACGCTGACAGAGCTGCAAGCGTTAACTTGTCCTCAGAAAGAATGTCTTTCTTCTGGATCCTCCTATGCAGGCATTTGATTACTCCAAACATTGGAGATATATATGCAATGAATCAAAAATTAAATAAGGAATATGGAAACCTGTTCCTAAATCTATGCTGCTACTTTCTGCTGGCTTCTCTAGGAGACTAATAAAGGTCTGCAGGCTTAAAGACTATGAACACAGTTACTCAGAATTCATCCAGCCCTGTGAGACCTGGCACTGTTGATGTAAATGAGTATTGAGAGTGACTCAGAACAACGAGTTCCAGGTCTGAGATTGGTGTGGCAAAGTCCTTGTAGCTCTAACCGTGCATGCGTGTGTAGTCGAAGACTGTGTATACTTCAATGTGGAAAAGGATTTGTTTTCTTCTTCAGGCTGTCAGGACACACAGATAGCTGAAGACACACATATGCATGTGTTTGCAGTGGCAAGTCATATCCTGGGCGTTCCTACTATGTATGCCATCACACTTGGTATTCCTTTTATCCTCCATGGAGTAATCGGTCTTCATAACACTTCTCTGAGCAGATGTGGAGACAGGAGTCCTAGTCTACAAAGACTTTTGATATCTGTTTTTCCCTTGAGCTGCAAGATCAACCAATGCTATCTTTTATTATCAGTGTGGGAAAACAAACCTGTTTTCTCATTGTCTACTTTAGATGCTACCTGAAAGTTACAGAAATCCTGAGACTACTGGTGCAATACACATGTTGTAGACATGCAAGAAGGTGGAAAAAAATCATAAGGCTCTGCAGAATTTGAGTACAATGGATTTTTTTTTTCCCTTCAGCATCAAAGAGGACAACAAAAGCTATGGGTTCACAACTGACGTACTGCAACAACAAGCAGGGAGGCTGAGGTAGCTACAGAACAAAAGGGTCTGTGGACTTCAGGAAATATGCATGAATATATGGGAAACATGAGTCAAATAGCTTCATCTATCCAGGCAGGCTGGGAGGCTTGCCAGTTTAAACAGCCCCAGTGTTCAGAATCAGAAAACTGTCTATTTTAACATTAGCAACTAATTGTCTTAGGTGTCTTTTTGTTTATTAACTTTATGATTGCAGGATACCTCGAAAAGGGCTGAGATGAAAGTCACTTTGTTAGCTACAGAGTTTGAAAACAGAGTAAGTGGGCAGAGAACAGGGGTTAGCTTAAAATGTCTTGAATTTTAGAATTTGACTTTTTAAAAATTCTGCTACTCTTTACAGTATCGGGCTGCTTAATGGCCAAATGGGCCATTGTGTTTTATACATCCTGAGTTACAGATGCTCTGCAGCTCTTGAGTTGGTTGATATACGTGTGAGTCCAGGAAATAGCCCAAATTAGGGGATAAACTCACCGTTTGGGGTGTATGGGGTAATTGTTCCCAGTGTGCAGCACTGATAGAGGCACAGAAGATTCTTTGGGCACAGAAACTCCTCAGACTTGTGCTTCCTTGCTCATGCCAGTGTACAGCCTGTGGTTAGCATTAGTGAACTTTTTAAGTCTTGTTGCACTTAGAGCAAATCTCCCAGAGAACAGGCTGAAATGTCATGTTAAGCCTCTGAAGTTCCAACTGCAAATCTGGACTTCAGTGGTTAGGGAAATTCTTGTCCCCTCCTGCATGCCCCCCTGCCCCCTTTTCTGTTTCAGAATTTTTTGGGGAGTTTTAACCTAGCTGAAATCTTCTTCAAGCAAGGTTTAAACAGTCCTTGCCCCTCAAATTGTCAGCTGTCTTGACTTTTTTAACACCTAGTGTGGATGTTTCCTCTCACAGTATCTTTGTGGCACAACTTACTCATTAATGGATTCCGTAGTGCCTTACAATCTGCACATATAACCACGTTACAAGATCCATCCGAGGCTGAGAAAGCAAGCTGAGAAAGCTTAGAGCTTTAACTGATTAGGGAAGGGATTATCTCCCTTCTTTACAATGAAGAAGACAACTGGTGTTTGCTGTATTAAAAAACCTGTTGTTTGGCGATGTTGATATCCTCTGCAAAGGCAGTCTGCTTCCTTGTCCTGCAAACTGATGGACACATACAGGGAATAGTTTGTGCTTCTCTTTCTTTAGGTGATACATTTTGATCCCATGTGGACTGTGCTCTGAAAAAAGGCCTTCAGCTCGCACAGTGAATCAAATCTAGCTTTGGTAATAAACTGAGCTACAAAAGATTCTTGAAACTAACCATCTGTAGTGTGAGATTGTCCATGATGCATTTCTGTGTTACAGTCCCTCTCATTCTTCATGCCTTTAAAGGGATCTGAGTATGCACCTGATGCCTTGTAACTACTGAACAAAAAAGGGCGTGCTTTTCTTTCCAAAAGGTTTTGACTCAATTAACCACTGTATTTGGATATCAAGTTAAGCATAGTCTGATTTTTTTGGGTTTGGTGTGTTGTTTTTTTTTTTTTTTTGGGTGTGTGTGATGCTATTTAGTTCACTGTTTTTGGGGTTATGTTGTATGTTCTGGTCAAAATGATAGACTTCTGAGCTGTGGCTTTTTTTTTTTTTCATTCATTAAAATCTTCTGTTTCATATTGTATTGTAAGTTTTTACAACAGAACTTCCAGACAGATTAACCTCTCAATGGAGAGGTACATCTTGGATCTGTGTTGTTTAAGTGGGTGGTAAGGAAAGCACAGGCATACTTACACAGCCTGTGCTGAAGACAATATTGCTGCATCTTCATTACAATCTTAGGTGAGTTTGGGTGTCACTCTGCATACTCCTGATTGCAGTGTATCTCCCATTTGGCATCTGCTAGTAAAATACCAGTGAGTGTCTGGAAATGTGCACAGATTTTCATTTCAAATAATATTGATTCAAGTTTATGTTGGAAACTTCCAACAGTTTAACCGGACTTTCCTTGGCATTTACTCCAGGAGGACACCCTACTTTCCACAGAGACTCTCAAATCCTGGGTGCTTCACCAGGAGAGGTGTCAGGAAGAAGTTCCAATTCCTTCTCTACGTTAGGCACAAAGTGGTGTGGAGGCAATTGGATACTAACGCGAGCTGATTCCCCAACTTACAAATGAGCATGTAAATTCAAGTAGCTTTACTGGGAACAGGCTTTGAAAGGGATGTTCTTGAATGTTCTTCTTGGCCTATGAGTTGTCTATATGCACAAAGCCTTTTCATCATGAAATCTTAACTGGAAGAGCTCTGAAATAGAAACTTCAGCTAGGCATCTTTCTCTAGAAATTGACTGCAAATTGTAGCACATTAACACACTGCTAGGAATAGTTTTGTTTTGAACATGCTTTTCAAATATGCAAGTGAATCCCATCTAGACACCTACTTATTATTCTTTCAGGCTTTCTTTAGCCTGGGGGTACCTGGAATCACAGACACATGGAAAACAACGAATGCTTTAAAATACTTCATTTTTTCATAAGATGCTTTGCTGGCAGACAGTCATCTCTGTAGTATGTTCTTCAGGTTCAAATGCTCAGAATATGCTTCAGGGACCGACTCCTATTACAAAAGCAATAAATGCACCTTACGCTTATATTGTGACTCCTGTGGCAGATTTGTAGGTTGTCGTGGTTTAACTCAGCCAGCAGCAAAGCATCATGCAGCCACTTACTCCCTGCTCCCCCCACCCCCCGCAGTGGGATGGGGGAGAGAATCGGAAGGAAAAAAGGTAAAACTTGTGGGTTGAGATAAGAACAGTTCAACAGAACAGAAAGGAGGAAACTAATAATGATAATAATAACAATAATAAAATGACAATCAAAGGATTGGAATATACAAAACAATGATGCATGACGCAATTGCTCACCCCTCGCCGACTGAAGCCTAGTTAGTTCCCGAGCAGCGACCCCCCCCAGGCCAAGTCCCCCCCGTTTATATACTGGGCATGACATCACATGGTATGGAATACCCCTTTGGCCAGTTTGGGTCAGCTGTCCTGGCTGTGTCCCCTCCCAGTTTCTTGTGCCCCTCCAGCCTTCTTGCTGGCTGGGCATGAGAAGCTGAAAAATCCTTGACTTAGTCTAAACACTACTTAGCAACAACTGAAAACATCAGTGTGTTATCAACATTCTTCTCATACTGAATGCAAGATATAACACTATACCAGCTGCTAGAAAGAAAATTAACTATCCCAGCTGAAACCAGGACATAGGTACCAGTGAGTTCTGTGTGCTTACTGCTGTTGGGGACCTTGAGATGAAATAGGACCTCTGGGAATTCATGCAGCCTTCAAAACTTCTGTAGTGCTCTTAAAGGTGATTGAAAAGGATGCAAGTAAAAATGATCAGATGCTGTGGAAGTGAAACAATATTACTTATCAACCAAAGAGTAGAATAGCAACTGGTAGATGCCGCTGATAACAGAAACAGAAAAGTTTAATTAAATACAGTGTAACTTTTTGTGAAGGAAGTACTGCTCTGATAACCTTTCATATTTAATGAAGAGTCCAATATCTCAGCTGTGGTTAGAAAGCCACCACATGTGTTTTGTGCAAGTTGCCTCCAGCTTGGTCATACATACCAGTCCTTGGGAAATTCCTGTGAGTACAGTATGATGTGGTAGGCTGCAGGGAGGGTTTTATCTGTGCTGCTGTAGATATTCCCTGACTCAAGGGAAGGGTGGTATGTGAAAGCAGGCCAGGAAAAAATTGCCAGCACTAAGTGGCAACTGCTCCCAAGTAATCTTCCTTGGGGAATCCCTGCTATGACTGCCTGGTCTTTATGCTTGACATGACAAGAAGAGAGAAATCTTCCTCAGTCTCTTTGGCTATCTTATTGGTTATATCTTGTAGAAGTAAAACCAAAACAAACTGTTAGACGAGCAAACTCTGTTTTTCCCAGCACTACAGTTTTAATGACAAGAGGAAGATAATCTGATCCCAAATGGATGCTCCCCAACATGTTGAGGGGAAAGGGTGACACTTCAATATTCTGGCCTAACATGTATGGCAATGTAGCAATGATCTTCAAATGCATAAAACCAAAGCTGAATGTCATTCTCTGCAGTGCCTCCTCTCCAAATACAATGCTCTCGTAGGATTATTACTGACATTTTACACTCTGCTCCTCAGACCCACAGCAACTAAGGTTGTCTTCTGACTTTTTTTTTGAGAATGGACTAATTCCACCACTGTTTGTGATGGTATGGTCTAGAGTATGTCCACTGCAGTTAGGGATGTATCTCAAATGATGTCACTGTATTGGTTAAAAACTGAGTAAAGGTATCCAGTTAGCTCCTCTGTTCTCAAAATGAAATGGGTCTGTAGCTTGCATCTAGGCCATAAATAGCACTGTGGCCCAGCCAATTTAGTTTTGCCAGGTGCTAGTAGTAGTTTCTGTGAAAATAATTTAGCCATATCAGGCCTCAAGCTTGAAACTTGTTTTAGGCTTTTTTTTTTTTTTTTTTAGCTTTATTAGCAAAATTGTTTTAAGAAACTTTCCATCTGCCTGCAATTTGGTTTATGATCAGGTGACTACTGTCCCGACTGCAGTAGCAAAATCACCCAGTGTATGTGTGTTGCCTACCCAGTGTTTTTGGGCTTGTTTCAGTGAACTGTCTCACAAGTTTAGTTATGCAATGACTGTTTTGATTTAGTAGTACTTCTCCATGTATAAAATGATGTTTTAAACTGTTTCATAGTGTGGCACTGTACATGTGTGAAATCTTCAAACTCCTCTTAGACCCCGAAGATATCATGTCATACCTGTATAGGCATTTCTGTTAAAGAAAAAAAATACTGTAGTTCCAAATAACTCAGTAGTTCTTGAGGGATTTTTATTATATGCCTGGAGAAGCGTAAGGCCTTGAACAGAAAATGGATAAAATAAAAAAAAGTTGGCTGCCAGAATACATCAACATAAAAACATTTCGTTTCTTTAAAAACATTTATTACAAATACAGCTGTACAACAACAGACTCGGTGGATGTGAAACAGTTTTTCAAACATACAGGGTTTTAAGTTACCACTAAGAGTAACAGATTTTCTATCCAAATATCTTTTATCTTCAGCACACTAATTTAATCTTTCCAGATGAATTTTCCAGAGTGTGGGTGAGAGTCCGAGTTTGTTATTGTACACTATGGGCAAGGATCCTGAACTGGAATGCCATCCTCTGGTGTTAGTTAAAATAATCCTAAGACTACTTTAACTTGTGCTGGGATTCGGCCTGGACTCTCCCTTTCACGAGCTGTCAGAGATAAGATAAGGTGAGGTAAAATGTGTGGTATAATTCATACCAACAAATCCTCCAGGACCGCTCTATGTTGCTGCCATGTTCCTGAAGACCTGTTCTTGGTCTATTATGCAGGAGTTTCACTAATGCTGATAAAATGAAGAACTGCAATTACTGTGTTCAAATATAGCCCACTTTTCTTAAGCTCACCAGCCTCAACTCTTTTCCTACCTAGGCTTAGTTCATTTGCTATTTAACATTTTTATTACTGCTCAGTAACCACAGAGGGTTTTCAGTGACATCACATATGAATAGATATCTGTGTGTGACTCCCAAATCTTACACCAAATGTCAGGATATGACTCAAAATATTCCGATAAGTTCTCAAACTGCTTATAATAGTAACTAACTGATTCATGACCACAGCTCTGTCGTATAAGCTGTTCTGTGAAGTTTTCACTCTAAAGCTTTAGTGAGTGAAACAGGCCTGTTTATTAGCTAATCCTGTGATAAACTGCAACAAAGATAGGAAATATTCATGACAGAGTAAAATCTTCATGTAAATGCAGTATTATGAAACTTGGATTATAAAAAAGCATCTAGATCTAGGACAATCTTGTTACAACAAATAACAGTAAATTATTTCTGACCTTGTAACTCTTTCAGCCTTCAGCCAAGTCACTGTAAAAGTTACTGGGTTTTTTCCCTTCTAGTTGGCTTATGCAGGACAGATTTCTGACCATCTTGGTAGCCTGAACTGATCCCCTTACAGGGGGAATATGGGAAAATCTCTTTTTTCTTAGATGATGGCAGTAAACTGATGTTACCAGACAAGATATCTCTTCTACAGTAGTTGCCTATGTGCAAGTTCCCACAGGAAAAAAGACAGCAATTTTCCCTGTGTGCTGATCAGACTGAGATCTAATAGATTAGGTCTTAAGTTTACTATATTGACTGAACTGCTTTAATAATGTTCTTTTCACTCTTTTCCCTCTTCCTATCGGCTCTTCTTTGTATCCTTAGAAATGGGAACATGCTTCTTGTCACAAAGTACACAGAGACAGACATTTCTAAAGTATGCCGTTGAATGGAAGTTAGTACGTTTGACTGGAAGCTAATTACGATGGCTGGGAGATGGCTCAGTGACAGGCCCAGCACTAGAGAAGTTATTTTGTCAAGTAGATTGGTGTTGTAAGTGATGGTGTATCTCTGTTAATTAATTTACAAACTATGTATGTTAGAATGAATTGCATTATGGTAATAGGAAGGATTTTAATTCTCCAGTTAATTTCCTTTTGGCTAACACGATGGTATGTTTTTTCTGGCACTGGTTAAGGATATATTCCCTAGGAATGAAACAGAAACACTATTTTTCTTCTTGGAAGTATTCTGTGATGCTCATAAATATTCCACTGACTTTTATTCTAATAAATTAATTTCAGATATAATGGAGGTATATCAAGTTAAATAATGGAAAAAGATACACTGTTTTTCTGTCAGTTTTCAATGAATACACACACAAAGTATTAGACAGCTTTCTAAAGAACAAGCCTTGCAGCTATGGTATCCTTGATATAACTGGTATGTGTGTGTTTTGATGCTTGACTGCTCTTTAGGAGGTTTCTGGACAGACCTCTGTGGACTGCTTCAGAAGCTGGAAGACTTCCAGATGGTGAGGTCAGACTTGGCGCTTCCAGCACCTTCAACTTATTTGTAGATGTGTTATTCACCTTGGGTTTTTAATTAATGCTTTCTCATCCAACTCATCAAAGGAGGCCAGTTGGCCCTGCTTATCTGCCTGACTGGTTTCTCCTCCCCCTCCCCCGCAACCTGTTAAGAAGGAAAACGACCTTTTTATTCTTACCCTCTCTTCTTCTATTAGAATTAGCCCTCTCAACATCTTTGACATGTGGTTACAGTAAATATGTTTACAAAGCAATAAAGATAATTACAGTTTTCATGGTGACTTGGGATCAGTCACTTGAAAACATCTCTACCCCTGAGTATTTGTTTACGGCTGTGCAGCTTCACTTAAGAGCAATGAAAACCAGGCAGCACTAATTCCATGTGTGTCTGTTTTGCCATTTTGAGACGGAAAATGAAATTCTATGTTTATTTCACTCATGTAACCATGCAAAGTGTAAATGGTTTCTTTCTAGCTTAGTAACCTTCAGGACATTTACAGATTCTGTTTCCTGCCTGGATGGAAGATGTTTGCACTTAGCTATGCAAAGTGATATTTTTGGGAGCAGTGAGTAGCAAGGGTGAAGTGGAAAGAGAGTGGAAATAATCTCTGTGTGCAGGTTTAACTTCAAAATAGCCTCTAAGTTAGCTGGCACAAGAAGAGACAAACCTCTTGAACTGGATTGAATGAAAGGAGGATGGAACTGTTTCCTTTTTCTGTTCATTCATATAAAACTTTTGAAACTACATTACCTATGTTTTAATTTAAATGGATTTTCATTTACTTTTTAGCATAACCTCTCTTTAGGGGTGATTTTTCAAGGTAGCTGCAAAGTGTTGATGCAATATATCCATATTTTATTGGTTTTTGGGTGGGAGGCAAGTGCCAGTGTGGGACTTGATAGCAGAAGTGTCTCCATGGGTGAGACATTTCCTCTAACAGACAGGTGACACCAGGCAAATGGCAAACAGAAGGACAAGGGGGAGGAGTGCTTAAACTTTGAGAACCACAGGAGGAGAATTTAATAGGAAACACTAAGAGAATTGATGAAGAAATGTAGGTTGTGGCATGTTTAATAAGCTACTTATGCCATCTTAATACAGATGGTGTTGGGATGGAAAAGCAATTGGAGAGTATTGGAAGGCTTACTTGTTGAATGGGTGTGTCTTCTTTCTGGCTAGCAGGTTCTTAATCGAATCGAAATGGGCACCCACTTATTGCTGAGTTACTACATCCCTCGACAGCAGAAAAATATAATTTGATAAAATTGCTTAAGCAAACTATTCAAGAATGTGCTGAGGTTCTTGGCTTCATAGTGACGTGTTTTTTTGCTTACATGCTCCATTTGTTATTTATTATAATTCACAATTTTTATCCGCATATGTCATCGCCAGAATTCATGACTTCTGGTCTAAATATTAGAGTCCTGTGTTGATCTGCATTTTAGGCTTCACCATAGATAGTAAGCAAGATAATGCTGAAAGCTGCAGCCTCCCAGATAACACATCCAATCTATCCCTCCATGGCCTCCACTGGCTAGCTGGGAATTTCTAAATGAAGTACAGGGAGGAGCTGCAAAGAAATTTTGCTTCATTGACACTTTTGCTGAAATACTTTGGCTTTCTCTCTAGAAAACCTGAAATTATGCATTTAATTGAACCACCGACTTTAGGTAGATGCAGTGTAGTGTTTCAGTGACACAGAGTTCCACAGTTTTTCCAGGGAGTTGTAACTTATGTCCCTATGCTCTTTACTAAAGCCCCGTGTACCCCTTTGGAGGGATGAGCTTTGTGCTTTGTCACCTGTGCAAAGCCACGTACTTTGGTGCATTACAGGAGACTGGGCCTGTTTTAAAGATTTGACCCATAGAAGCAACTGAGGGTATGAAGTACATGAGAACAAGTCTTATGAGATGTTATGAACCACACATGAGAGACAGACCTTTTGAGTGGTCTGCCATTTATTGTAATGATCTCTTAATCAGACACACCTGCCTTAATTCCTTGAGACTTTTTACACTGGAGTCCAACTACTGAGCAAAACAAGGCAATTGATGAAACTTGCTCATCCACGCCTTTTTGATTAGAGCAATTATGGCACTACTCTTCCTGGAAAGGGAAGAGGCAAATCACTGAAAAGTTAATTCCTCGGGGCTGCCCAGGCCAATGGAAAACCTTAGCATTGAGTTAGATGAAAAAAACCCCACCCAAACTCCCTTCGCTTTCACCATCAGAAAAACAATTTTATTATAATTCAAAGATTTTGCTGTGTGGAGTGTCAACAGATAGGAAAGCCAGACACTAATGTTCCAGCTCATAACAGATTGGATTGCAATTTAACATTTAAATGGGTTAGTCTGTCTATAAATCTATTTGTGGCTATTTCTGATCTTCCCCCGAGAAAAGCAAGAAAAAGTAATCTATAAATCATGCTGTTACAAATGTCTTTTATGTTCCTGGGTGGTTTTAGGAAGAGAAAAGGTATATTTGTTTCTTCATTTCCCTTCACTTATGCTTAAAAAACAGCTTTGGTTTTATCTTTGTTATACAGAAACGACCTTTCTGTTAGTAACTAGGCTGATAATGTTGTATAAGCATTCGGCAATGACTGCGCACTGTGCAGATTGTGTCAGAAGCGGGTAGGTCTATTCTTTCAAAGCACCAGTAGAAATGTAATTGCACATTTGTGTGGCAGCATGTAAGAGCAGGCACATAGGTTTACCTGCTCTGCCTGTTGCAGCAGTGATGAGTCTGTGCTGCTGCTGGGGAGCTCTGCGGGTGGAGTTTCTGGGGCACTAGGTAGGATTGGCATTTGCCTACCTTACCAGCTGCCCTCCACATGTTCTAGTAAAATGCATTGTTTTATGTTTTCTGTGCATCCCTATTACTCTCCTTCTGGCATTTACTAGCACATTATTGCTTCTGCCCTTTACAGTGATCAGTGTTAAGAACCTGTATTATTACAGCATAGTGTTATAAAACTGCTTAATTTAGAAAGCAGAGCTGTGTACTTGGCAGGACCTACGGAAACAAGCCCTTGAGTGGAGGTGTGAAAAATGGAATAAAATCAATATTCATTTGGTTAAATTTATGCAATGCCCTAGTAATGCCCAGCTGTGACAGGTTTAGCCAGATGTACTTACTCTACCCCTTCCAGCACATCTTCCCTACTTCCACTGTGACCAGTCAGAGATAACTGTCTGGAGCCAGGAAACCTTATATCATTAACTGGTGCTAGCTGGAGCAAAGTTTGTCAGAGGCTTCTTTTCTAAGCTAACACTGAAGAGGTTTTCAGCTAAATGTATGTTCCCCAAACATATTTTGCTTTAAGTTTCAAGCTTTATTTATATTTTTTGAAAATGGATGGCAGGTTTATTTTTCTATGAGTGTTTGGGTGTTTTTTCCCCCTTTGTTTTAGGACAGAAAGTTCTCAGGTACTAGTGGGGAGAAAAAGGAAACCTTTTCTCTTTAAAACTCCTATTAAAAGGAGGAAGAACTCTAACCTTTTATGCACTTTCCATGCTGGCCCTTTTAAGTATTGGCTGGCCAGTGGCTGTGGTTAACCTCAGTAGAAGCATGTAACTGGAGCTTACTATGTTTTTTCTTTGGTACAACTGATCCATTTGTTTTGGCAGTGTTGACTGTTTTGCAGGCGGTGAACCTGTTTTCTTACAGGCAGATTTCTTAGGTATGTGGAGATTGTGCCTTAAGGCTTTTAGTGAATTAATTCAGTTTGTTATATGTGGTTTTAGGAGTGCTTCAACAGCTAAAAACTCTATCGATGGAGGAAAGAACAAAACAAACACATGTGTTTGTTCCTTTAGGGCATGAATAGCTGATCTGATGACAATAGTAAAGGCAATTGCACTAGTCAGTGCAAAACTGCAACAGTTCACCTGAGACCTCACGAAAAAGTTCATGACACAGATGAGGAAGCCAAACCCAGTGAGTGTAGCCTGTCCACACTGCCAACTGGGAATGGATCTTGGCATAGGTATGCCAGCTCTGAGTTATGTATGTGCATTGTGCTGGAGAGCACTAGTTTCAGTATGCCAGAACTGTGCCAGGGCGACAGCAAAACACTAGGGGCAAGCTGCAATCCTGTACAAGAGCTTGTCCTATGGACTTCTTTAGGACTCTATAACTCTGCTGCTGAAACAGATCTGCAGAACATCATCTGCAAGGTCAGGCCATCAGAAATGGTCCACAAACTCCTGAGGCTTTTAAGTCATCTGTGAAGTAGCAAGCAGCTCTGCTATGGTGCAGAAGAAATGCTGTGTGGTTGTCAAAAAGGCCAGGTTGGATGGGTCTTTGAGCAACTTGGTCTAGTGGAAGGTGTCCCTGCCCATGGCAGGTGGGTTGGAACTAGATGATCTTTAAGGTTCCTTCCAACCCAAACCATTCTATGATACTACGAAAAAATAACCCTGTGTTGAGTAACATAGGCTTTGATTAGATTTTTGGGGAGTGTTGCTTGTATGTATTTCTTTAGAGAAAGAAACACTTGCCACACGTAGAAGGGATTTGGTAAAATATCAATAAATATCAAGTGGCAGAGACAGGGGAAATTGGTCTGCGCTATCAATGGGAGGGTCATGTTCTCACAGGTATGATTTGGCTTTTGCTCTGTAGACATTCAGTCACAAATACTACAAGACATATAGCATATATGTTATTTTGAGTCTTGTTGTGCATCTTTTGTAGGACTTCTGTGAAATTACAGTGTTGTTTTCTTCTAAATTATTCCCCTTGAAATCTGGTAACTTTTTTGTTTTTAAAATCAGTGTTCCATCTTGCTTGGTTTGCTTTTAGTTTGTATGGAGTTTCTAGACACAGTTGCAATTTGAAAATACAGCCTTGTATTATAAACAAAAGTGCAATGAAGCAGAAGCAACTCAATGAAACACTGTGAGGGTTTCAGCTTACAACAGACGTTAAAAGAACTTAGTGGTACAAGAATGTTTAATAAGTTCATAAGTTCCTAGTAGTTCTCATATGATCTTCTTGGGAATGAGTTCTGATTTCACTGCCAATGTTTCCTAGGTAGAAGTTCAAATAGGTAGTGAATATGATGTATTTGTTACCTAAGGCAGAAGCGTTCTAAAAAAAAAAAAAGTGGTGGAAAGGTGTCCGTTCTCTAGCCTGAGTCCCAAAAAGCTGACTCTTTATATTGACTTACAATTGGTCTCTATCCCACTTGGCTTTCCTATCTTTTTCTTTCAGTTAGTACTGTTAGCTGCAGTTGTGTTTTTGTGTGTGTGGTGGTGAAAAATTACTGTAGCTGTGTGTGGCTAGATTTTTTTTTCCAGTATGACAAATTGGAGAGTAAGTAGTCTGTAAGATCATGCCTTAAATTCATAGCATAATTCATAGCATAAGCTTCCACTGCCCAGGGGTCTGTGAAAAATTCGAAAATCCTGCTGAATGAGTCAGAAACTATGAAACTAGGGAATCATTATTTCTCTAGTCTAGATTCCCTACAACTTTTTTTGGGGGGTGTGTGTGCCTGTGTTTTAAATCAATTTTCTTTCACTTGGGGAAGAAATAGTTGTTTTTTCAAAATAAACCCAAACTTCTATAGATGTGAAAGAGGGAACAAAGCTTGATGACCTCTAACTATGAGATTGCATATTTCCAAAGTTGTATGATAAGGCCCATGATGAAAAATATGTGTTAAGCCAGAGAAGTTTACAATAAATGAAACTGCACAAAATTGGAATGGGAACTGAAAGCAACCGAACTTCTGAAACTATATCATACCTGTGATAGTATTTGGAATTTAAGGAACAAATATTCCAGGAGAGTTTTGATTTATTGCTTTACCTCCAGATTTTTCTTTCACAGTCTTCTTGCTTCTCTAACTCTGGAAAGATTAGTAAATGCATGACTTGGTCTACTTCATTCTTATGACATGATGACTCATCTGTCATAGTTAGCTGCATTAAGCAAGTCGTGTCATTCTGATTTCCTTTCAGGGAAGAACTAGTTTGCAAGGTTGAACAACTACAGGATATACTAATTAGTATCATTCTCTTCTCAGATCTCCCTGACATTGATTTAGATTTTCTTCCAAAAGATTAATAACTGAAGGTCTGTGAGGAGAACTGAATGTAACATTTTATCATTGAAACAGGATATTTTGACTTCATATTTGTTTGAACTGCTATCTTTAGAACCCACTCAGATTGTGTGTGTACTGTTTTTTCTTAAATGGACTGTTGCTTAAAAAAAAAATTAACTCTGCTTTTTTTTTTTTTTTTTGGGGGAAAGAGTGCTTGCCAATAATCAAATCTCAAATAGCCTAAGGGTTAGTCTGTTGCCATATGTTTTCCCTAAACCCAAGGCCATCCATTGAAGCACTTGATCTTATGTGTTCTCAGGACCTAACGGTTGGATAGAAAAGGATTAAGGAGTCCTGGATGGCATTGGTAAATGTCAAGGAGCTGTAGTTTAACAACTGGCAAACATTTGACTTGCAGTTTAATGAGTAAAACATCTGCTATTGCTCTAGAGCTGATGCATGGAAATTCATATCTGTTTTGCTAATGATTGCAATAATACAGGAAACCATAAACATTTTTCAAGTGACTGCAAGGTATTTTGCTAAAAGAAACTTTTACACAGATCTTTAATAGCTTACAACAGCAAGAAACTTGGTGGTACCAAACTCAGAATACACATTTTTTAAAAAAGTTGGGTTACGTCTCTAGAATATTGTATTTGGCTAACATACTTCTAAACATCAATCTTGTAGTCCTTGAATCAAGAACATAAATGGTCCTTTTAGCCAACCTTGCAAAATATTTTTACAATTCTTTCAGTGACTTAGTGCGGCAGTTATGTTCCCATTACTTCATGGTGGCAACAAAATGTCCATGCTGCTACTGCAATGCAAGCAGTAAGACTTACAAGCTTTCCTACGCTGATGGACTAATGATGGCTAAAACATGAGTTTGTTACTAGAGTAATTGGCAGAGGATGCAGCCGCATTTGTTTATCTTCCCATACTTGCACTGTTTTGGGCCAAGTCTAAAAAACTCTGTTATCCTCACTTGTAAATCTAATGTAGAAGTTCCAAATAATTTTGGGGGTTTTGTTTGTTTGTTTTGGGCAAAAGATGTTAAAGTAAGCATGTGCAAATCCTGTCTTTTGCCTAGTATGGTGGGGAAAACCTATTTTTCATTAAACAGAAGCAAGTTCTGAATTAAATGACATGTGCCACCACTCAGTTGTGGTATGGTCAGACCATTTGGAAAGTGTGACTATATAGGCAGAGGCACCTTGCTGTAGAGGTTCAAGAAAGTGTGGGTAAGAGTCAGATGGAATAACAAAGGAAAGGAGAAAATTCAGAATACATCTGCAGAATCCAGAACCCGTGAGAGAAATTTTGGCTTTCAATGTTGAGGATTAGATACTGACTAAGGGAAAAAAGCTGAAGATGTGAGAAAAGACTTTTTGTTTCCTTTTGATTCCTCCTGCACTCTGAAGAAACAGGATTTTTTATGTTCCTTGTAAATAAAGATACCAGACTCCATTATGAATGTCTTTTCTTAAGTAAAATCAACCCATATATCTTTGTTACTTTAGTCAGCTGCTTGGATCAGATGGGTTACAATAACTGTGGATATTCGCTCAGAAAAACTTCTTTGCTTGCAGATGTACTACTAATTCAATGTCTCCCCTTGTTATTCTGGAAGACATAAACAGAAACCATTAGTGACTTCTAACAAGTCTGTCACTTCATTCTCTAAACACGAAATGAACTGTGATACGCCCTGTGACAAAGCTAAACAAATAATCCCCAAATTTCAGGTCAACTACATCATGAAATATTGATGTAAATATATTATCTCAGAGGAAAATATGAATAATGGGCCAAATTTTCAGCTATACTAAAAGAAAAAATGGATTAGGACAAAGGAGGATCTGCTGCCATCAGCAGAAAACGTAATCAGGAATCTGTTTTATGGTGAGTTTCTTATATAAAATAGGAATATGCAGTTACTACCTGGAAAAAATTAAAATCAATAAATCACAAAAAAAAAGTGGTTTTATGGCATAGTGAAAGAGGCAGCTATGTGAAGGAGGCCTTAGGATGACAGAGGAAGAATATATAAAGAAAAAGAAAAGCAAATGTCACAGAGAACAAGAAAGTCAACACATACAAATTACACCACAACAACAGATTGAATGTCTAGATGTATTGACTGTGTTGAAAAATGAAAGTGGTAAAAGGGGTTGGAAAGCTAGCTTGCAATGCAGGTACCAGGCTACATGATTTTGTCCTCGGGTATCCATTGTCTTGTGCAGTTACAACATTTTATCTCTGCTAAGAAACAAAAAATTTGGGAATTATGTGGTCATTTTGCAAGGGTTGTCAAAAGATTTTCATGTTCAGACCTTCCAAGAGTCTTTGAAAGAATGCAGTGATCCTTGGTCACTACTTTTACTCTGAGGAAGACTTCCATTTCTAAGAATGGTTTATGATAGATGTGTTTAGAAAGAAAAAATACTACAGCAGTCTGATAGGGCCTCCTAAATAATCTTTTTAAAAAATATATTAATGCTAGTTTATAAATGGCATGCCCTGTAGGAGGCTTTTTAAAGGGAACTGTAAATACTGAATAAACCTAGAGGTGAAAACTCAGTTTTAAAGATGATTTTTTTTTTTTTTTTTTTGCTCTGTCTGCACATCGTCAGATAATCAAAATATCAGCTCAGTGCATTTTTAGGTTTGTATTTAATATGTTTAGTTTTCTTACTTACCACATATTTAATACACCTAGTTTTCTTAGTTACCACTTTGTAAAACTACCATTACTAGCTGTGTCACATTGCCATTCTCCCTTCCAGATCTGAACCAGGAGAGGTTTTGATTGGATATTAGGAAAAATTTCTTCACTGAAAGGGTTATCAAGCATTGGAACAGGCTGCCTAGGGATGTAGTTGAGTCACTATCCCTGGAGGTATTTAAAAGACATGAAAATGTGGCACTTAGGGACACGGTTTAGTGGTGAAATTGGCAGGGTTAGGTTTGTGGTTGGACTCGATGATCTTAAGTGTCTTTTCCAACCTAAATAATTCTGTGATTCTATTCTATGATTCTATGAAAATCCTTGGCTCAGAAAACAAGTGGTGCTCAGTAAAACTACAAGTGTCTGAAGTATCCTACTTGAGTCAGACCGTGTTCATGATTGAAACCCCTCTTCCAGTACCCATCTAGGAATACACTGTTCTAGCAGGGGAAGCTCAGGGCTGAGGGTGGGAAGACCTAGTTTCTGTTTTGAACTTCGCAAATAGCAGTGATCCTGAACCTGTGAGCCTGAGCCTTCTGTGACTCAGAACATAAAAATGTAATAAACAAGGATTCTACATGGGAAACTGCTGTCCTTGCTGCAACCTGTATAATTGTTTTTGAAATATGTGAGGGAAGCAATTGTTTTAGCTAATAGAAGAAACAAGCTTAAAAAATTCTTTATATATTTGCCACACTATTTGTTTCCTAGGGTGGTACAATGACAGTGCTTTGATATTGCAGTAGCTTGTACTACAAGATGTTCAAAGATAAGGGCTTTGTCTCCTGCATTTTCGATGTGCTGTTTCACATACCATTCTTGGAGCAGTTTGTACACATACCATTTTAGGCTTCTGGGATACTTCTTTACCCCTTTGCAAAATGTTTACCTGGATGGTCTGCAAAATGTCAGCAAGAAGAAGAACTGAAGTATCACATTCTAGCATCTTGCAGGAATTGTACTTTTCAGCAGTTTTGTGTTGCTTTGTTTTTTTGGGTTTTGGCTTTTTCTTTTTTCTTCCTTTTTTTTTTTCTTTTCTTTTTTTTTATCCTGGAAGGAAAATGGAATTCTAAGAATTTTGGCCCATAGGGAATGGTGAGTGCAGTCATTGAAATTACTGAGACTGAACATATGGCTGCAGAATTAATCTCTCTCTTGAGTATAAGTAGTTCAATATGGAACATGATGATTGGAAATGAACAGTGAAATTAGTAAACAGGAAAAGATGACATGATAAGAACTTTCTCAGGGTCAGTAATTCCAAGCCAAGCACTCATGTCTTGCAAACATGTGAAAACTTTGCTCAGTCCCCAGACAGTAAGATGCTTTGGGATTTGTCCAGTAATTGTTTAGCTCTACTGAAAATACGAATGGCTATGTAATCTCTGTGGTGGGATCTTAATGCAAGGCAGAAAACTGAAATGAAAACAATAAAATAGCAGCGCTACATTCAGGAAGCTGAAAGTTGTTTTGGAAATATTCATAGGCTGAAGAAAAATGTTAGATGATAAAAGGTATTGTGAGCTGTTAAAAGAAGCAAAATTGTATAAGCTATTGTACTGTGAATCTCGGATATAGATTATTCTTATTCCTGACCTACTAGATCATCCTGAAATATTTCAAAGCAGTGATGCTTACACTGGCTCAATGGCAACTCTTTCATTATTATAATGGCAAATGAAGAGAAGACAGACAAATACCTGAAGATGTTTCTCCCTTTGTGTTTGCTCCTTCTTCCTCTCTGTGGCTCTGGCCTGCACATTTTGCC
Organism: Haliaeetus leucocephalus; assembly: GCF_000737465.1. Lineage (NCBI taxonomy): Eukaryota > Metazoa > Chordata > Aves > Accipitriformes > Accipitridae > Haliaeetus > Haliaeetus leucocephalus. Next base: position 2,908,848 of record NW_010973368.1, on the reverse strand, counting down.
TACATGAGTATGAGTATAGTGAAAATGATGCCTTGTGAAAGCAGTCGATGAAAAATATATATGTTGACAGGAATGGAGTAAGTAAGGGGCAGTACAGAAACTTGGTTTTCTTCTGAGTTCGTGTTTGAGAGGACATGGTGACTGCCACTTTATTTACTCTCTTTGAGCATGGACAATTTCTCCCTATCCATGCCCTGCTCCTCAGAGTACTCTGCTGAGAGAGTAGGGTACATTTTGATGATGTGCTTCTGGGGGAAGCCACGGGACAAGAAAACAGGGTGCAATCTTCTGGACAAAGGCATTCTGGGCAAGTTACAGAAAATGTTCCCTGTTCCAGGTGAAATCAGAGGCATTCGTAAGTAATACAGAGCAACTCTTTTCTATCCACATGAGTCACTGGAAGAAGCTGCTGACACAACCCTGAACTCCTCTAATTTTCCTCTACCACTCCATGTCATGTTGTGTTCCCTGGTTGGTAGTTCTGGTCTGAAACTTTTGTTAACTGCCTTCTGTGTTCTCAATCTCTGCAGAGTTCTTCTTAATCACTTAGTAAAACTTACTGATTCTGTAGATCAAACTGTACAATTTTCTTAAAGACAGTACCTTTGTGAAAGGGAATTATGTTGTTTATCTGTTCATTCAGTTTGTAAAATGGACTGGAGAGGCAGGTATATTTTTAGATGAGTCATCCAGTAAAATTGAACTTTTGAATAACCCTTTCATATAACATAGGAATAGAAGTAATTGGACTGAATAAATCAATCTGCAGTGAACAGCTGAACCAAGCTGTCATTTATAGATATTTAAAAGCTTAAAAAAGCAACAAAGAAGTTAATCTAGTTTAAAGAAAACAAAATAATACCTACATAAATCCTATCAGGACAACATGGCTTGTAATCTTTAGACATCACAAGATTTCTTAGCATTCCTGATCTGTTAGGATGTGTGAAGCATCATTTCCAGGATGTCTGTGTTTAGACAATATGCCTAAAGGCAGAATGTAATATACATTAGGATTCCATTTTTATGTAAGTAACTTCAGTTTAACTGCATTTAGGTTGGACAGTAACTAATCACTATCTGACTCATATTTTAATACTATAGCACCTACGAAACCTTAAATACTACTTTAAAATACTAAGCAAATGCTATCTTAAATGCTGTTTCATGCCCTGGCTCACAGATGCAGAGGCAGGAGCAGGCTACTGTCAAATACACAGCATTGGCACATCAGCATCAAAGCTGTGTGGGAGGAAATGCCATCCTGTATCAACCTTTCAAAGATGCAATTCCCTGCCATTCTGCTGCTAGCTGGAGCATAATTGCATTTTTAGTATGGTCCTTTGCATATTCCTTCAGTGCACTATTCATTATGCTTACAGCTTTTCTGCAGAAGAGTTGGATGGTGGTTCCCATTCTCATCCTGAACTTCACCACTCATCTACCATTCAGCTAGTTTAGGTCATATTTGTTGTAGTGCTTAAGTTAGGTAACTGGAAGCAGGGAAAGTCTTGGTTTTCCTGTGCTTCAGTTCTGTGTTGGATCCCACTTACAGCTGAGATGGGCAAGATGGGAAAAGGACGAATGGTTTTGGGGGAAGAGATAGTCTCATGCTGGAAGGGATATGTTGCATTGTTTACTTCTAGCAACTAAGACAGGTGTCAAGGCAGAGCAGGCAATGTAAGTAATGCTTGTGTTTGTCAGTGCCTAATTTGGAAGATCCTGACCTGCCTGAGCGCTCTCTAGTGTCTGTGCAAACTCATATATGTAAACAAGTTATGAAATATTGTCTCTCAACAAATCATTTTTCACAATATAAAATGCATTGTTTATTTGAACAGTCACAGTAAATGTTATAAATGGGTCCAGGCAGCAAACCTCAAATCCTGATCTTTATTATCTGTTAGAAAACCTGGTTTGGCACCATCCATTGAAAGCAGTGGTAATATTTGCATTTAAAAATGACTGTCTGTCTGGTGAATTAAGGCCAGTTGTGAAACTGCAGCCAGAATTCTTACAATGTTTTCACTCCCACCACCAAAAGTAATCAGCCAGCTGGCCAAACCCAGAAGTCATTCTTGTCCTGTGCCCATGTAATTTTTTTTATTGAAAAAAATGTTTTGTTTATAGTCATTGTTTACTTTGCATTCAGTTTAAATTATTATAATAGCTTTTTCTATTAACTTGCATGTTCTGATTACTTATTTTACTTCTCTGGATATCAGGTACAAGAAAATGCCGTATCTCTTTTCTGCAGTGGGTAACTGATAAGTCTTTCAATAGCTCTTAACAATAATAACAAAACCACAAACATTTCAGAAGTTTCTGTTGAAAAAAATCAGTCATTACATGTCTACATCCTTCTGAGATCAATAACTTCTCCTCGGTACTTTTTCATTCACACTGCCTGCCATGATTTGCTATTCAGACAACCAAAGAGTACCTGCTGTAAGTGAAAGCAAATATTAACACTAGTCTGGTAGTTTTCTTTTAAAACAGCAAACGGAGACTCAAGCTCCCTTTTGTCCGTGACCTTTTCCATAGCCTTAAATAGAATCCAACTCTTCAGCTGAGTAATCAGCATGAAGAAATAATGAGGCATACATGAAAAAGTTAATATAATAAGGAAAAAAGACTTTTATCATAGCAACTGACAGTGATACTGTATCATATGAGACAGAAGTCTATTGGATGTGTGTTTGTTTAAATGGATTTATTGTTATGTGGTTACACACAGCACACTTGGTGCTAGTCAGATTAAGCAAAGACAGCAGTGTGTAACCTGAAGAGCATAGCATTAATGACATTAATGACAATGTAATTGTGTATCACTAGCTATCCTGTAATTTTTTTTTTTTTTTGCTTTTCCAAAAAGCTAGTTGTATATTGGAGATTCACAAGACTAAATCCAACACAACTTCCGCAATTTCCAACAGTTTTTGGACTGAGGCCGTCCCCCCCTGCTTCCTTCCCAAGAAACATAATTATTGTGATTCTTTCAATGTCTTAGCCCATTACAAGGACACTTCTTCCTGTCTGGGCAAAACCAAAATAAATCCTTCAAATGAAAAAGGGAGAGTAAAACTAGTGGAGAAATGACAAAATTAGGAATAAAGTGCTCTGCTAAGAGAACATGTAGAAAATGGTCTCTTTTCTGTATGTGGGAAAATACACTCCTTTTACGTATCCAAGAATCTATGCTTGGATGGATTCTTGGATACGTAGAGTCCTCTGTCCTTGCGGATGGAGGTTTTTCAGAGCCCAAACCAGTGTTCATTCCTTATGCCTTTTTTTTTTTGAGGCCTATTTTCAGAGTCTTTTAGACTGGTTGGGGTGGTTCCTGCCTTCTTGCATAGAAAGGATTAATTTTCACTTTTCTTACCAAAGTTGGTTTTATCTATGTTCACAGGACTTCCTGCTGATAAGCAAAGGAATGTAATGTGTGAATTGGGGTTGAGTGAGATTGAACCTGGGTTGATGTATTTCAATCTAAGTGTAATGACTATTAAGTTCCTGTTGCTATCTTTGTATGTCTTTTGTCAGAGTACTTTCAAAAGTCAGCAGAGCAAACATTATTCCAGATTTATTTTGATGTGTTTTAAAAAAAAAATCACATAGCGTGTTCCAAAGAAAAGTAAAGGAAAGCTAATTACTTAATCTGAATTCATTTTTTTCATTCTTTGAAAGGTTATACTTTTCCAGATCTTGCAATTAAGTTTTAACTTGTTTTGTCCCTTTCTGCTTTGTCATAGTAGTACGAGACATTATATGTTCTATATGGCCGAAGTATTTATCCTAATTTAAAAAAAAGGGGAAAAAAATTTAGTAATTATAGTGATGTACTCAGCTACTTTTTCTTTATTCTGTTGTTTTTTTTCCTGTATGTACTTAGCTAGACACAGTATTCTTCCTAAGTACCACAACTTTTAGACTTAACACATTTGCTTGCAGCCTAAATGTTGTCTTTCACCTTTGGTTGATTATATTGACTTGTTTTCCTTTTAGCTTGACTACTATAGAGCTTATTTATTGTGTTTCCCCATCTCCCTCCTCTGCAAGGAGTGGTCTTGAAAGTTTTTTAGTGTAATGGGTGATTTTAATAGTCTTTTCCTGCATTTTAATCTAGGTTAAATAGTGTAATACTTAGGAAAGGTTTTAAAGATAAAGTTTTTAGCACCACGAAGAGAGTGATCTAATTTTTGTGAGACTGAGAACATCTGTTTATTGCAGTAAATGGAATTATGAATTCATCAGTGAATTCTTAACCTTTCATTTGAAAGACCTTCTGGAAAAAAAAAATCAAAAGAAGTTCTGTATATCCTTACCATATTCAATGCATCTGAACATGCTAACCTATATGCACTTATTCTGGTTCCCATCAAAGTCTATGGCAATTTTGTAGTGGGAGTCAATTTCCTGCAGTGCACAATAAGAGAGACTGCACCAGGGACAGCAGTTGTTCACTTAAGGGCCCCTAGTAGGGTTGTGAAAACACCGAAGATAGAAGGTCCAAGGCAGCTGACAGTGATAGAAGATGAACCAGATATGAAACAAGATTTTTGTGTAAACCTGAAGTAAGGTTTTTAATTTCTGTTGACAATCAGCAATTTCAGGAAAATCTTCAGTATTGTGAATACTATAGGGTGAGTTGTTTGGGGTTTTTTTACCTTCATAGGAAATTTTGATCACAATCTAATATCTGTTAGCAGAGATACCCAGCATGAGAAATGCAGAATTTATTTTGCCTCGGGCTTCCTAATGTGCATGACACATGACAACATATATTCTATTAACTTCAGTCTGGAGCACACAGTTCTTCTGAAAACTTTGATACATTTGTCTGAAATCAGGCACTTGGACAATGAGGAAGAATACTTTGACTTCAGCAGCTTAAGGTTTGCCTGGATTATCTGTGACAGAGGCAGGGGTAGACACTTTAGAAGCTGAATTACTTCAAGCGTAGAACCGATTTATCTCTTTGTGAGCACACTTACTGTATTCAGTGTGCATTTTTCAGTTTCTGTTAAAAAAAAAAAAAAAAAAAGGAGAGAGAGAAGTTCTGCAGACAACCATAACACATTTATCATGCTTCATCATTTGTAGTGAACTCAGATTTAAAAGGGCTATGTGTGGATGGAGGAGGCAATGAACTTCTGCTGCATTGAAAGTATGAATGCTTGCATTTTTTTGAGACCTGTTTATTTGATGTTACAGTCTTAGCGTTCTGCTGGCAGAATGGCCTTGTGCTTTCCTAGATTAAAATTAAAAGAAAATCTGTCATGCATTACCATACTGGAAACTTTGAGCTGCATCCATCATCTTGGACACATGTCTAGAACTGAAAACTTGCTGGAATAGCTGTTATTCTTCATGTGGACCTGGAGGCTTTCAAGGACACATTATTTTTTAAGGAGATATGAGACAAATTATTGGAAGAGGAATCTGTAGAGTTACAATATGCATAGAAACCATCTCTGGTGTAGAAAATCCCTGATCCACCAATTGTTGGGCCTGGGACAGTGGGTGTATAATTAAGTGAAGACAGTACCTCTGTTTCATCATTCCTCCATATTTTTCTCAGTTCCACTTCTCTTGTTCATATAATTAGTATTTCTTAATTTAATCCAGATTTAATCAAGCTGGTCATATGTACCCTTACTACAACCTGGCTATCAGCCATAAGAAGCCTTATTTTCTCTTATTTTTCATGCTAGACACCACAGCAACTCCTATTAGTTGGAATACAAGCTGCTGGAAGAGTACAGTTCTCCCATTTCCAAGAGGCTTACTTCCTTCAAAGGGATGGCATTTTGCTCTGTGCAGATGGCACATGCTGATGCACAAGAGTTGTGTAGTTGGCAGATTTTTATGGCAAAATGTTCAACTGTAAAACAGAGGAACATCTTCTGGAGACATTTTTTCTTCAAGGCAGGGGCTAGCATTTTTTTCAGCAAAATGGAGGAAAGCATTTGAGTTAAATGGGACACTACTTTTTCTCTACTAGTTCCTTCTCAGAATGAAGGAATGGTTTTAATTGAAAATTTCCATACACTATTCCAAGGCACACACTTGGTACAGGAAATTTTAGTCCAGACTCTTAGAGCTCAGGAAGCTTATCAGCATTGAAACCAGGACCTTCACTTGGAAACCGTGAGGCTATGGGAACAAACATGCTAGAACAGAAGTGTGTGGTGTCAGTTAAGGTGTTTAGTGTCTCGAGAATTGCAAATCTGTGAGGAATATTCCAAGTAAAATGTAGTTATTCTATTCCAAACTGTGAAAATTGTATTATTAACAAACTGCTTCAGGGCTTCCTGAGACCTTTATAGCTGTCTTGATATGTTCTGGTTGAATGTTATTGACTGCTACAAATTATCCTTTCTGTTATATTCCTCTTTGCTGTGAAGCAGAAATTTGATGTTAGTGTGCCACAGAAGACAACTTTCTTTCAATGTCTGTTTTAGGATTTTCAGTTGTGAGTTGAACAGATACTCCAGATTACTTATTATTATACTCCAGCGGTTCCTAAAAAGATCAATGACAGAGCATGACATAATAGGGTTAGGTAGAAGTAAACAAACAATTTTTTAAACATAAAAATAAAAGGAAACTGCTCTCCTATGAACGTCGTTGTTATTATATAGTTGTTGCTATGAAAATTGCTGTACTGTGAATATGCTTCCCCTGAATAACAATGGTTCAAGTGTGTACTCATCAGGCAGGGCAATAGAGATAATTTAGTCTTGATTATTATTCCATTGTGATTGGTAATGGAAATGTAAAGGAAATGACTGCTCTGCATTTCAGGAGGGGAGGAAAAAGACAAAAAGGGTAGAAAAATATCAGCAGCTAGGGGAAAAAAACATGAGAGGAAATTAACAGACGAGGTACTTAAGAGTGCTCACAGAAAGAATAAGGAAGGAAGCACCACAGAAGGTTTGGGTGGGTTGAAGTGTTTGGGCATACTTTTGAGGGAAGGGCTACAACTAAGAAAGTGAACTGCTGAAAGCCCAGTACTCAGAAGACATCCAGAAACTTGCAGCAGAAAGCTCCAGCCATTTATTCCAGTCCTTCTTGCCTGTTCCTTAGCCAGCTCTTAATCTGTGAGAAAACTTTCCCTTTTGTCCTATGGTATCTTTAGATTATTTAAGAGCCTTAAATGAAGAAATTAATAAACAGGAAGGAAAAGGGAGAAATAGAGACATGTTTAACAAAGTAGAGGAGAATACAAGTAGAGCCTAGGAAAGATCAGTGCATGGACATAATAATTTCATTGTGCTCATATATAATCCTGAAAGCTGTCAGTGATGTGGCAAACTTTACCAATGACACAAAATTTTCAAAACAGTCAGGTGAAAGCTGACTGTCAAAAGTCTCAGGTTTTGTGTTATTATCACTTTCTGTAGATGGGTCAGGAGCTTTCAGCTGTCTATTACTACCCAGGAAAGATCGTGGCATCACTATTCTTTGCCCTATGAAGAAACAGTTCAGGGCTTCATGATAAGGAAATAATAATAACAATAAAAGTACTAGGGAATAGTAGGAAAGAAGCAAATGTGAAAATCTCAGGTTATGATCATGCTGTTTTCTAAAACTGTATCTCATCCATCACTCAGTTCGTGTCGCCTCTTCTCATGAGAAAGATTTAAACAGCGTAGAGGTCTTCAGTGTGGAAGAGAGAGGAGGTAGATACAGGAAAGGGATATAAAATTCTGAATCTTATGAAGATGTATAAGCAATAATCATCACTGCTGACTATAAGGACTATCCAGCAGCAGGTTTAAATGAATAATAGCAAAGTAGAATTTTTGCATATGATATCTCAGCAAGATTTTCCACAGGACTCCAGAAATGAAGAGAGGGAAGAGCAATTGTGCAAATTAACATTAGAAAGATTTCTCAGATTCTATTAAATGCAATGCTACAATCTCTGACTTGGGAACCAAGAAGATATCACTCAACTTGCTGTATTCTTACAGACTCTCCCTCCTGGGAGATAATGGTCAGAGGTGTCTTTTGGTGATTCAGTTAATCTCCACTTAATGAATTGAAGTGAAAGAAAATGAAGGAAGATGGAAAAAAACCCCCCAAACCAGCCACAAAACCAAACCAGCCACCAAACCAAACCTGTCCTAGTTCATAGATGTAGTGATAGAAGGGAATTCTGTCTTTCTAAATATTGCTGTCACAGATGCCATTACATCTTCCAGGTTAAGTTGAGCAGGGTGGGAGGATGCTATAGTCAGGTAGTGTATTTTCTAACTATCTACATTCTTGTGCGCTTTATCCTATAAGGAAACAGCAGAAATATCTTAGAAAATATGCAAAGCTGATCTGCATGCACCTTTCTGTGTGCTTCCTGAAAACTTGAGCTGTATGCTAGGAAGCTTGTATCTTTTGTGCTTACAAACCGAAATTTGCGTTGTGTCCCTATTCTTGGAGCCCAAATCCATGGGGAAATCTACATTTCAAGAAAGCATGTGGGTGGGAGAGAAGAAAGTCGAGCCTCCTTCAGCTTGGAACTGTTATGCCTGGAACTGTTATACCCAGACCTGCAGCGCAGATGGGTTGGGCAGGACATACATCTGGTCTCTCTCCTTTCTTTACAGAACAGATGGGGAAACATCTCTTGCAAGAGCAAAGGGTGCCCAAACCACTGAATGACCTTGCTTGCTCTTTTTACAGATCTAGGCTCTTGGGAAGGGGTGGAAAATGGGCTATGGGATCAGGAGGGAGGAAAGAATAGCTACCTGCTCTCTAATACTTCTGATAACTTCAGCAGGCTGGGTTTTTGCATCAGGTCTCAGCAAATATAGGCAGGTACATTTGCTTGTCACTGAGGCAAGGAATACTTGCTGCTAAGACTGGACAACGTAGCTTACTTGCTTGGTTCCCTCAAATCCTGGACATAGCCAGACACTGCTGCTGAGGTCAGACCATCCTGATATGACAGAGCGAGAGGGAGGCTATGACACAAGCATCAAATTCATTTCCTGAATGTGGAGGGAGGGTATTTGCTCACTTACAAAACACACAATAAAAAACCAGGTTACTCACAAAGTAAGTGGTCTGCTGTGCCAAAGTTGGGGCCGGGGGGGAGGAACATGGGGGAGACAGGGTATAAGGAAGCAAACTGCATAAAGGGTAGCAAGAGGGAGGGACAGGTTTGAAGCAAGCAAATACATGTCACCAGGTAGAACTAGTGTGACTAGGTCTGAAAAGTGCTTTTTGATTGTTTCAGTAGCAGGTCCTCTCTGCATGTGCTTCCTACAGCTGAAGAATAGCAGCCTAGTGCCCCAGGCTAGGCATCTGCTGAGCAGCTATGAAAGCAGGAGATGAGCAATGACTTTGCACATCTCCATGCAGAGAACTTTCTGATGTTTTCTTGGTAGTCTGTGTCTTTCTGCACAGCCACTGAGAATCATTTATGGAGGGAGAGTTTCAATATTTGCAAGATTATAGCAACATGTCTTTTTATAAAAGTAAACTGTTTTTCTGTGCTGGTTCTATGCATATGCTCTTAATTCATGCTGTAAAGACAAGTAGGCGCCTACAAGAACATATTTAGGATTTCTTTTGTTTAGTGAAATTTGCAGTGCAAAGTAGAAATAACCTCTTAAAAAGAGTATCTGATAGTAAAAGCTGTTGTTGAGCTGAAAAAGGAATGGAATTCAAAGCAATAAAATTCTTCACTAGCTTTCACAGACGAGAAAGCAACATGAAAAATAATCAAGGAAAACATGTAACACTTGTGAAGAGTTTTGTTTTTCCTCATCAAAAGCCAAATCGTGGCTCATCTAATGTGTGAAGATGCTCAGTCTCTCATTCCCTTGCTTGTCTACTGTGTATATCATCTAACACATCCAAGAGAAACAATCTGATGGCACGTTACATAGTGTGGAGCAGTTTCTCTTGTGTCAACACATGCAGTACTTCATAGTGTCTGTTCATGTGCTTTCTCTAGTCCTGTTTCTGCTTTCCCAGCTGTGCTTAACTTGAGGAACTTCAGTTAAATACCTGACTTTGCGGACCGCTGAAAAAGGACAGCAGGGGAGCCATTGTAGCCTTCTATATAGATGCAGAGGGCTTTCCTTCCTTCGTCTCTTCTATTTCTGCTGAGGTGGGTAGAAATCTGTCTGCTCCTTTGTCTGTGATGAGAGCTGCGTTTCTGAGCTATCAATTAACTTTGTGCTGTGCTGGCCTGTGGCCTTCTCCCCTTCCTATGGGAGCTTTCTGGCAGTCACCCAGGCTCTGCTGCAGCCTTGTCGGTGGCATTTCTGTTCATCTTACCTACAGGGCATTTCAGATGAGTTCAAGGGAGAAATGTGAACAGAGAAATGAATACTGAGCTGGTTAATGAAACTATGGGAGCTTAAGTGAATGTGAGGCCTCTGGAGAAAAAATTTCCATTGGCCTCATATTAAGAAGAGTAGACTTTGTCATTTTGCTATGGATGCTATGGAAAACTGGTGGTGACAGTCTCTGTTGAAAAACAGCTCAGATTTGGTCCAGAGCATATGTGAACATACTGTCTCTCAGCAATTAAATCAGTGCTCATATGCTCTTTTTATGACAAGCAAATTTGTAAATATTGGTAGTCTATTATGAAACAGTTTCAGGGAAGAAAGACAGGCTGGCATAAGTTTCTTGCTGTTTCACTGGCAGAAATAATTAAACATTAATTTTAATTTAAATTATTCATAATTATAGTTTCTACAGAATTGCTTGGGGCAGTATTTAACCTTTAAAAATGTTTAATGTTTTCTGCTGTAGTTCATATAAGATTCACATATTGCTGTAAAACGATGAGTAATTAGTTTTGCTTATGTGATGTCCCTTAAACAGTATATTTGACACTATTGTTGACTAGTGTTACAGCAATGTTTACAGAAGTACATGTAAACTGCACAGTACCCTAGCTAAACTTAGCAAAATTATCCAATATAAAGATCTGATAATCTTCAATGGTATTTAAAAACCAACATAGATATAAGTGACTTAATGTTGATGCCAGGTATACTAAATAAGATGAAGTTTAATAAACCCTCAACAACTGAGCCTGTTGTTACCCTCAAGCATGGTTACTTAACCATGCAAAACTGGCATGAAAAACCTCCAGACTGGAATGACGATGGTGTGTAATCATTCTGATCCAGGTTAATATATTTGGTGCTGTGCAAGGTAGTGAGGCAGTGGATTGCTGGTGGTAATCTGGAGGTGAAGCATACTGACTTAATAACATTTGCTATCTAAATGCCTTTCAACACTTTGTGTGATGGAGGAAGTGAAATTTCCTTTTTTTGATTCTACAGATTTGAAAATTGAAACAGAGGGCTAAAGTAAGTTGTACGCCAGGCACTGGAAAAAGAAAACAAGTCTCGTAGTCCCAAAGAAGCAATTTCATCCAAGAACAACTTCTCCATTTGTGGAGAAAAATGTTAATTACATTAGTAATTAGTTTTAATTAAAAATACATTTTTTTTCTTCCTTTCCAAGTAGTTCACACTTCTTTTGCTGCTCCCACATCATGCTGTCCCAACTCTGTCCTGAGCTGTTGTGTACCCTGACAATTTCATCTAATATCATTCCTTACTTTATTCCTATCCTCCATCCTATGTCATCTTCTTCTGGGCCACACAACCTAATGTGCTTCTCTGGGATCAGTTAGGAGACTTTGCAGCACTGGGTCTTGCAACACTTGATCTCTTTGAAGACCAAACCAAACAAAACTCATAAAGGTCAAACAAACCAGAAAGGAATTAGCGGAATATTCAGAGAGCACCTAAAAATTAGTCACAATCCATTATGTCTCCTACTTGTGGTGTCCTGATTTCAGCTGGGATAGAGTTAACTGTCTTCCTAGTAGCTGGTACAGTGCTGTGTTTTGAGTTCAGTATGTGAAGTATGTTGATAACGCTGATGTTTTCAGTTGTTGCTCAGTAGTGTTTAGACTATGGTCAAGGATTTTTCAGCTTCTCATGCCCAGCCAGTGAGAAAGCTGGAGGGGCACAAGAAGTTGGCAAAGGACACAGCCAGGGCAGCTGACCCAAATTGGCCAACGGGGTATTCCATACCATGTGATGCCACATCTAGTGTATAAACTGGGGGGAGTGTGGGGGGGGATCATGACTCAGGGACTAGCTGGGTGTCGATCAGCGGGTGGTGAGCAATTGTACTGCGCATCATTTGTACATTCCAATCCTTTTATTATTGCTGTTGTCCTTTTATTAGTATTATCATTATTAGTTTCTTCTTTTCTGTTCTATTAAACCGTTCTTACCTCAACCCATGGGTTTTACTTCTTTTTCCCGATTTTCTCCCCCATCCCACTGGGTGGGGGGGGGGAGTGAGTGAGCGGCTGCGTGGTGTTTAGTTGCTGGCTGGGCTTAAACCATGACATTTGCAAACTGCTTATTTACTGTTTTTATTTAGCTGCACTTTGGGCATAAATCTCTAGGTGCCCTCTTCACATGTGCAATTCCTACTTAGGAAACTGTTATGGTTTAACCCCAGCCTGCAACTAAGCATCATGCAGCCACTCACTCACCTCCCTCACAGTGGGATGGAGGAGAGAATTAGAGGGGTAAAAGTGAGAAAACTCGTGGGCTGAGATAAAGACAGTTTAAGAGGTAAAGCAAAAGCCATATGTGCAAGCAAAGCAAACCAAGGAATTCATTCACCACTTCCCATCAGCAGGCAGGTGTTCAGCCATCTCCAGGAAAGCAGGGCTCCATCATGCATAATGATTATTTGGGAAGACAAACGCCATCACTCCGAAGGTGTCCCCCCCCTTCCTTCTTCTTTCCCCAGCTTTATATACTGAGCAAGATGTCATGTGGTCTGGAATATCCCTGTGGTCAGTTGGGGCCAGCTGTCCTGGCTGTGTCCCCTCCCAACTCCTTGTGTACCCCCAGCCTCCTCGCTGGTGGGGTGGGGTGAGGAGCAGAAAAGGCCTTGACTCTGTGTAAGCACAGCTCAACAATAACTAAAACATCCCTGAATTACCAACACTGCTTTCAGCACAAATCCAAAACATAGCCCCATGCTAGCTACTATGAAGAAAATTAACTCTCTCCTAGCCAAAACCAGCACAGAAAGAAACCTTGTTCACTTGATTCTCCTCTGTGATGTTCTGGAGGCTCACACTGCCCACCACTAGTACTGTGTGTTTACACCACCGGCATTTTCTACTCTGTTATGCTTGACTTGACAGGTGCTATTTAGAGTCTGCTAAAAGTTTGAGGCATCAGCTAAGCTTTCTAAGGTAGAGCTTATAAATATTTGAAAACTTCTTGATCTTCCAGAATTATTATTAGCATCCTATGGCACCCTTAGAGACTACCCCAGAGGAATATTTTGTTACAATTCGACTGCAGTTCCTTCCCTATCCTCCCCCTTCAAATCAACAAAACAACTTTTTAAGAAGAAAGTTCTTCATTGATCTCCTTTGCTATTGAGTCATACTATGTAGCAGCTAGTAGCAATTTTTAAACCAACACAACAGACGGACTATAATTCTGTGATAATTTCCAGCCTTCAGTTTTCCCAGGAATAATCTTATTCATGTCCAAATGAGTGTCCTATATTACTGAAATCTTTGGTATGCTGAGACACAGTAAATCACAGGGGTCGAACTAAGAATATTAAATAGGGTACCAAATATGAACAGAAACAGAGCTGTTCTATAAATGGATTTCAATGGGAGGAAAAAAAAATCAATATCCCCTTCATCCACATGTTTTGTAGGAACAATGATAGATAATAAAATATTTAAGAACACAGCATACATTGCAGTCTTCCAAGCATTTTAACCTGTTATTATCTTTTTTCCCCTCTATTTTCAGAAGTTCCATGTTTTAACTGATAGCTGACCCATTACCAGGCTCCTTTGTATCTTATTTTATCTTGTCAATTGGAAGCTTAGTACTTAAGCAGATCTTACAACCTCTCATGCCATTTTTCTTTCGATAGGTGAAATCAGAGGCAACTCTCCCCATTATTTATGTGGATTTGGATTCGGAAAGATGGTGATTTGCATTCAGATGTTATCCTTAGTGGAATAATAATAGTAATGATGACGATGACAATGATGTGACACATAGAACAATAATAACTAAAAACAACCCTGCCAGTGATGTACCTCTTTCAAAGCAAACTTCTTGGACTGTGTCAAGTACGATACTCCTCTGTTCTTTTTTTCCTAATCTTGCAAAAGCTTAGTTCACGTATAATGAAGCTTGTCTATATGAGCACCCTTTATTTGTATCCTCAGCTATTTACTGACAGTACTTTTCTTCCCCTTCAAAGCCTCATTTCAAAGAATTCCTTCATAAAATATACAATGATGCTACTTAAAGTGTTAATAACTCTTGGGTATGTTTGCTGTCTGCATTGTGGGATCAAGGTATATGAACTTTGTTCTCTTTTTCACTCTTAAGTCTTAATTTTGGGGAGCTGCTCTTTTTGAGTTGATAACATTTCACTATTAGCTGTTTAGCATATACAAGGGCCAATGAATAATTAGAAACCGGGAAAGGGAGTTGGGTAGTAGCAATAACAGGCTCAGTAGAAGACTTTATAGCACTATATCAAAACTGAATTGTCTTACATGAAAGCTGAAGCCTGATCTAACCCTAACTCTTGCTGTGGGAAAAGGAGCAAGGATATGAGCCACACAGAGCTTATTTTGTTTCTACTACTGAGAATGGGGGAGGAAGGGAAGATGGTTACTTTTCCTAGGAGTAGCTAGCTTGATTCTGGCAATGGCTGCTCTTCCACATGTCCAAAAGTACTCCAAAATGAAGACCTGCACATGCAAGCAAATGTCTTCATTTCAGAAGTGCAGTGTACCGAGCAGCTCCCTCTATAGCAAAATGACTGGTGGACAACATAAAGTTTTAAGGTAGCTCTGCAGCATATTACATGATCTTGCTGATTTGATTTTAATGTCAAATACTTTTATTTCTTGCTCTCGCTGGTATTTAAATGAGAAAGAGAGTAATTTATACCTGATCTTTTAAACATTGACAGGTTTTGGTAATGTCAAATGCTCACGGAAAATTTAAATGCATAGCTAAAGCTTTTAACATTATGATCCTGACTGCTCAACATTATAAACATCTGACCCAACTATTTTTTGTAGAAAACAAGTGCAAAAAACTAAGAGAGTGGAAAATGTAGACTAATTTGCAGAACTGGGTCTTGCTTTGCAAAGATCATTTTTAAGAAGTACTGGTTAAATGGAAGCAGATTTCACTTAAATAATTTTCTGCTCTGGTGAGAACAGAAACATTTCTATTGGCAACTTAATTTGCAACTTTTAAACTACATTTTATGTACTCTTCCCCCACATAATTACTGCTTAAATTTTGAAAGGCAATGTACAGAAAACCATCTAACTCAATAATAAGAATTTAATTTTGTATAAACTGTAAATAGAACGTGAGTGCTACTTTGAACTTGTTCACTAGTGTAGATTCAGATAAAATTGGCTTTCCTGCTATCTCTATCTTCAAATTCTCAAAACTAAATCTGTTGTAAAACACAGAGCTGTTAAAAGGCAGTAGGACAGATAGATACTGTGTTCTTCTGCTCAAATATTTGGATAGTCCTATACTGGAAAAGGGAAATGAAACTGAACCTTCTTTCATTTCAGTAGTCAGTTGCTGTTGTCCTTTATTTCTCAAGTGTTGCTGTGAGGGGAACTACTTAAAACCTTGAATGTATCATGTTTTTAGGGGCATTCTAGACAATTTATTGCATTATTATTATGATGCATGCTGCTACACTACCAGCAACAGTGATACTGTATAGGCACAGGGAATTGTCTGGGTCACTAGGCCATGTGGGATAGCAAAAATATCTGGTACGGGCAGTGTGTAGTCCTTGAACAGTCTAAGGGCAACTGCTGCTGTTGCTGCAGTGTGTGGGAAGGTAGATAATGCTTCCTCCAATTGCCATGGCAGCGTGCTTCAGCTCTCCAGGGCTTTCCTGTTATTCACTGTCACGCTTCCACCCTTTTCCAAGGCAGAATTAGCCTACTTTAATCTCCTCCTCGAGGAGAGTTCTTGTTCTGGGCACACAGCTATGGAAAAACATTAACAAAAAATCTCTAAGGAATTGCAGTCTGAATGCCTGGAAAAATTCAGTGTGAGACATGGCTAGTGATTAGAAATGTCATATTGGGCACAGACTATGGGATTTCTCCATCTCTCAGCTTCCCTCTTCGTGAGTGCAGGCAGGTTCACATCAGCATTCACATAATTGTCTTACCTGTTGCTGCTTCTTAGTATAAGGAGTTCAGAAGGTGTTTTTCTTACCAGCCTTCTCAGCAGATGCTCCTGTGGCACTAGGATCTGCAACCCTTGACATTACGAATATCTTTATAAACTGAAGATATCAACTCAGTACGAAGAATTTCACCAGCTTCTTTCCCCTTGTGCATTCTCTCTTTCTCTAATGTTTTTACTCTTCAGCCTTAGGAAAAGGTTACATAAGTTTTGCTGATATTTGTAAATATGTTGATTGCTAATTAAACAAAAACTGGCCACAAAACTTTGTCATCTTGGTAGAAAAGGCTAATATGGAAAGTTCAACCAGGTTTATGTAGAATTCTCCTAAACTTCCCCCTGCAACCTAGCGAAGATAGTAAATATATCCCAGTTACCACACGCTTTTCTAATATTGCCATAATTTGAAAGTAAGATGTAGCAATATAAGGGATGGCAGGTAAATGCAGGAACCTCTACAGAGAGAAACTGAGTCAGGTCCCTGCTGCTCTCTCCCTTTTGGCCCCTGTAGTCCTCTGTCAGGGGTGAATAAAAATGAGTGTTTCTGTTACATCTATTGACTTTGGTCAGAAATATACATTATTTTACTCTCTGATGCTGTGTGTTTCTAGTTAAGGTATCTGTCCCACTGTCTGAAGGAATTCACTTCTCTCAGCATCCTCCCCCCCCCCCCCCTTTTTTTTTTCTTCCTGTTTGAGGTATGTAGATTTGTAGCAGCAGTATTTGAAGCAAACTAGATATTTTAGAGAACCATAAACTATGGTATGAGGTGAAATAAAGATTACAGTAATTGCACAATATTTAGTTATGTTCTACATACTTATCTAGGAGGTGTATCTCTGAGTAATACCAGTTAGTATTGTGATGTGGGTAATATAATCAATATCTCAGTCCTTTTCACAGTTCATTATTTCAGTACTTCTTGGCAAGATTCCTCAATTTTTGAACATTTACTTTTCCCCCACCCACCCCCAGATTTACTTATTTACTTGTACTTGAATGAATTAGTGAGATTTTTCAGTGGAACACGTTAGCAATGTAGAATCTTTTTTGTAAATAGGATCAAATATGAACATATCGTCCTTATTTTCTTTCCTGTAGTTAACTAGATGAGCTTATTGGGAACTAGAGCAGGTCAATGACTGAATGTTATACCTCTGTTTATTCTCAAAAGGCTCAATCATAAAATATGTAACTCTTGCCTCTATAAAATTCTTGTGAACCATAATGAATATTGAGAATTTGCAGAGCAGCAGAATCAGTCAGCAGCTATTTGCATCAGGTAATAAAATGTTAATTTATTAGATTTTTGCAATCACACATAATCAGATATCTTTGCTACAAATAAAAGCTTCTTAATTAAGCATATGTCAAAAACAGTGCTTTGGAAATTAAGTAGTCTAGTGCAGCTGCTTAGAAGTGTCATAAGAAAAACCAAGAGATTAACTTCATACTTTCAAATAACAGGGCATTTTTATCACCAGAGGGCACTATCCTTCCAGGCTAAGATTAAACTACTGTTAAATGGTTTTACATCTTGGGAGCTTTTTTAATTTAAGAAAAAGGATTTCAGGCAATAGTTTTTATTTTTTTCTTACTTATATATTAATTTAAATAAATACATTCTGATCATCTTCTCCTTTCCCTTAAGTTTTCCATATTTATATAGGAAGAATGTCTAGATTGATGTTAGACTAATTTTTAGAAACCCCAAACAATTTGTGGAAAATGCAAAAGGTAAATGTTGTTGTACATTGGCAGATACCTCTTTGTCGCAGTCCAGCTGCTGTTATAGGAACAGACCTGCTTTTGAAAAACTGCAGATTATTCCTTCCTGTCTCCCTCCAGAGGAATTCTTTAGGCTGCTGGTCTGTTTTCCTTCACTCCCACCAACCAGTGCTTCAGTAGCAGATAGTGGAGGTGGCTTGCAGGCCATGCTGACCACACCCCAGCATGAAGCATTCCTCTTTGCTGGTGGGTCCTGCTGGGATTTGTCCCTTGCTAACTGCTTTGTTCCGGTGACCAGTTCCAGCACTGCAAGGACTCCAGTTGCTATTTGCCCTCCTCTCAGGGAGGACTCCTAGAGACAGTATGGGAGAGAGTAAATCACATTTGATACAGTGGTGGCCACACAGCAGCAGTAAGTTCCAGCAGCATGAATCCAAGGTGTTGTTTCCTTATAGCACAAAATGGTATTTTGGCTTTTTGTATGTAGTATTATGCACTAGAAGCAATCATTCATGCTATGAATATATATAACATATCTTTAAATGCTATATTTGTACATTTCCCTGTCTTCATGTCATTCTCTTATTAACCAGAGAAGACCCTAATTAGTCCTTTGGACTATGGACATCTTCCTTGTTTGTGTCTTTACTAGCTGCGTGGCAGTCTCTCTCAAGTTCTGTTAATTCAGTTGCATGGGTATGGGAATAAATCATCACATCTCTCGGATTTGCCTGCCTTGCATTAGCTGGGTTACACACTGGACTGAATTCCCTCCTCAAATATTTGAAAGGTGATGATCTTGAACTGAAGACATTAAAACTTGCCTCATTCCCAGCAATGATGAACACCCACAGCTCTTGCTTATAACAAGATACTTGGAACTGTCAAGTTATCAATCCAAACTTGTGATTGACAGAAAGGGAGACAAGAGTGCAAATGGTTCAATGTTCTTTGTTGCCTTCCACTTCGCTGCTGTGTGAAATTTCAGGTAGTGATGATAAACACTTCAAATGACTAAGAGACCCCAGCTCTCTAATACTATTATTTTGTGTTTCACCCCTAGCAGCAGGCTACATATCTGGAAGGAGTGCTTGGTGTAGGGTAATGGGAGCTTCCACCAGTGAGGTGCCACTTGCTTTGAGCAAGTGGTTGCTTTGGTTTCCAGTCCTGCTGTATTTATTCTTGATCTGGATATTGTTGGCTTCAAAACAGGGACAAAGACCACTGCTGTTGGAGCTTTCTGTAACTGCAGGCCATTGCCTAGGTGAAGAACAGACAGTAAGAAAATCTATTATCTTGGTTGACTAGAAATATGGTCCTTCATTTAATGGCAAAAGAAGGATTTACTTTGTGGAAGGGAACTCTCATAAAGAATCATCTGAAAGGTAAAATCCTGCATTAAATGAAAGATTAGAAAAATGAAACATAATTAACCCTTGCTGCCCCATGGTGTTCATGAGTGTGCCTTTCAGTAAAGCAGATCAGGTAAAACTACCTTTCTTCTCTTCTTTGAGTATGTCCCATTAGCATCAGGCCTAGGCATGCCCTTTATTCCTGGTGGGTGTCTGTGACTGACCCCCTTTTTCCCTGACCTGCTTGGTCTGCTTTTGACTGGTCAGAGCAATAGCTCTGGTTCCTGGTGCTGGAGCTGCCATGAACCACCATGTACAGTCACAGGGAACTACTTGTACAGAGCATCATGTGATTTGTTTTCCATAGGAGTTTTGCAGGCAAAAAGATTAAAATAACCAATTCTTAGACACACAGAGTCTTATCTAAATTTGGCTACTCTTTGCAAGCTTAGGCAGGTCCTTGCTGCCCAGTTACAATCTGCTTCTCTGCAGACTCTCTTTTTTCCATGCTGTGGCTTTTCAGCTGTTTCCAAGTTCTGTTTAAAGTTTCTGCCTAATATTTCCTGTTCAGGAGTTTGTCTCCATGCCTTTAATCTCTTTGAAGAAGAAGCTGTAGGAAAGTATCAAAGAATAATTTGGAAATTATAATTTCTAAAGGTAACTCAAGCTGATGCAAGTCCTTGGTTAACTCTTAGCTGATTATTGCAGTCACCAAACCAGTAGAGATGCGACATCTGTTGAAAAAAATTAAGCCTACATTTGTCTTACCCTACCAGAATAGCAAAAACAGGAGGCTGTTTTTCTGAGTATTTCAAGCTATAATGTAATGAAATGACTGTAGGGATTCTTACAATCTACATTACCAGCAACAAATGCCAAAATTATGGCAAATTTTTTATTCAAGAAAAGCTCTAAAGGATTTTCAAGAAGCCTTAACATCCATTTAGTTCTGCTATAAGTAAAGCTAGTGGTATAATTAATTTCATTTAGAGATAGCAGAGTTGAGAAAACTATAATCACGTCTGAAAATCCCACTCAGTTTCTGAAGAGCTTCAAATGCAAATATTACAGTACCTTGCATAATACCTTACAGTATTAATGGCCCCAAAATGTAGCAGTTACTGGTATTTTCTTCAGTGAGGATGACACTACCTTATTCTGAAAAAATATCTTGTAGTTGACAATGTGGTTGTTTAGTGTTTGAGAACATATCCTTTCTAATGCATAGTAGAATTTGCAAGATCTTAGCAAACTGACAAGAGAACTCTGTGTCTTTAAAAAAACCAAAATGAAACAAACTCCACCCTTGTACAAAGGTATTCTTGAATTCTGGCACGAACATGCAGCTGGTTGCTCACTTTTCAGTACAGTTTTCATCATGCCATTTGCAGCATTTGTCACTGACTTCTGCAGCAACTGGGCTTTATGGATGCAACTGCAGTCTCTTTCGTTTTAGAAATATATATGTGTGTGTATGTCATAGATATGTATGCATATGGATGTACATATTTACATAAAAATTACCTTCCTCAGTTACCGAATGTAGCATTGTAAGGCTACATTCTTGAAAAAAGTGTTTGGTGAAAGTCCTTTTAGTGTTTAAATGTCACATTGAGGTGGGCAGACTTTAGAAGGAGAGTTCAGTCCTCAAAGACAAAGTAAATTCATTAAGTAGTATCATTACTTTTCTTCCCCAAGAGGACAGCAGTGTTGAAGCTTGCTTGCAGTTTTGGTGTTTAACAACTGTTTTGTGTTTAATGGCTTGACAGCAAAATTTCAGTTCAACACATGTGAGTTCTTGGAGTGACCTGGCTTGAGTACGCCACAGAATTGTTAAGGATTTGAATACTTAATGATGGAAGCTTTCTTCTGCCTTTCTGTTTTCCTATGGCAATTAGATATTGTTGATATATAATCCATCCAAGGAAACAGCAGCTGAGTCTGAGACTGTGCAGCTTTCAGTATTGTTTATAGATGCCCACCCTAGCTTTAAATTAGGTAACTTGGGTGTTTGTAGAAATCTTGCTGCAGCAGCACAAGGCTTACAATGGGTAATTTACTTCTCTCGGAAGTAGGATAAATTATCCTCTGCTGAGCACCATGTGGCCATGTCTGGGCAGATTCTCACACAGGCTTTCTCATTTCAAGCTTGCTTGGATCTTTACACTACATTGTAGTCTGTGGGATAGCTATAGCTCTTTGAAGTGAATTTTTAGTAGAACCAAAACTGAATACTAGAAACATAGAGTTTCATAGAGTGACAGTCAAAAAACAGCAACTGAGGGGTTGTTGGCAATGAGTAGACACTGGAGGAGGCTCCTATGGTTTTACAGGAGGCAGCTGTTCTCTTTCTGATGGGCCTCTACATGGAATAGCTACTCTGTATGTGAAAGGCATAATGTAAAACAAAACTCTGGATAATCTAGCTTTATTAGGCAAATGTTTGGCTAAAATCTGACTGTCCTTTTTTTGCCTACCTGGCAGTTTACTTTATGCAACCTTAGGGGAGATGGCTCGGGTCAGAACTACAAACTGAAATAAACAGTTAAGGTCATGGAAGCTGCAAAAGAAGAGAAAAAAGCAGAGAAATACTGCATTCTGTTGCTAGTGCAGAACTCTAGCTTCCAACCTACCCACCTTCTGGATTAACATTCAAATCTAATGCTTAATATGTCTCAGAGTTATTGTCTCCTGTGCATATTCTCAGTTATGTAATAATAAGTATTAAATGTGATCTGTGCGGCTGTATGATCAACAGCTGAAATGAATTTGTCCTACTACTGAAGAACAGGTTCATGTGCAAATGTGCATGCGTACTATTCCTACATCTGTTCCTGTTGTCTCAGCAGTTTCTGTGTTGCTTTTGTGTTCTGGGCAGCCTGCATTTAAAAGATAAGCACTGCAAGGGGTATTTAAGGTCTGAAGTAAAAGCTCTGGTGTTCTCACAGGACAAGCTATTGTGATTTATGCAGGCCAACATTTTGTTAATTACTGCTTCTTAACAGTTTAGGTGAAAGACTGATACCAACTCTTAAGAACATTATAATTCTTAAATTTCAGGTGGCTGTACAGCACCAATAATTACATCCAGATTTTCAACTATCATGGAATGTATTTTGAAATGAAACAAAATCCTAAATATCTTGTGAAAGTAGAAACAATTCTCGATGTGTTCTCTAACACAGGCATTCAAGTGTACAGGGCCCTGATTTTTCCCTGCTTCCTGCCCATTCAGTTATTCACATCTGTATGGGAAGAGAGTATCCAGTAGTATTGGGTAGCATTTAGTTGAATACCTATCTAAATGATTACAGTATGTGAGGCTGTGGAGGGTCAAGCTTATGGTACTTAGATGGAAAACTAAAATTTTGGAATAACATTTCTATAACTCATCTTTCTACCTGCATAGCTGTCAGGTTGCAACATATACAAGGTATTTCTTACCACCTCTAAAATTAGAAAGGAATATGTGCTGAATGTCAAAAGGTTGTAGAATAACTCCACTAAAAAGTTCAGGGTGTGATTCACAGTTCTTTGGCTTTGCCAGCTATCTGTAGTCTAAGGGCTTGTCTACACAATGGAATTTATCCTCTACTGAATTGTTTTGAATAAAAAAGTCTTGTCTGCACTGGGTAATTCGCTCATAATGTAGTAACTGATGCCATACTGTGCTGCTTGGAAGCAGCAGTTAGCTCCATCTTGTGATTTACTATTGCATGCTAATGTTTGCCTGCATTGCACGGTGCTTTGGCAGGCCTCCATTTGCTCTCCCATGTTGCCCAGGCCACCTGCTCTGCTACCTGTGTGCCTGTAGCTGCTCTGCAATCACACAGGTAGAGCATTTGTTCCCTGTTTTTAAATGCTGGGGAGCAATGATGTTCAGTTCCTTCATGGTTTCAGGCTCTAGCAATCTATGCAATTACCATGGTTTTGTTTTCTAGTCTTCTTTTCTAGCATCCACCTGGTGCAACAAAAAATGATCCCCAGAGGACTTCGAGGGGGAAGCAGTTCCTGAACTCCAGGCATCATAATATGGTGAGGATGCTAATGTTGCTAATGAGGATGGTGAAACAGTCATGACCTTAGTATGTATTTGGTACCATGTCAGAAATCATGAATGTGAAACCCTCTTGCAGTAAAATTAGACATCTACCTTTTGGGGGAGCTGGAGCAGTGAAGGGTTCAAATTCTGCTGATGAGGAGTTAGTATAGCTTTAGCACAAGGCTCTAGTAGTTGTCTATTTCACATTTGGTACTGTTGGTGCTCAAAATAAAGTCAAGGACTATGGGTGAGGTCAGGATTTTAGATTAAGATTATCTGGTAGTCAGGAGGCATCCAGCACCCTAACACCTTGTCCACGTCATAGCCCCACAAGGCTACCAGCAGGCTGGCAGAGGGACCAGTAAGCAGCATGGCACTGGCTTCTGCTGTAAGTCAGTCCTACAATGAACAACCACTCATTCTTCAGTTTTCTTCCTGAAGCCAGAAGCACACTGGATTGCCCCATAGCATGCCAGGCACAGCATCTGTCATGCTGCCTTCCTCCCTTCTTCCTCCCAGCAAGTCCCGTCTGGCCGTACACTGCATTCAGAAGCTAGCTGTTCTGGTGCTAATCGAAGGAAATCTTATAATAGAAACGTGTTTGTTGAGGGCATGTCATTCTATAGTTCTGTAATAAAATATGTAGTACATAATGGTATCTTAATTAAGCTGGAAATTAATTCAATTAATCAGCACAAGTCCACCCGCCCTCTCCTCCCTAATATCCTATATTCCAACAATAAGGAAACTCCAGATAGGAAAATTGCACACTGTTGTTAACAAGTCACTAACACTGTTAACCTTTTGTCTGCTGGACACTCACTGAAAAGCAGCATTTATTGAACAGGGCCCTCTGAGTGTGTTAAAGAATGAGATTCTTAGACTCATAAAGTGCTTGAGTTGGCCCTAACTGTTCAAGATCAGGGTGCTTTCCCTTTCACATTAGGGAAGCTGGCTATCTCCTCCAGAATGTCATGGTGTTGTGGTTTAAGCCCAGTTAGCAGCTAGGAACCATGCAGCCGCTTGCTCACTCCCCTGCCCCGTAGTGGGATGGGGAGGAGAATCAAAAAAACCCCCCAAAAATTTGTGGGTCAAGATAAGAACCATTTAACAACTAAAGTAAAATAAAATGTAATACTAACAATAATAATAATAAAATATAATAATAATAGTAATGAAAAGGAATATAAAAAAGGAAAATAAACCAAAAACCCAAGAAAAGACAAGTGATGCACAATGCAATTGCTCAGCACCTGCTGACTGATGCCCGAGCAGCAATTGGCCCCTCCCAGGCAACTCCCCCCAGTTTATATACTGAGCATGACGTTCTATGGTATGGAATATCCCTTTGGCTAGTTTGGGTCAGCTGTCCTGGCCGTGCCCCCTCCCAGCTTCTTGTGCACCTGCTTTCTGACAGAGCACAGGAAACTAATAAATAGTTAACTTAGGATAAGTGCTACTTAGCAACAACTGAAATATCAGTGTGTTATCAATATTATTCTCACACTAAATCCAAAACACACTGAACCAGCTACTAAAAGGAACATCAACTCTATCCCAGCCAAAACCAAGACACAGGGAAGGAACATTTCAGTGACTGGTAGTAGCTGACCTCAGCCTTGCTCATTTACTTGGGGGAGTCATGTGCAATTTTTTTTACCTTGCTGTTCCTGGTCTTAACCTGTCACAGATGACCAATATGTTACATCCATTCACTTGGATTTTGTGGGTAGGCACTTTCTTCACTTTGCTGACTGAGGACACAGGCCAGGGATGTGTCCTTTAGCGTTAATGGATCTGCATGCAATTAATTACTTGTTTGCCTGTCTTCAGCATCTATGTCACTCCTGATAGCACCATCAGTAAATATCTCGGTCATGTACTCTTTAAAGCTGTGGCCACAGACCCATTAGTGTGAAATGGAGTTTAAAAGAGTAGCCATCCAACATGCCCTGAGTTCAGCATGACAGCTACCCACCTGACTAAGAGTGTGCAAACTAGACAGTAGTGTTTATTGTGGAGGGTGGCAAGCACAGGTATTTATGACTTCCTCATCTTTGGATTGAGTTAGACTGGAGGGTTTCTCTTTGAGCTACACAGAAGAAAACACTCTACAACCTTTTCCGTCTGATGTATCATTAACTTAATTCTGGCTAATCACAGCAATAGCTAGGTAGGTTGTATTTTTTTTCTGGGAGAAAACAGTCACTTTTCTGATAAAGAGGTCATTTAATAAATGGGTTAATGGTTAATGAGTTCTGACTCACATTAGGTAAGAGATAAGGATTGCAAACAAAGCATAAAACCCCCCAGTTTCATAGCTGTTAATAGAACTCCACAATCATTCAATAAGTTGTATTACAAGTCATAGGCAAGCTTTTTTAGTTCTGTATGACTTTTACTGTCTGAGCAATTTATTTTGTTTTCATAAACCTAGACAAACATCAAACAGCAATAAAACATTAATTCAGTGTTAACGTTAAACATGGCAGAATATATATGCAGCTTCAGTGATCAAAGAAGCCCATGGGAGTCACAGGTCAATTAGCCTGTTAGTACTTGCTGTTATGATACGGATCGAATTTTCAACATTGATGTATATCATACATAGTGTGCCCAAGGATTATACAAACAGCATTGAACAGCAAAGACAGAAGATGAGCAAGGGACAGGATCTGAAACTTGTTGAAAACTCTTCTTTCATAATTTTTTTTTCTGATTTTATCTAAAGATTTGTAAAAACCGGGAAGCTGAAACAGGGAAAACAGCTTTTTAAAGGTATTGACTCTGGAAGTTGCAGTAGCTGCCAAAACTCAAATCTGACTAATATACTTGTTCTCGGTACCACACTTTCACCTGCCACTTGTTACAGCAGGGAACAGTTAGAGAGATCTGTATTATTGTTTCTCTACTGGGATCATATTTTTTTTGCTCTAAATTCTTTTTAATGATCTTCAACTTGCTCCCTGACACTCCTACTTAATAAAAGTTTGTGGATTTTTTTTTTTTAAGAAAAAACTAGCTACTGTAATTACTTCTTTCTGGCTGTCTAGTTTGAATTAAAAATATCAAGGACATGTCAAAATGCATAGTTTCAGCACAGGTGTTAACCTCTGTCTAATAGTTTATCCTGACATACCTACTGTAACATAAATACTGAAATCTATTACGTTACTGCATCTGACTTGGGGGTAGGGAAAAAGAAGACATTTCTGAATTAAGTTTCCTGAAGGAACCTTGATATATGATTTTTTTGCACTGTTTGCAAACAATGTTATGGTGTCACTCTTGGTTATCTGAGTTATGATTTGCTATGATGCTGAAAAAAACGGTTAGGAATGAGAGCTAGGACAAGAGGAAGTGGCCTCAAGTTATGCCAGGGGAGGAAGGCTTAGATTGGATATTAGGAAAAATTTCTTCACTGAAAGGGTGTTGCGGTTTAACCCCAGCCTGCAACTAAGCACCATGCAGTCGCTCACTCACCTCCCTCACACTGGGATGGGAGAGAGAATTAGAAGGGTAAAAGTAAGAAAACTTGTGGGCTGAGATAAAGACAGTTTAAGAGGTAAAGCAAAAGCCATACGTGCAAGCAAAGCAAACCAAGGAATTCATTCACCACTTCCCATCGGCAGGCAGGTGTTCAGCCATCTCCAGGAAAGCAGGGCTCCATCATGCATAATGATTATTTGGGAAGACAAACACAATCACTCCGAACATCCCCCTCTTCCTTCTTCTTTCCCCAGCTTTATATACTGAGCAAGATGTCATGTGGTCTGGAATATCCCTGTGGTCAGTTGGGGCCAGCTGTCCTGGCTGTGTCCCCTCCCAACATCTTGTGCCCCCCCAGCCTCCTTGCTGGTGGGGTGGGGTGAGGAGCAGAAAAGGCCTTGACTCTGTGTAAGCACAGCTCAACAATAACTAAAACATCCCTGAATTACCAACACTGCTTTCAGCACAAATCCAAAACATAGCCCCATGCTAGCTACTATGAAGAAAATTAACTCTATCCCAGTCAAAACCAGCACAAAGGGTTATCAAGCATTGGAACAGGCTGCCCAGGGAAGTGGTTGAGTCACCATCCCTAGACGTATTTAAAAGATGTGAAGATGTGGCACTTAGGGACATGATTTAGTGGTGGACTTGGCAGCATTAGGTTTATGGTTGGACTCAATGATCTTAAGTGTCTTTTCCAACCTAAATGATTCTGTGATTCTATGAAAATAAAATGATCTATCAGTGATATGTCTAATAGCAGGAGGATTTTTTTCCCCTGCGTCCTTCTTTTTTGTCGTTTTTGTTTTAAATATAATGGAAGATTCCTGTCAAGAAGTTGTTGTTGGTTTTGGTGGGGTTTTTTTGTTTGTTTGTTTTTTGTTTTTTTTAAATACATTTTTATCCCTTTTGAACTTGACTCTGCAGTCCTCCAATAGCACAGCCCTGGTGCTCAACGAAGAGGGATAACAAACCAACACAGTCTTCCTAGTTTTCCCTTGTGTTGCCCAAGGGCAATTGACTTAGCCTACCCAAACTAAGATGATTGACTTTTACTGTTTTGTAAAGGACTTTCGACCTTTCTATTTTCTTCCTTGTCCAGCTACTCCAGGGTTGTCCTGCCTCAGACATGACTTTTGAGGTGCTCAGACTATACTGGAAGGCAATGATAAGATACAGTGCTACTGGCTCTTTGTCATAGGAGGCAAAAGGAGTACAACACAACTGGGATGCAACAGGCACATCCATGCAGTTATGTTACAAGCCCCATGAGTGTAGAATATCCTGCCTGATTTCTTTGTAAAACAAAATAGGTTTTAGGGAGTCCAGCTATTGTGATACATGTCCTGTCTTGAACTTTTGGGTTTTTGGGAATGTTGTGCTTATTTGTCTGTCCATCTGTCTGTTGGAATGTCCATGGCACTGAATAAAACATGTAAAGCAAACCTACACCAGAAGAGTTAAATTGGTTCACTCAATGCAAGTCAAATAAAATGAGTAGTTTGTGGCTTTATTCTCTATTTTACTTAAGGAAAGAAATTATGTTATTTGCCCTTCAATTCTTTCTGGTGTGATCTCTGTTCTTACAACTGAAAAAGAGGAGGCTCTAGTTCTGGTCTCCTGTCTTTACTAAAGCAAAAACCAGCCAGGAAAATCCATTAAATATTCAACCTGATTTCTATAGTGAAACATGTAAAATATATTAATGACTAGGGATTAATTATTTTTGTTATTGTGACGGTTCTGTGTCCTTCAGGGACAAGGATGGCAACGCTGTAGGGGGATGGGCAAGCCAAGCTATGAATGCACAAACCTCTTTGTGTGGTGAGGCACCTTTTTCGTGATACAAGTTGTAGCATCTCTTATAAGGTGAGCTGCTCTGCTGCTGTTCTTGTTACATTCTTCACTCACCTGCCTCTCCTATACTTGAGAAGAATCTCTGTTCCCTTCCCTTGCTCCTTGCCAACAATAAATATGTCAGTGATTAAGACAGTTTCACCAGAGCAACTAGAGTCCAGATGAAGTCAGTCAGTGTCAAGCATATGTCTAAAGGCTTGTATGTAACAGAACATTTATAGAAACTCATCTGGAATAAGTAAATACGTTAATTTAAAATGGGCTAATTAAAATCACCTTTAATTCCTGTGTAGATGATGACATTCAGAAGTGATAAATCCTCAGTGTATCTGTATTAATTCACTTCAAGACTAAATACAGCTAAATCTTCAGGTGTTTGATTCTAAGGAACTTGCTTCTGTACTATTTCTGTTAGATGACAGAGGTAAAAGCTACAAACACACCCCAGTGCTGTTCCACAGCATCCTCCTAAAGCATACTGTCTTAAAATGTCCTGAGTTCACTAGTCCTTGGGCTGGCTTGGTTTTAGGATAGTATAGAACAGTTTCGGGCATATTAGCAGTTACTTACAGCTGCTTATGTCCTTTCTGGCATACAGATGTGCTGACTGTGTCACTGTATGAGAAGAGGGAATAGACGCTTTCTAAATATCACCATCTGCTAACTGCTAATTGTCTTCAAAGAGAGGACTCCTATGAATTTTTCTACCTTCTTTATATTATAGAAATATTATGAAAGAGCAGGAGCAGATCAAAGACTGCTTCCAGAGTGTCCATCCACTTAACCAAAGGTAGTCATACAGCCTTTAAAAGGAATACATGTACAGGTTGAAAAACTACTCCTGGGACTACTTCATATCTCTTCAGCTAAACCTGCAAGTTCAAACAAGGACCATCCCTCCCAGTTGTGATTTATCATTGCAGCTCTTGCTGTCAGGTTTGGGGAATAATATAGAAAATCAAAACCAGAAATGCAGAAGGAAAAAGTTTGATCTTGCCCATCCCTCTTTGTAATTCTTATCCAAATAAAAAGAAAATACACTTTGAAGCCAGCATTTGAGGTGTTCTGATCATGTCAGATGCAAGCCACAACACCAAATGCCTCTGAAGATACATTTATTGGCAGGCACTCATGTGAATCATAAAACTAGATTAATAAAGAATAACAACCAAATAAAACTAGAAATAGCAACTCTCAGGGCAAGGTACACTTAAAAAGTCTTAATTTGTATAGATCAGATCCAAGGGAAGCCATAATATGGCTGCCTGCAAAAGTGTATGTCTTTACTGTCCACTAGAAACACAGATTTCAGGTGTTGTGCAAGTGTTAACAGTCTCTGTGTTTCTGTTTGCCTCACTTGCTACCTACTTCAGCTGCTGTATCTGTGTCTTGGGGTTGTTTCATTCTCAGTTGGTTCAACATAAATTTCAGATCCTATATGCTTGTTTATGTAGAAGTATTGTTAATTTGATGTCAAAGCTAAATGGTTTTCTCTCACCTTTCCCATACCTAGATAGGTGCTAAACCAAGATGTAGGTAGTTGTTTCAAAGAGCAAAGAGACATACGTGCTATACTCGCTCCTACTACGCCAGCTAGTGCAGAGCAGAAGGTGAGATGCAGCAAATGGCACTAGTGGCAAGTCTCATGGGGGTCAGGCAGTACAGCTGAGAAGATGGACAAGACTTCCAGCTCAGGACTGAGCACACCACTCCCTGCCTTGTCTTTGTGAAGTCTGGGGCCCAGGGAAAATGCTGAAAGTGATTTAAACTGAGGTCTTTGCTTTGGATCTGAAACAGAGTAAATGTGCTCATGCTACTGCCAGCAGCTGGTAAGTGTTTTAGGAAACTGCTTTTTACTGCTTTCCAGCAGAAAAACAATACCTGATTGTAAGAGTACATATGGATTCAGCACATACTAATGCACCAAAAGTTGATGCAAAATTGCTGGTTTGTGAGGTGTGCCATGAAGGAACTTAATTATACAGATTGCATAATTATACAGCTGTTACAGGTATGCCTGTAAAGCACAATTTATAACAGAGAGCTTCAAATATATGCTGCAGTTCTTTTTCTCTTTATACCTTCTGAATGGAAGGCACTATGGACTAATCTTGCAATTTTAAATGTTGGGGAAAGCATTTGTCTCTTTTATTTGTCCATTTCTTTGCTTGTATACTTACTTATTTAACTGATTTCAGTGGAAAGAAGACATCCAGAGTGGCAAGTAAAACATTTATTAAAGTATATTTCCACAGCATGGTGCACAGGGGCCTTAAACAAAGGCTATAAATGTTAAGTGCCAGCTTGTAGTGTAAGTCTTACAGCCTCTACTTCCTTTCTGATGCAGACTGCCTGCAGTCAGAGAAAGCTCAGCCAATAGTATTAAGCAGTGACAATCTAAGTTTTCTGAAGCAAAAATCATGGGTTCTTGTCATTTAAGCTCTTGCAAGCTAAGGAAAAATGTCTATTAGCTGTTAGAGTAATAAAGGCTTTTATCATTTGTAGGCCTGGTTCTGAGAAGCCATTCGTCTGTGGGTCTGCTACTCTTTCCACTTAGGGTAGTTTCTACTAATTACTAATTACTTTTCTAAGTAATCTTTTCTGGTACAAATTCCACTTATTTATTCTAGAGAAGTATGCAGTGGACACGTATCAGGCTAAAGAGTGGACCATGTGCCATATTAAAATTGAAGCTAGGAATGTGCTTAAAGAAGCATTAAGATGGTAGGGTACATTCCTAATATTACAGGGATATTTCTGTAATTCAAGCTACTCCTTTAAAACAAGGGATGATCTGATCCCAGTGGACCAGTTGCAGTTTAGGAAAAAAAAAGGGGGGGAAGAGGTAGTGGTTGGCAATTTCTGATCTTCTGATAATGATTCAGACTGGTGTTTAAAGGTATTGAAGGCAATTGATACATGCTGTATCCCAATGTAATCCTCTCTGAATAAGTGAAACCAACACATTTCTCAAGGTTTATTCCCTCCTTTTCTCTCCTAACTAAAGCATCTGAGGGCAATTAATGCTTGATCAGACTGCCTAGGAGAACGTAGCATTTAATAATTATGCTGAAGGGACAAATGCAAGAAGAACAAACAATTAGATAAAATGGGGTTCAAATTCTGGCAGAGAGGCCTCAGATATTCTTTGCTATGTATAAAGATTCCAGCTGCTCTTAATTTAGTTGCATTATCTTTTCATTGCAGATGTTTAGGGATGGGTTTTCTAAATTATCGAGAACAAAAGCATTTTTACTAGAAAAAACAAATGCTATCATAAGAAATATAATTGGTAGTGTGATAAAAGCTTTTGGTACTCAAAAATCTGACGGAGTAACAGGAAAAGCAGAAAATTTTCACAAAGACATTTAACTGAAGAAAAGGGTGAACACAATGACAGAAACCAATGTATTTCCAGTTATGTTGCCTCTGAACTGAAAATTCTTAAGAACAAATGAATGGGTTGAATGAATATTGTTCGGTGGCATATTGGTATTCAATCATGAGTTGTTCATTAACTGTATTGCTACCACTAATGATAACTAGTTAGCACTAGGAAAGCTATAATGAGGCAGTTTGGTTAACGTATGTGGCTCCTAACAGTTTTATAAATCATTCTTGCAAACAGATCAAAGCAGATAGAAGAGTAATGTGACCACACTTAGCTTTATGATGGTTTTTCCTGTCTCTTAGTTATTGGCAATGTGACCTTCAGCAGAGGTAAAATGTCTGATGGATTTAAAACCTTTTTTGTTTGCTATTTTGGCTATATACATGATCTTAAAAGAAAAGAAAAGCCTACACTTAAAATTTATTGTCCTTTAAAAAAACACAGGTACAAATGGTAAGCACGAATGTTAAACTAGGGGTAAGTCTACAAGTATACTTAATCTCATGATAAGTGGAAGCACAGAGCTCCTGGGGGCTAATTTGCTCTGCTTCAAGGTGCTTAGGCTGTATATGATACTGACCAAACTAGCTTATTTAGAGCTGGTTTGGAGATCTTGAGCTATATGCTAGTGTGCAATGTATGTAAACCATTAGTTTAAGATTTATGCTAGTCATTTTATTGCTAATTCTTTAGAAAAGTTCATAAATCTATAAGTATAGATTATGGTTAGGAATGCCCTGTATCACGTGTCTGTCAAGATTCATTTGATGGTGTGTCCACTGCCTATCTTTCTAGAACAGATAGAAGTTGTATTGGAGAAAATTACTGGTAATATAAACTAGCATGGTACACATGGTTTTACGATGGTAGAACTGCCTTTACCATTTAATATAAAGCTATGAAAAAAATCAGAAATAAAGGACTGGCAAAATTTTTTCATTTTTCCTTTTTCCCATTGAAATTTTTAAATAAACACTCATATAACAGAGGCTAAGAGACAGAGGTTCAGTCCTCAAGCTGTTGTTCAGTGTCCTCTGTCCTGCAGACCTTTCAGAAGTGTTTAACACATCTCATTTATCATGTTAAACACGAGTCAGTGGAGTTTATGCAAAGTGAGGTGAAAGGAATCAAATTGCAGGTGTGAGCTCACCATGTCTGCTATACTTTTCCCATGCCAGAATCTACATGCAGTAGTAGGGACCTCACAGTAAAGCCTTAGGGAGAGTATAGTTTTTCTGCATGTAGGGATGCAGTGTGCTTTCCAGCTGAACAAGAGAGGCTTGTAACCAGACATAGTGTGTTGAGCTTGACAGTTTACCCCTGGTGGAAGGGAATGCTAATGCAGTTGGACTCTTGTGACCATCTCCACGTGGTGTGTGCTGTGCCACGTAGGCAAGGCTGGAGTTTTCCAGCATTTTCCATGTGGTACTGTGTTGATATAGGTCAGTAGAAGAATGAGACTGCTGAAGAACAAAAGCTGAAAGAACCAATCTACCTCTTCGGGCACCCTCTAGCTGGAAACTTTAAAATGAAACATCACCAAGGAAGTTGTGTCTGTTTGGGTCATATGTGGTACAGAGAAATATTTGCTCAGTATATTTCAGAGACTGGTTCTAAACCTTCTTTCTGAGTTGATCACATTTTCTAAATAGAGTTTGCTTGTGTCTTCCTCCCTGAAACTCCTTGTGAGGGAAAAAAAAAAAAAATATAGGTAATTTTTAATTCCTTTTGTTTATTTTCTTCCTCACTAAATTAAATAGACAGATGAAGTCCAGAATCTTCATGTTTTCTATTTTTTCCTTTGCCTTTTTTAGCTCTGCAATTTTAAAACTTCGACAATAATGTCAATGTAGTAGAATGGAACTGCTGAGAAAGCTGTGAAGTTACATAACTGGTTTCTGTATTTTTTCCTTTTCTACTTGAAATTCTCCTAGAGGTAAAAAGAATTGAAAAAACACAGTGACAACAACAAAATACAGTCCACTGTTTGGTGGAAAACATCCATCCAACCTGGAAATAGAAAATTTCCAGCTTTTAAAAACTGAATCAGGATGAAAGGTTTAATTCTAAGTAAATTGAATGCTGTAGTTTCATTACAAATTTCCCATAATTAGTTAAGATAGTTAAATAAAACTTTTCTGGGGGAAAGAAAGGGAGAGAAATATATTTTATCAGTTCCAACATTTAAGGAGCATGCCTTTAAGATCATGGTTCTGCTTTTCTCTTTGAATTCCATCTTGGTGTTACAGGAGATTATTGATACCTTGACCTCGTTTTTGTTTCTTGGAGTACCTAGTGGAAATGATGAAGAAATACAATTAAAGAAGAGTCGCTTGATAGTACCTGCTGGCATTTGTTATTTGTTCTGTGTGCATCTTTGCAGAGTAAAATCTATGTTAAGAGTACAGTGGTGTCAGAAATTTCCATTGCGAACACAGCAAAGAATTTGTTTATGAAAAGTGGCAGGCTTTTATATATTTGAATCTATTTAAGTTTCTTGCTTAAAACCAGCTTTGAGATGCTGGCTGCTGTTGTGCTTTGGTCTGCTTCATGCTAGGTTTTAACAAGCAGGAGTCAAACTATAACTCCTCAGTAGGAGATGCAAGAATAAGGAGCTAGTGCTCAGGCACATATGGGGTAGAACTTATCCCTAACACATGCATTAAGGAGTCTGTAACTTGTGGAAGTTAATTGAAAGATTTTTTTTTTTTTCTTAGAGTTCTTAAGTGCCTTTTTTCACCCAGCATCCAAGCAACTTTGTTATGTAACTAAAACAAAGGATTTTTTGGGGGGGTGGGGGTAGTACGGTCTACTGCAGGTTGCTTAGACCTTAGTCTCCCACTGAGAGAAATATCTTTCTGATTCACATGAGTTACAAGCAAACTTCATGAGACGCAGTGACATTTTATTTCTCTTCACAGGCAATCAGTAAAACTGAAAAAGGTCACATTTTGTTTTCAGCAGAATTACCTTTGTTTCATAATTTAAGGTCAGCTACAACTTCTAGCTCCATGCAGAAAGACATCTATATTTTATATCTAGTTTCAAGGCAAAATGTTAATTGCAAGTTCACTAGAGTTTAGAAATTCAAAGTGCACATTTCTTAATGGTTACTCTTCAACAATTTATATATATTTTAATAATTTTACTTCTGTATGATTATTTTCCATCATTGAATCATTCCTACTATATTTTTGACAAAATTAGAACAATTGACTATCGATCTCATAAAAAAAAAAAGATGTAATTTGACTGAAATAGAAAAAGCACATAATATTTAGTTATTGGAGCTACATAAAATGTCAAACCAAAATATGATCCTTTCCTGGATGCAGACTGTAAATTTTGTGTTAAATAGGACTTTCCGCAGTTTCACTGTTCTGGCAGTGAAGGATCAACTGAGTGAGAGACCAGGAAAACAAATGGCAAATTTTGTTAAACTACCTTGCGTTATCTTGCTGTAGTTGTCCTAGCCTTCACTGAAGATTTTTATTTGGAGAAACTTCATTGGCTACTTTAGAATCTGTAAATCTAAAGTTATTTACTGATTTTCCCCATTTGTGGATCTATTTGCTCCTGGTGTAGGATATGATTTTATAAACACTTGAACGTAAGAGTGACTTTACAAATACAGAGCTAGTACCTTGGATGAAGTTATTCATGTGCAGGGATTAATACTTCTGGATGAGGAATATCTTCATTAACTTCAAGATAGCTAATCAGTGCAAAACTGGGAGAAAAATACCAGTGACCTCATCATGTATTTCACTTTAGAAAAAAACACTTTCTACAAACAGAAAATTAATGCTGAATCTTTATTACAAAATGACACAGTTTACCTTGAGACATACTTTTTTTTTCCCCTTTGTTGTAGTAGGGTCTTAATTCTGACCAAGACTCCTGTAGATCTGAGATATTTTAAGAGTGAAATATTTTTTTGGTTATTTACTGATAACTTCATTTGTAAAGGTTGAGGCAGATGAGATGTTCAAGCTGACTCTTATTACATCTTGTAGGATTCATTCTAGGGCTAGACTGAGACTTTTTATGTGTGCTCCGAGAATGAGAGGGCATGTAAATACATGACTTTGAGAGGAACTCAGGGAAAAAACAGTAGTTACGAACAGATCCTATGCACTCTTGGGGAACAGTCTGCAAGATACTGTTCACCCTTCCTGCAAAATCTCCACTGTGTTGCAGAATGTTCTGCAGATTCAAATCTTTGAATGATTCAGATGAGAAATAGGAGAAGGGAAAGGCAAAGAACAAAGTATATTTGCCAATGAGACTTGGAGAGAAGCGAGGAAAATGAGGTAACAAGGTACAGTTAGGTTGTTCCAGATGGGAAAAGACATAGAGTAAATGAGACTTGCCAGAACTGAGAGAAACTGAAAAGGCTTTTTATTGCCTCATGGGCACTAGTGCTGAGCAACTGGCTTTCCTCCTACTAACTTAGTGCTTTTTATGCTGGCATGGTATAAGTGCAGTTGGTTATCTAAGGTGCAGAAACATGGCAAAGCTGGTCCAATGTGTGGAAGGATTTGAGCACCCACTGAGAAAAAGAGCTTAGTTGCCTTATGGTGGGACCAGGAGCATGAGGCAAATAACTTGTTCCTTCTCCTGGAACTCAATTATTGGTAGGACAGCAAAAAAAAAGAGAAGAAATATCTTTAGATCTTAAGGAAGTATACTTACTCTCCTACTGTATTCCTGTGCATCTCTCTCTCTTTTTAATTTTTTTTCTCTCTAGGTGGCTGGCTGATATATTTGGTTCCTTCATTATGCACAGACTGAAAGTTGTATGCATCTGATGTTCAGTTTCAGTCATAATTATACTTCACTGGTGACTCCTCTGAAATCTCCACATTTCCATACATATTATTTCTGTAGAGATAAACACATTGTGTTTGAGCTGCTTGACTTGGTTAAAAATAATCTCGTTTAGACATCAAAGAAGAAAAGAGATTTTGAAAATCTTAGCGAGAAAGAATTCTGTTGCTGAGATGTATATGGCTGATAAGTGTGTCATATTCTTTGTAGCCTGATAGTTTGGTAAATAAAGTGCCAGACAACTTAGCTACTCTGCAAAAAGATCTGCCTCTATAGTTGACTAATTTAGCTCATTTATGCCCCTCTTCTCTGACTTCCATCGTTTTCCCAGAGGTTGTATCTTCATCATTTAATCTCTGTGTTTCAGACCTTTGATATATCGTCATTAAAAAAGATCCCTCATTTTTAAAGGAAACTTTTTCCATTTTAGGGCCAAATTCTACAAGGTCTAAAATAATAACAGAGAGGATATAAACCAGTGGACTTAAGATTTTGGTCCTAAATCTATTTCACTGATTACAGCAGGAAACCACGAGTGGAGGCTGATTGCTTGAGAAGTTCCTTAGTTTGGGTCACTCCCTTATTTCCCTGGTAAAGGCAATAATAATATATTTGCATAATTCTCCACATCTTTCTTGTGGACTAACCCATGCTTTTGTACTCCCAGTCTAAAGCTTGTTGCTTTCTCTCACAGTTAGACTGGGGTTGGGGAATGAGAAGGGAGGGGATGTTTAAGGCTTTTAAATCGTTTTGTTAAAGAATGACTGCATATAAGGACAAGAGCTGAAGAATTTGCCCAGAGTATGAGGGGTGCATAGTTACCTTCTTTGCAAGAAAGGATTAAAATCAAACCCTCTTGAAAAGAGGGATTTCCCTTATTTGGCTTCTTGTTCTCTGCGTTGCACTGGATTATGCAGAGGGATTTAATGGTTGCAGAATGTAGTATTACAGCATAGGGGCAACTAGGTTTCCAAGTAAAATATCAAAAGTTGAGCAGGATAAAACTAGGCCTAGAGTTTAAATAAGAAACTTGAACAGTTTTATTTTCAGTACATTAGAGCATCCTTCCTTTAAATTCTTTCACAGCAGGTTATATGAGTTTATTGACCTATTCATCAGTACACTTAGGAGTACGTTTCTTGTCATCTGCCCCTGCTGTGCTGTGCAGTTTGCAACATTGAGCACTTCATGTTGCACAGCCTCACAAGCGAAAACACCCATTTTCAAGCATTGTTCTAGGATAGTGTCTAAGGGGTTAAGCACTGCAGTGAAGCAGTGATGTAGACATGCAGAGAGGGAAATGGTCTCAAAAGAAACAAGTTTCAAATAGAAAGAACTCAGCCTGTTTAGGGAAAATGCCATGATCTTGTGGGCTACTGTGTTTTGAGCAGGCACTGCCTAGAACAGCACAATACTGGCACATAATGGGCCTCCTCCTCTCACAGTATATATTTATATGTCAAAAGCCATCCTTAACTTTTGTTACTTCTCAGTTAGCGTATGAAGAGCTTTTCAACAGTCACTTACAATACAGTCTTAAGATGTGCTGGTCATCTGTGGTTCCCTTAAAAACAGAAGGATCAGATCCTCAGCATCATTCTGGATTTTTTTCCTGAGTAAAGAAGAGTTGGGTGATTTCAGAAGGCAGATGTCTCAAACTTTTTCTCCTTTGGATTTGAATCAGTAGTAAAGAGTTCTATTTTGCTACTTTGCCCATGCTGAAAATCCTTTAACCTCATAATACAAGGCCAGATGTAAGATTTCTATGTAAACGCTACCACAGGCACTGGGAAAATACAATTACTTCTGTTTATTTAATTTCTTTAATTTGCAGTCTGA
Source organism: Haliaeetus leucocephalus (assembly GCF_000737465.1). Taxonomy (NCBI): domain Eukaryota; kingdom Metazoa; phylum Chordata; class Aves; order Accipitriformes; family Accipitridae; genus Haliaeetus; species Haliaeetus leucocephalus. The sequence continues at coordinate 2,870,028 of NW_010973368.1, read as the reverse complement.
CATTTCTCAACTGCACTTAGAGCCAAGATTCACTTACAGTCTTAAAGCACTTTATTTTTTCTTTTGTATGAGTGAAGAGATTTTATGGAATGATCTGAGGTTTTACAGATTTTTTTTTTTTTTTTTTTAATATTAAAATCAAGAAATTATTCAGAAAGTCAGATTTACTCTAAAAATTCCCAGGGAGGGAAAACTTATTGGAGTTTAAGTATCTGTTAATTTTGCTCTAGATTTTGGATTGTTTTTTAATTGTCCTGAAATTGTTTTTTTCCTATAGATGCTGAAAAATCCCCTAATACTTTATTTGGCACAAGAACAAACCCCTCTGTGCAATCCCCCAAACCCATTCTCAAAACTCAGAGACTTAAATGGGTCTATGCCATCTGTTCCTCTTCACTTTGGCAGCTCTGACTTGACATCTGGTAGTTACAGAACTAAGTGTGAGCTTGTAATTGGAATTCAGGGATCATGACAGAGATCTCATGTTCCTTGTTTTAATAAAACTTCCCTATGCCATGTAATGTTGCAGAGATGCTATCTGAATACTGGTGCATCCAACATGCTTGTACGTTTTTGATGACTCATCTAAAGTATGTAGAAAGAAGCAGCTTTACAATGATTTTTTATTTAGTTCTTTCAGCCGTGAATAGACCATGCTTTAATGATGACACTAGTTATTTTTGTTGGTGCTATAGCTTCGCTATTTCTATAATCCTTCTCTGGATAAACAGACAATATGACTTCTTCCACAGGGAGAGTTCTCAGTTGAAAGATACCAGGATTAATCCCTGAGGAGGTACTGTGTTCATTTGTAGTATATAAAATGGCTGAGAGCCTCTAAAGAGTAAAGCACAAAGTATTTGTGGACTGGCAGTGTTATGAACTATGAAATTGAACCCAGATGCCAACGGAGAAAGGAGGGGAGAGAAAAATAAGAAGCATGGGCAGAAATTGGTTCAAAGATAAAGTTAGCCAGTAGCAGGGGGAGAAAGGAGAAGGTATATATAAGAGAGACTAGAGAATCGGTTAAGAAGTTCTACTTTTTTCTTCTTTTTTCTATAGGTATGGCTTTACTTCTCCACTCAGGATTTCTGTCCTGAACTCTTTCTGATGGGCCCTTTTCAGTCATTTGCCCTTGTTTTTCTTTGCTTCACCATTGGAAATCATTTGGGGTGTATATCCTTACTTCTGTGAAGAGACAGCGATTTGGCTTTTTGCTTCAGTTAGCAGCTTGAGTTCAGTTCTGCAGGGGATCCTGAGAGTTAACTCGAGCAGCTGAATTTGACTGAAAACCCAGGCTAATGTGCTTCTGCTGCCCTTTAAACCCACACTTTTTAAGACTGTTAATAATTTCTAAGAAATTCTCCCCACCCCTTCATCCCTCACTCCTCATGTCCCGGTACCCCTCTTTAGTCAGTGAAACTGAATAAAAATGCCCTCTTAAAGGCAAGGTACATTATGCTTTTTGGAGGATGATGTTTATTTTCCCCTGATTTGTCATGATGCTGCTTTTATGAAAACGGTGTGCTTTCTTTTTTAACAGCTTTTCATTTAATTCAGACTTGGGTTTGTTTATATCTCTTACAGTCTGTTCCCCTGTACATTTCTTATGCAGCTCTAAATTTGAAAGAGAGCTATTATCTTGACATTTTATTTGGGCTAGGTTTTGAATAAATGTAATTAGGCTTTGTCACACTTCTTTTAGACAGTCAACACAAAGTTATTTCTTTTCTCATTGATATAAAAAGCTCTTTTAAAATGGTTCCCTTTTAATTACTCCTGAAGATGTTCATATTTGAATAAGGCTGTAAATGTCAAGTCTTGATGAGTCAGATCTAAAATGTTAGAAAGCAAACTATCTCCTAATGTTCTCACTCGAGCCCAATCCTTGTGAAGTGCCAAGAACTTCCTTGTAGGTGCTGAGCACTTTTTTCCAGCATCAAAGACAGGGAAAACTGAAATTGCCTAGCACCTTGCAACACAATCCCATATCAAACAGCCTGCATTAACCCCAGATATGCCTGATCTCTATACAAAAGAAGCTATGACACTTTTTCAGGAATTAAGTATCTTATTATAATTGATTTCTTCATTTTTGAAAGGCAGAGCCAAAGCCAGGTTGCATTTCATGTGTTGGTCCCACATTATCATCTATTTAGACATAAAAATTAAATTAGCAAGAGCTACACATGCAGGCAGATGCTTGCATAGAGAGGGGTCGGTGAGTACATGAAAAGAGAACTATAGAGCTATAAAGGTGTCCTTAGATATGCGTACCCATACTAGCTTTCTTCAATACTCTCTGCTCCCTCCCATCTCTTCTGCCTTAAGCTGCACTGTGGCATGTTAATTAGAACTCATTTTTACTTGGAAAACAGATGTAGCAAACTGTGGTAAGTTGGGAGAAGCAGCAGACCATGGGCCTGATTTTATGAATCTCTTCAGTTTCTAATGCTTCAGTATTCCCGGAATGTTACAGTATTATTTAGATTCAGGAGGTAACCTGGTCTTTCCACAAAATCTTTAATTCTTCTTCCCTCTGTCCCCTTTCTTTTTCAAAGCACCAAGGGTCTTGGGACAGGTCTTCTTTTGCTCCTGCCACCTGACATTCACACTCTGCTGTGGATATCCAGAGGGAGAAAACCTACAGAGCCATTCTCCTTCCATAAGCATCGGGTGACGAAGGGAATACTAACTCTCTCCTAGTTTGAATGATTCTACCAGATTCTGTTTTTCTGTGGAGAAAGGGCTTCAGCCTTGTAAACTGCTGGTACAGTCTTTTTTGTTGCTTTTTCTCAAGATTTTCCTTTTGGTTTGACAGACAGCGAAGGGCTGGAAAGGTGGAATTAAGCTCAGGTTCCTGACAGGGGAAAATAGTCTCTCATTCCACTTGCATCTGTCATTCCACATGTCCCTGGTAATTTTTCACAGCTGACTGGCAACTTCAGAAAGTTGAGCTCATGCAAGATCACTGCAATGTGAAGTAAAGAAATCAAGATTAGTGTTAACCCAATTTGTTTTGTAGCTATGTGACTATTCATGTCAGAGTTTAGAATTCAGCACTAACTTCCTCTCACTTGTTTCTGCTGTGGCTGTACCTCTTCCATGAGTTTAGCATGCTGAGATGTCTGACTGGAGTTATCTCTACCTTCTGGGCCCCTGCTAGTGACCTCATTATCTCATCAGCTACAGTCTCTGCACTGATTTCCAATCAGAAGTCTTGTTAATGTCCCTGTAATAGCATCTTTAGCTTGCTGGTGTGCCAGCTATGAGAAGCTTTACAGCCCAGCCTCTTAGTATTGTGGGTGGGTGGTAAGAAATTAGTTTGTGGGTTTAATGGGTTGACAATTTTCATAATGTTCCCGTGCCTGTATTGAAATAATAAATTGTTTGCCTTCTCCATGTTTCCTATGCAACTGTGCTTCTCTCCTGTGTTACCGTTTTACTGTGCCAACTCGGGTTTAATATGCGGTTCACAGTAACTCTTGCCAAACATTGTTGGGTTTGTTTTCCAGGTGACAGCCATTCGATAGCTTTGCTTCACACCATAGTTCTTGCAGTTGTTCTAATGTTCTGTCCAAGGTGACTCTTAAGTTGCAAATTCTCTTTCTGGCTTTAGTCTCCAAAGCATTTGCAGCTATTCTTCCCTTTTAGTGGACCTGTGATTGTGACTTACAGACTTTCTAATCAGTGTGTTTCATTTTGTTTATCAACATTAGTAAATTAACAGTTTTCCCAGAGTCAGGGTACCTCCCACCACCTCAGCATCCATTTACTGCTTCATCCATTTTCTTAATCCTTCTGACTGTATTTATTATCAAGTTCATTTGAATTAGTTTTGTGACTAGGAGCGCCTGGACATAGTAAACGTCATTCAAAATGGTGATGTTTGCCACTTCGTATTGCTGTGCTAGGTTTTAAAAGAAGGAAAGGTAACCTGTCTTCACAGGGTAACAAGTCTGAATTGGAATGGGAATTGTAAAGACAGAAACTTCTAAAAAATTTGAATCAGCATTCCTTATACAGCCATTAAAGAATACAATAAAGTGAGTGGGGTTCATGGAAATATTAGAGCTCAGATTGTTAAACTATTTGGGCACTCCGACCCGGCAGATGCAGACAATCTCCAAGAAATCCTGGGATGATGGACAAGGTACCACTAACATTCAACAGAGCAGAGACAATACCAGAAAACTTTTGTTAATATTGTCTAGCGCTTCCTGATATACTCCCTGTTTTCAGTTGTTTACAATTCTAGCACAGGATAAACTTTCTGGCTGAAACTTTTCAAGTTTTTTTTCTTGTGTCGACTTGAATTTTGAATATTTTTAATCAAAGCTTTCTTACACAGGAAAAAATAATTAATTTTTTAAGATGGAGGAATTAAAAGTGAATAGTGTTGCTGATGTCAAAAGCTCCTGTCATCTGTTTGTTTGATTTGACATCATTTGGTTTAACTACTTCAGTACCTTGCTTTATGTTTATCTACATTACATTTCATCAGGTCCTATGTTTGTTACTGTAAGGTCTTTCCTTGGCAGTCAGCCCTCATCTTTCACAGCGTGGATTATATGTTTCATCGGCAAACTGTCTCATATGAGGCTTCATCTTCTTTTCCAGATTGTTTATGAATATATGAGAGAGAGAATGGGCTCAGTACAGATCCCTGTGAGATTTCATTAATGACTACTTTCATTAGAAAACCTGACCATTTATTTCTGTCTTGTTTCCTAATTTCTAATGAGTTTTTCCTAACTTTTTAGGTATTTATTTTTTTTAACCCACGTGAGAACCTCTGTCTCATTGCTTAGCTTCTTCAGGAATGTACAGAGAGGGGACCTTATCAAACAGACTACAAATTTAAACAGTCTGCATGGCCCATTCAAATGCTAATTTGAGTTGTTGAATTGTTTTATTCACCCGTGGGACAGTTTTCACATCAGATGGAGCTCTCTGAATGGTTGTTTTGTAAAAACGTGATTTTCTGGACGGATGGGTCTCCATCTAAGATCTCCCTGTGATTCTCTGAACCGGGTCTCTGTCCTAGTTTTCTAGCTCAGGCAGAGGTAGGGGCTTAACATTGCTACAGCTTTGCCACTGTCTCAAATGGGTGGTCTATTTGGAGTTCTGAAACCACTGCTAAATCTTGTTTATGTGTATGGTTGGACTCCATGTGCCAACAAGACCAAAGATTTTTCTGCTTGAGATATTGTTTGAGACCATGCAATCTTGCTGCTGGTCTCGATGTCCTTGCTCTGTGTGTGTACATACATATTTAAGTATATATTGCAGTGAAGAGCGATAGGGATGACTGTGTTTAAGGGCCAGTTTATTCTGACTGGAGTGAGATACAGAGAACACTGTAGTACTGGTCAGAGAAGCTCCACACAGCATGATCTGGTGCAGATATATCAGTGTGCGTCCTCAAGGCTGTTCCCTCAAGTACCCATGGCAATGAACCTGAGCTAACAGTCTGCCACTTCAGTGTTGCTACAAAACCATGGCTAGGATGTTCCTGGTTCTGAAACTACTTAGTCCTTCCTAGGCTGGGGTTCTCTACATAGCACTGAATTTTATTGTGTAGATATGCACAAGGACTCCTGGAACAGCTCCCAAAAGCATTATGTTACATTTTGTTCCAGAATGTCATGCATCAAAAATAATGTAATTTTCTGTCACAGAAAAAGGTGCTTTATTCTTCTGTATGTCCTCCTAAGGTAGAAACTATGCCTATAAAGAAATTCATACAGGTCTGTGATGCTAAATTTCATCCATGTCACACAGCATATCTTGCACTAATCCTCCATTCATAGGACAGATTTTATCGTTACAACAACAATTCAGTGCAATATTATGTGATTGTTCAGCTGTGTTTTATCCTAACATCAGTGTTTTCTCTGACATACTCTGTTTCTTCTAATCACCTGAAGAAATTAATTCTGAAGCCTTTAATATACTTACATAAAAATACATAGAAGTATATATAGAATACAGCCACGTGAGGAATTTTAAGTGCAGTAACTCCCCATTTTCTTGCTCATTCTCCATACATTTTAATGCCAGTATAATGAAGATGAAAGACAAAGCGATTTTTCACTGTCAGAGACCTTATAAGTCAATTCATGGAAGGAATTCTTCAGAGAAAGTTACCAAATACATTTTAGGGTCAGCTGTGGACAGGTCTGTAAAAAGGTAGTTGTCAGTAGATGTAAACATAGAATGACAGACCTCTGAAAAGGTCTCTGAAAAAAAAAGTAGGAGTTCACATCTTTTATATGACAGAGCAAAGGATTTGATGGAATAACTTATTTACTTCAGTTGGGTTTCCAGAACTGACACTCATAGGAACACAGCATGGTCTCATCAGGACTCAAGTCCTGATTATCTTTTATATGTGTAGAATACAACATGGAGAACCAGCGCTCTGGTCTAGACTGTAATCCAGGTATTCCTGAAGGACAAGAACTTGGGTTCTAGAATTCAATTTTTAAGCACGATAGAGACTGTTAGCTGTGAGTGAAAAATATATTAAAGCATTTCTTGAGATGATGTCCGTTTAAGCTGTGTGTGCAGACACAGCCAATGGGAAAGCAATTTTCAGTGTTTTTTCTGAATAAATGGTGTAGCACCTGTCATTTTCCTAGCCAAACTCTGGTAAAACACTTGAAAAAATAACTTTTTTGGGGAATACCAAATCAGCATGAATTCTGGACAACTTCAATAAAGTGGATTCCATAGTGACTAAGCAGAGAAAGATCCTTTCTTTACAAAGAGGATATGCTGGGAGGCACTAGCTGTTGTAAAGGATGTTGCTTTGTGCAGAGTTGTGCAATTACTCACCCAGAAGAGACTGCTGCTGCCCTTAAAAAACATGTACTTTTCTGAATTGGGAATTGATCAAAAAAGGTTCTTTTAAATTAAAAGCTGGCTTGATTTGTTATTGCAACATAGAGCATACATCTCTCCAGAGGCATGTTTTCCTAATAGTTTTCTCCTTCATATTTTAATATTTGGTATATATGAAGTTCATGAAGGCATATTTGCGTTAGAAATACATCAGCTGACAGTCTTTATTTTTTTAAAAGAGGAAAGCATATTGGGTTCTTTTACATTTCTTACTGCAAAGCAGTTTTCCAGCATTTTACCAGCCTTTCATAATTCTCCAAGCTTTCAGCATCCTGTTCTAAAATATGGGCAACAGAACTGCCACCCAGTATAGTTCATTGATGCTGGACATCAACACATAACCATTTTACTGCTCACTATTCTGTTGTTTGTGAGACTCTGACATTCACATTAGAAACTCCTGTTGAGGTGTTCCTGAGCCATTATTTGGAAAAAAATCGCTTTAGTGTCCCTTTTATTTTGAGCATGGTCACCATTTCTATGAGATTGTCTGACATAAATGTTTCCTAAACATGTAATTGCTTTTGTTTTGGAAGTGTTTGAATAGTAAGCAAGCTTGATGACATTGTATGCTATTGTTATTTAGTGGTTTACCAAACACTGGGGTATATACACTTTTGTTAAAAGTAGTTGTATATCTACATTTGAATCTTAATTATTGTGTTGAATAATATCAAGCCTGAAAACAAACCCTGAAGAGTGCTACTAACATACTGAGTTATAAGACAAATGACAAAAGCAGCTACTTTCTGACACCTAAATATTGAACAGTTCTCAGTTTATTTCATGTAGGGCAGATTGACCTTTTGTGGTGCTAACTCTTAAACAAGATCGTTGCCAGTTAGGGAGGTTCAAACATCTTTCCAGACTATTTTATCTACCCAGTTATCTTTATCACTCTTGTAGTCTTATACAAAATTTATCAATTTATGAGACCTATCTTCTGTAAAATAATTTTGGCTAGCATAAGTTATTATTCTCTATTTATTAATTGAGTCTCATATCAACTTTTCTTTATTTTTTCCTTGGTTTAATGGCAGGCTAGCAAACCTATAATTACCTGGGTGAATGGCATTACTCTTGTTGAGTGTCAGCAGAGCACTAGCATCCTTCCAGGCTTCTTGAATATCCCTGCAATTCTGAAACCAAAAATATGCACATCCAGCTGTTTTGGGGTGTAAATTAATAGGGCCTCAATTTAAAAAGTATCTATACTTCATAGGGCTGTTTGACATTTACAATTACTAGTGAACTGTAACTTACTTCAGCATCTTCTTTTGAATACCTCATTCTGCTTCCTTTTTAAACACATAAGAGAAAATTAAATACATACTTTTACTTTTCCTCATTATTGTGAATATTGAAAATCTATTTAATGGTGAGGCTATACCATTATTACAATATATTTTTCTATAAGTATACTTTAAAAAGCTTTCACTCTTATTTGCTTTAGCTTTGCTAGCTATGAGTCTACCCAGATATTAACTTCCCTAAATATTTTACTCCTTTTTCATTTGATATATAAAGATATATATATATTATTTCAAATATTTTAAAAACTCCTACCTTCACTGAATACCTCTTTTAAGCAGCTATGTACATGTAGTCACATCTTTGATTATTTTCCTTCAAATTAATGGTCTTCAGATTTAGAAAATTAGCTCTATTGAATAACCTAGTTTGCATTGGAACTGGGGTCTGTCTTCTGTTATGAAATTTAAATCATGTTGTGATTACTGATTCTTAGATATCCACAAAGTTTCAGTCCAGCAATTAATTCATTTTTGTGTATTGTGTGATTCTGAAAGCAATTACGTCATGCCTGGTACATTGCCATTTGCATTAGAAAATTGTCATCTGTATTATTTAGCTAAAACAGTTTCAGATTTTTGATTCAATTATGGAACATGGTTGAATTAGTCATGCAGAAGTGTTTTTGATAGAAAAAACAAAGTCTTGAGACCTGAGCCAGGCTGAGATGGAAATCTGAGTTCTGTGCCATAAATCCTTTTCAGATTTTGAGGTAATAAACTGAACATAATTTTTGCTTATGCCTAGAAGTGTCTAAACTCAATAAATTGATATTTTATTGTGTTTTGAAAATATGATTTATATGTGTTTGATTGTCTTAAATTAAAATTATATGAAAGCAACTGTGTATTAACTGCTTTTGAAAAGTGCAAGAGTCACAAAGGGGAAAACAAAATATAAATATCATAGGAGGGATGATGCTAAAAGTATATTAAAAATATTTGTTGATTTTTGCATGTTCCCTTAGAACAATTGATTTGGATGCTTATGGTTGCCATAACAACCAGATGCATGTTTGAAGTTTTTTAATTCACTTAGCTGAGGTCTGTTATGTTCACTGTTTGTGACCTCTGCATATGGCCTCGTTCCAGGTCTCATTCACCAATCACTCATCTGCTGTCAGTCTGTGAAGCCAGGAAAGGTGAGGATAACCAGAGATTACCTCCAAGTCACTGAGGGATGCTGCTGACATTGGGTATAGACAGCTTTTTAAGGCATTGTCTGTATAGGTGGATTTACTGAAGCATGCAACGTGTCTGAAGAATGGGAATTTTTGACAGTATACCAACGCTTTCATGTCACTAACCACTGTAGTGTGCTTAACATCTCAATTATGTACAAAGTGAGCAGTGAAATAAGCCATGATGTTCTCTTGGTCTTTTATGTAATTGAAACAAAACATGTAATGGCAGAGTCTAAAAAAATGTGTAGGCAGAGTGAGTTGCCCATTCATAATAAACTTTATTGGTTTGGATGGGACATTCCAAAAGAAATCTTTGTGATAGCAAATCCACTGAATTTACTAAATTTAATAGATCATACAAGCAATTCTAGATTCCATTAGCATGAAAAATGTCATCTATATCAAATACCTTCAAAACAACTCATTCAAGTCTGTTTCTTCAGTGCCTGTTTTTCCTGTGGAATAATTTTTTATTTGTCACTGTGGTCCTCTGCTTAATACAAAGTGGATATTAGGTTGAGTTGAAACACTTCTGTAGTGAAGGAAAGGCTCAAGACTCTATCAGATGACTATTGATACTTAAGAATTGTTAAGCGACAACCTTGAGTACGCTTTGTCTTCTGAACTATTGTCCAAAGCAGTCACCACTGTAAGAATAATGAGCGCTGCTGATTTTGTCTTGACCTCCTTCACAGATCTGGTTTAACTAGAAAGACCAAAGCCAACAATACAAAAAGAACTGTGACAGGATTAAAGAAAAGGCCACTCTGTCATTGATATAGAGGCAATTCAGCTGAAACCGGGCCAAGATAAGAATGTCTCTCGAGTTACTTAAGTAGACTTCATTTGTAGTAACAGCTTTAGATAAGAGAACCATACAACAGACTTGTTTTTAAAATCCCTTTTTTCTCTTACACCCGTTTTTAAAATAATACTAACCCCCCCCACCTTGTTATATAAGAAGAGGAAAGTTTTTCTTGCCTATCACTGTTTATGTTCTGAATAGAAAAAAACAGTAGTGGCAGTATGCATTGAATTCTAGGGACTGATTTAAGAATAGGAGAACACAAAAATGGTAAAAGCACAAGGTCTAACTCCTGAGTGAGCGAACTCAGGGAGACCAGTCAAAATTTCAATAGCTTTGAAAGATATGCACTGTACTATATGTTACACTCCAAATCGTGATGGAATTTGTATTACTCCACAAAGCTTTGCTATCTGTAAAGCTTGCTCCCTTCCCAGATCGTAAGAAAACAATAAAAAATATGTTGTGCCTTAAAAAAGAGTATGACTAGAACAAACCCTAAAATGGATGTAGTATTTCCTGCTCCTCCTCCAAGGACCCTCCCCCCTCTTAAAATCTTCTACACTGAATCCGTATTTTCTTTCCCCATCTGCTGGGTTTGGCAAACCTGCCTGAATTCAATATTTCTAGATTGCACAAGAAAATAATGAAATAAACTTAAGCCCCTTCTGATAAGTGTGGGAAAGTTGGTGCAACCTGCCTGGATTTCCTTATGAGTCAGAAAATCTCTGCTAAATAAGAGCCATGAAATATTTTGCTAACATGAATGGGACAGAATCATAAAGTTAGAGAAAATTGCAGCAGCAGAGTATGTACATGTAACTAACAAATATAGCAGCTCTTCTTTCAATAACTTTGTCAGAAATCCACCCACTCCTTTCTCATTGCACAGTAGGGGTACCCTACAGAAAGCAGTCCCTCAGCTTCACACCCTCTTTACAGCAAACCCTTCTTTGTTGGACCAATGAGTAGGAGTAGACCAGGTTCCTCAGTGCCTGCCCATTGCCAGGTCTGAAGGAAGTTTTTCTCAGCTCCTCTCATGAAAAGGAGAAGGGCAAATATTTGTCATTACAGCCATGGGAAAATAGGGTTGATACTGAATTTCCTTGTAAATATATCATTCCAGGGCACAAACCCATTTCTGAGTGTGTAGCGTGGTAGCAGAAGTGGACAGCGTGTGCAGAGGCTCCTCAGCTCTCATTTTGCCCTGGTCTTTGGCAGAAGGGGACCACACTGGACTCTTTAGATCTGTTCTTCCTCCTTGCATGAAGCTGCAGCCATTCATTAACGCCAGGATAGGGGTGGGGGCAGACACAGACCTTCTTGGTAAGGGGAAAAATCCACCAAAAACCAAGAAGAAATCTGTTTCTGTAATCATCTAGTCTATTGCAACCACAGGAACAATGCTTGCAGTGAAGCCTTGCTGTGATGCCTAGTTTTTAATATGTCTTAATATCCCCTTACAGCATTATAAAATGTCAGGACAGAAAACCACTTTCTACTGCCCTGGAAGGTTTGGTTTTGGCACAAATCTTGTTCTCTACTTCATTAGTCAAAACAAGGATTTTTAAGATGGCAGCTGCTTCCACCTATCAACAGTTAACATACAAGTATACCTAGGGGAAGCCTGGGGTTATTCATACTGCCAAACCCTGGCATAAAAGATGGCGGGCTATTGTTCTTATTGTTAAAGGAGATGTCTAAGCTTCTCCAGGGAATTTTTCAGAGCATTTAAATCAGCTCCTGTTTTAAATTGCCCTTTGGAGGAAACCACCTCTTCTATACAGAGAGCTGAAGGAGCTAAATACAAGGAAATATCGAAACTTACTGTACCCCGTTGTTGGGTAATTATCAAATGATTTTCACTTGCAGTACTGACTTCAAAGAGCTGTTCTCATTATACAGCTAGTGTCACAGAAATGGGGCTTTGTAATCATGGAAACTTTTTTCTCCCAGGTAAATTAGTACTTTATATTATTGAATTGGGCTTTTGAAATCCTTTGGGCTTTTAAATTCCTTTTTTTGAGTTGGGGTTTTGAATTCCTTTTATTTGATTTAAATTAGCTGAAAAGGAATACTTTAATTTGAACATTTTGGTGCAAGTTTATTAAAGGTGTATTCTTAGAGGCATTACCTTAAAAGGTGTTGTAAACATTTACAGTACATAGCTCGGAATTAGCATAGCTGAAGTGGGAGTAATTTTTCATTTTTATCACTCTCTGCCATGCCTCACTTACCTACTAAGTGCAGTCTGTTCTGTGCAGCCTTGATGGATGAAGCAACATACTTGTACATAACAGATATATTTATATTGCTTGCTGATTGGGAAAGAAACACATCACTGCCACAGCCATGTGTCCATAACAGCTTTAAGACTCTGACAGTACTCTCAGGTCAGTTTTTCAGTTTGTGCCCAGAAAGTTTTCAGTTTTCATGTATTTACGACATGATGGAAAATAACAGGGCTATAAAATGACACTGAAGTTAACTTTACTATTGACTTTTCTGCCTTTTTACTGTTCTCTATTAAAACAGTTTTCATGTTCTACACAACAACGTGGGAAAGCTTGGTTAGGACAGAATTTAAATCCAACTCTTAATTTTGCATTTAAGGCTCATCAATATGTATTTACATGTCAGTAACCTCTGTCAGTTGTCTTAGCCCAGTGAGAGAGAAATCTAGAGGTCACTCAATCAGAAAACCTAGATCCATTTGCAAAGGCTAAGATCTTCAAGGCTCTGTGAGTAATTATAGTTTACTAAAATGTAGATTTAACAGTCTAAAATATGAGGGCTACCTTTCAGACATACTAAACAACTTTATATTTTCATTCCCTGCTAAATAATGCAAAACTGTTGACTGAGACATTCAAAGTGGTAAGCAATTAAGAAGGAACTGCAAAATGTTATACAAAATTCTAACTTTTTCTAAGTTATAAATTAAGAGGTGGAAAACCACAAGAGGAAAGCTAATCCTGAAACATGCATATGTGTAATTTCAAGTTTGACAGGTTTCTAACTGGAGAAGTTGACTGAGAGAAGAAAAAACGGAATTTTCCCAGTGAGTAGGAAGTCTTGTATTCTATCGCTCATTTTTCCAAGACACAACTTTTGAGGAATAAGGCTACAAAATCAGATTTTTCTTATATATAGTTCACAGGTAGCAGGTTTTGACATCTTCAAAATCTGCTGCTGATTTCATGGAATCATCAACTGAATTTTGTAAGCAGATTTTTTTTCTCTGTGTACCTGCAAAGAAGTGGCCATTTTCCAGCTTAGGAAAAGAAGGAAGAAGAAAACTTTTCTACTAATGGCAGTAATACAAGCTCACCAAAAAGGGGATGAATGCTCTGAGTGGGGTAGATGAATGCTCTCTGGATCAAAGAGTAGACAGCTGTACTGTGCTGGGTTGGGGAATGGGATATGCACACATACAGCTGTCTGTGAATGCCTGGGCTTGCTAGGAGAGTGTCTTGCTCTCCGCTGGTGACAGACCGAGTCATAGCACAGCTGGCTGCCCTAAGGAAGTATTCTTCAGCCAATATCAGGCTGTTCTTTGAGTTGAGACTAGGTGATCTATTACATTAATATATTTCCTTTAAGACTATGGGCCAATGTCTTTCTCTAATACATTCCTAGACAAATGTAAGGAAACAAAGACTCTTACCTGACTGGGTCTTCTGAACTGTGTTGGCGGTCTAGCCAACAGCTTGCAAAGGAAAGGAAATGCTGAAAGAGCCTTTGAAATAGACGTCTCCCCAAGTTGTCCAAAGACTTCAGGGCATTAGGCCTATTGGCTTAACAATGAAGACCTATACAGTGGTGGGTATCAAATTTGTCATGGTTCTAACTACACTGTCTGTAAGAATGAAATAGTCCCTCAGCTTTGCTACAGAGCCCTCTTGGAAGAACCTAGTTGGCCTCCCACAGGGAAGGAGCAGGGAGTCCAAAAGAAACTGTAGGCAGAGCCCTCTGTTTTGACTGGGAAGGGTGGCCAAAGGAAGAGAGTCTGGCTGCAAGCTGGTAGTGAGACAAATGTAAAGCCTGAAGACTCTTATTGTTGGCTTGATCTGGAGTACTGAGGGAGGGACTGGATCAGAACCAAGGCCAAATCTGTGTTTATCTTTGACCTATTGGGACAGTTGGCCTGACAGTTCCACAGTCTATTTTCTCTGCACTTTCTTGTGCCTCTTGTTACCTCATGGTGTTATTTCAGTGTGTCTTCTTGCTTCCTCCTTCCAGGCAGTACAACCTATGCCTTATCATCTAAATTCTCCACTGCCAGTCTTGAGGGTCCCTGTTCTCTTAGAGTGCGGTAGGGAAGACCACCACAGAGATACCTTTTCTTCAGAACATGGCAGTGATATACCAGGAAGCAATTTCAGTGGCTATTTTGTGCTCCCATACTATTGGGATTTCTGTCTTGGGAGGGAGTCTGTTACTACTCATTGCTTTTTAAGAACCTCTCAGAAGTTGAGGGGTTTGCCTGTTTTTCTTTTTTTTTTCTTTTTTCCCCATTTAAAGTAAAATCCTTTTATTTTCCAGGTGAAATTTTATTGATCAGAATGGTTTGATCGTTTACCTTCAAAGAGCAGTTGGTGTCCTCAGAGATTTCAGAGATTTTTGCTTTCAGCAGTAGCAGGTGTGAAATTTCCCACTTTATTATCACATTTCAACAAAAAGTCTCTGGACAAAATGTCAAATTGTTGATCTCTGGGGTATGTCCAATTTATGTTTGGATCAAGAGCTTGGTTGGAAGCAAATCTGCTCATTCCCCATTTATGCTTTGGTTTGCACTTTGAAGCAGTCTCAGTTGATCCTTTCAGTATCCTTTTTGGCTTTCTTTTGGATGAAACTGAGTTGAGAGGTGTGCTCCAGGAGTGGCTTCGGATGCAAATTGTCATTCAGTCCAAGGGGCCAGGCTAAAGTTAACCCAAAGTTTAAAAAGCAAACCCAGCTGCCACTGGAATGGGTATAGTATGGACATTAAATCCTTACCACCAACTATTTGGCTTTACAGGTCCACTGTGACTTGTCTGCATTATTATCTAGCTGGACATAGCCTTCATGAGACTCTGTGCTGAATAAACAATGCTTGCACCACTGAAAGAATATCCTGACAATCCAGTCATATTTTACTACAAGTAGATTCCAGATCAATGTGTACCTGCAAAAATCCAATTGAATACCTGTATTAAAATATAGTTGTATTTGTACTGTAACATAAAAGCAGTGAGAGTACATTTAGTTGGTATTTTATAGAAGGAAATGTTTAATAGGAATATGTTAATATGAACATTAATATATTTTTCTGCATTGCTCACTGTAGTCTTTTAAATTAGTGGTTCATTGTGATGAGTTTTAAGGTAATGTGTCTTATTAACAATGGAGCATCTGAAAGTTTTAGGTTCATAAAGGGTTTATAATTAAGCCATGAAAATTAATTTAACCATTTATAATGGATTGTTAATTAGTTTGCTAATAGGGCTGTCACTTCCAAACTCTCTGCAGAAGGTGAATATTAGGTTAGTTCTGTCTCTTGAGGTTTCAGGAAGGCTTATGACATTCCTTATAAAAGGTATTACTGTCCAAATTTTTCTTGTGAAGAGAAATCTTTCCTGCCAAATGTTTAAGAATTATTAGTGTGAATGCTGATGATTTCTATTCTGCCATGTCTGCTTTTTGACATAATTTCCTGGGTAATCAATGACTTTTTTCCCCCATGTGGCACTGATTACCTCAAATATTAGAACAAAATGGAAGTAACAAAAAATCCTATCTAAATGCTGGAATAACCTTAGCGTGCCCCGAGCTTGGAGTATACCAAATACCTTCTAAAAGAAGAAGAATTGATCCTCTTTAGAAAGAATATATTCCAGAAAAGAAGTTACCTTTATTACAAAGATATTTGGTGTTAAATATTATGCCAGTAGTACTAAATCCTGAAAATTACAATGAATGTTAATTCAGGCCTATTCTGCGTGGAGGTCAGAGTGTATACAATGTAACAATAGTTTTTTGTATGTTCCATCTATAACTAAGCCCTTCAAAATGACAAAGTGAGATGCTGCTTCTAAAAAAAATATCATTCTGGTCTTTGTATAATAAAAGTATTCCCTGCCCCCACCTCCCCTGTTTTTTGGTGAATGCTATCTATGGTGGCATTAATGTGGTGGTATAGCTGTCATCACTTAGACCGAACAGCTGAGGCAACTGACAGTTTAAAGATTTCTGATTGATGATCCAGGCTTCTTCAGACTCAATCTGCCATTATGCTGCTTTTAGGTGCATTTGGATAAATTAACTCTGCCACTGTAGCCTCTAGAAACTTTATAAAATCTACAATTAAAACATAAGCTCTGCAGACTCTAGTTATAGACCAAGACTTTTTCCTCTGTAGTTAACTTCAGCTTGTTAAATCACATGAATTGGCTTAATCCAGCCCTGGGCTATGAGATAAACTCAAAGTCCAAGTGGTTCCAAGTTTGTTGAGATACAGCTAGCAGATGTATTTGCATTTTTAATACAACTGTAAATTGCTTTGCCTCGTGGTTTTGTCAAAATAAGTCACACTTATAATCTGTGACCATAAGGAATTGCTCCAGTCAGATTTGATACCTGGAGTTTCCCTACATGGGTTTAACCTTGTATTCACTTGGTTTAAGATCAAAAAATGAGGCATAAATATATATATACTGTATAAAGGATGTCACTGGAGTGAAATGGGAGATTCTCCAAAGCAGGGAGTCATTCTAAGTAAGAACTATACTAAGGATGGAAAAGGAGGGCATGGGCTACCATTAGGGTTGGTTGGTGGACTGACTTTATCAACAGAATTTCAAACATTAAGCCTGTCTAACCAACAACGTGCAATTCCACCTTATTCACTCATCATGATTATTTTACAGACACGTAAATGGACCACTGTCTGTGTCATAAGTAGGCCTGGTGGCAGAGTGGAGAAAATAATCAGTGTCATTTCTCTTGTTTCTGTACTTACTCTCAGTGCTGGCCTATTCATGGTATTTGTGCTTTATTATTGTCATGGTTGTTTGAAACTGGGGAATAAGAAATTCCTTAAGCATAAAATGGAGAAAATTTTAATGGATTTATTTTCAACAAATAAAATACATTTATTCAAAGTAAATCAAATACATCAGGTTCTATAGAAGTCTCAGTGCAAATTTATTAACTTCATAGGGATTAATAAATGTAAGGAGTGAAAAGCCTTGAAGTATTTTGAACCTACTTTCTAAGGCTACACTTGTTTACTAGTTTTGGATTCTTTGCATAAGGGAAATATTACCATTTTAGAAATTAATTTCCCCATTCTGCTTTTATCTTAAAAGTATTATTGCTTTGTAAATTGCTTTTCCAAAGATTTCTGCAGTCCTCACAGAAGGTAATGTATCCTTGAATTCTTCATTGGTTTCTGAAGAAATAGCCTGAGAAGTAGATATTTCCTTCAATCTTTTTGTTAATAGTAAATACAATCAAACACAATGACATGCAGAGTTGTAAAGCCATGAATTCACAGAACTAAACTTACCATAAAGTTCACTGACAAACGAAAACAAATGTAGGTCTCCAGTACTCTGGTTTTCAGGGATGATTCTGGGGACAGCTGAAGAAAAGAAATATATTAATAATTCTAATATAACTTGCAATAGAACTAAGCTTGTGTTTGGTTTTTGTTTATTTTTTGTTTATTTTAAATGAAGGTTTGTTAAAATGTATGGGATAGGACTGATTATTTTGTAATTTGATGAAAATCCTTGAAAAAGAGCTGAAAAAGATGCTAATGAAAAATTCAATGTCCCTTCATCTTACTGTGATTAAGAAATCTCCAGTCTCCAGATCTCATGCTATTCAGTGACAATAAGCGAGCTGGGTTGTTAAATTATTGATATTCAAGGTGGAACCTTAATCCCCTTTATTTTCTGGCCTATTAAATAAATGATAGAGAATACTAAGGCACACAAATTCAGGTTTGCTAAAGTTCTTAAAAAGCTTCAATTAGCTGTTAGTATAGACCTGTTTTAAACTTATTCATTTAGAAAAATTTATGTGTTAAATAAATTTAACAGATTGGTAAAAATCTTTATAGCAACAGTTGATTAAGATGATGTGGCAAGAAAGAAAATGGTAACACAAATGAATAAGAATTCTAAAACATGGAAATTATAATCAATAGTTTGATATAGTTTGGATTCTTTCTGGATTATTATTTAGCTGAAATCTGCTAGCCCTGTATTTCTGTGATAAGAAGGTTTTAAACAAAATATTGTTTACTCAACCAAAATGAGGAATGCATGTTACATGTATTACATGTGCAAAATTTAATGTATATGTACGCTTGTTTGAATTACACATTTATGCCTTGCCATAGCCAGAAGCATAACTTCCCCAATGTTCTTCTCAACATTCCCTTTTTTAAAATTAAGGCACAGTATATTTGTGAGAAAGTGAATATATTTGCATTGTGGGAGAGGGACTTTCTGCGTGCTCTATGTTTGACACTGATGTTCCTCATTTCCAACCTCAGTCTGAAAACTATTTAAATAATTAAGGTAGCTTCCTACCAAAAGTGAGGGGAATGTGTGATTAGAAAGGGGTGAAGAAATGAAAAAACTATGGGGCGTGGAAAGTTTTGCCCTTTACTTATTTCTTGTACCTGCTTTTATTTCTATCATTGCTTTGCTTGCAGATGCTAGATGTTCATAATCTTTTTGCACCTCTTTGCTTCATATTCTGTATGCCCTTTTACATAAGAGAAGTCAGTGGCCATTTGGAGTCTTGACTGCTTTTTTTTTCTTTTACACAGAAATACTTGGTCATCACAGGTTCTCCTACTCTGCAGTAGCTCCCCTCATAATGTTCATTATGTCCATAGACAGGAGTGAATGCAGTTGTAGTTAGCTATTTTACTGCCAGGTTCAAGCCTTTTTTCATTTAGCACAGTGGCCAAAAACCTCTAATGGCTTTCTTCATGGACACATTATCAGTGATGCTCTTGCCACAGACACAAACAAATACCCATGTAACAGCATTCATACCCTGCACCAGAGATATCTGTCCTCCCATACAATTTGTGTGGTATCTGTGTTGTAGTCAGTGGTTCCTGCTGCCTCAAAAGCTTTTGCTCCAAAATGGAGTTTAACTACTGCTTACATCTGTGGTAAGTGAAAAGTGACTGTCTTACCTACACCTTCAATGAGGTTTCACCTAATCCCAAAATAAGAACATTCTCTTCTAGTGGAAGAAAACATAATATGAAAAACACTAAAGTATTAGGCATTATACTGAAATTAAGTATGGCATACTGAGACTTCAATGTTTATATCCCACAGCAAGTCAAGATGCCTTATATTTTAAGGCATTGGGTGAAAAGCCTTGCTGAAGACCCAGAGTATGAATGTAGCTCCACAGCAATCCTTTCTATATGTGGTCAGCAGAGGGGAAAAATTCAAATCCTGCTTTGATTAGGCTAAAAATTATTTGCTATGTGTTTTTTCATAGTCGCTTAATTTTAATTGCATTAAAAATGATCAAATTTAAACCTTAAAGTAGCTTCTCCTGTCTTGTCAGCTGTTGCACAATTCCTGCAGAAAAAGGACAGAACACTGCATTGTCCAAAAGAATTTTACTAAGTTATTATAAAGATAGAAAGTAGCTGTTTTAACTGTAACCTAAATACATAGTTATGTACGATTTTTAGGCTGCTAAAATGGAGATACTTTCATCCATCACTGAAAACATGATGAAAAAGTACCATATAGCTTTTAAACCCTTGTGAGTATCAGGCATGAATTTAGGAGGAAGACTAAGAAGGCACTTAGAAGACTTTAGTCCAGGGACTGAGCTATCATGGACTTTGGGAAGGGGGTCACTGTGTTATGAAACAAAACATTAAGGAAAGTAAATGGTTTATATTATCTTATATTCATTCATTCATTCCTCTCTGTCACACCACTTCTATATCAGGCATCCAATTTCTCTCCAATATTTTCAGAACTCCATTACAAGGTCAAAAAACCATCTGTATCTGAATTCTTCCTAGGCCATCTGCTATCAGCTGGGATATAAACAAGGTATTTCTATCCACCCAGGCCCAATCTCTTTTCAAATCCTCTCTAGTAAGTCTTGTACATTTTCCTTATTCACATGCAATTTGACAGAAAGATGCTTTCAGCCCTTTTTGTGTCTTTCTGCCACTTGATCCACCACATTTCTCCTGTGGCAGATTCTTTGGCTTTGTCCTTTGTGTTTGTCCCAGATATTTTCATCTTCTTTTCTGTAAAAACACTGGCAGGGTTTTTTTTAATTCTCCAGATCATCTCTGCACTTGTTTTTAAATCCTTTTAATACCTAATCTTCCTCCTGAGGCACTTGCTTTGGGAGACATTTTAGATATGTCTGCACTACCCTAGATTGTAAAAATCTTATTTCCTATTGTAAAGATTAGCTTTCACACTGCCATAACAATGAGATGAGCAATATTACTCACTAACCTAAACAACCCTATCTCTACAATTCTCCCACTAACCCACCTCTCCTCACTATGTCAGTTTTGCCTGGAGAGGGTGGGGCATGGTGACCTTGGGTTCTGCTCCTTCCATGCACCACTTGATAAAACTGGCAGTGCAAGGGAGGGGGAGGAAGCTGCGCTCATCATGGCTTTTGCTGGATTGAGTGTAAGTGGAATGAACAAGCATTTATGAAGGATTTCTTTTTTTCCCTTCTCTGAATTATTAATTTCTGAACTCACTGAATTGTTTAACATTTCTATCTTCTAACAAAGGAAACAATAGCTAGAGACATGTAATGAGGATATTTACAGTAATCCATCTGTAAATACAGCATGTGTATGGTATAATCCATTTGAATTTAGAAGCAAAAGATGGATTATTTTCATGCTTCATTTACACATGTGTTTATATACAGCCATATTATTTTTATTTGTCACGGACAATAGAGACATGGGATCCTTTTGTATAAACACTTATTAGTAAGCCTTTTGTCCTGTAAGCCGAGATACTCATCTGAGCAAGGGCAGATCATGGACTCTAGTGGGAAACATTGGCTTTGACAGAGTTATTTTACTGTGAGAAAATGCATGCTGAATTGAGAACTTAGTGAAATAAGTTAGAGCTTGGTGAGACAATAAGGCCAACGTCTGGCATTAGTTTACAACAGGTTTGAAGGACAGCTCTACTACAAGGTCAAATTTAGAATAAAAAAAAAAAAAGAAAAAAACAATGGGCAGTCATCTCAAATACAGTCTACTTTGAGTTGCTGCCTTAAAATATCAGTGGAAACTCCTGTAGTTGAAATTTTACAATTGTTGAAAATGCAGTTTGAGTTCTTTGACTGTCAATGAAATTCTATCCTTTAAAACTTTGCTGGCATGCAAGAAGACAGTGTTCTGCTCATATTGTGTCTTGTGCATTGTTCATATAGTGATTGTCCTTTAGAAACTTTTAAGTTGTCTTTGTACCTACTCTAATGATCCTAGTAATGTTACTAGAGGCAAAAAGTATGGCAACTTTGTCCTTAAATAGCACAGAAATAATGATTTAAGGTTATAATGTGCCATTTCCATAGGGATCTAATTTCTGTCCAGATGGCAAATGCTGTTTAAGCTGTTTCATGAATTAAACAGAAGAGACCGATTTTAGTTGTTACAAACAAGATGTCTCTCAGCACAAAAAGAAAGTCAAATGTGGTTGTATTTTTCTTAATAACTGCTCTGAAATGTTTATTAGCAAATATTTGAAATTTCTAAGAGGAGAGGTTTTCTTTCCTGCCCTCTGAGAGACAATACAACTTCTCTATCCACAAAAAGCAAAGAGTTAATATACTCCCTATTGTGATTTACCCTGGAATAGGGCCACCACCAAGGCTACCATAGAAGATCATATTTACTAGCATGCCTTTGTGTCCTAGGCCTAAAAGAGAAGCTTGTTAGATCTGTCTTGAACCAGGCTGATGTCTGGCCTCTGATGAAAAGCACAGAAAGCCTCCCTTTTTCTTGCAGCTTTCTCCTAAAAGTTGATTTGCTTGTCCAGGGTTAACAGAAGGGTGTCTAACTCCTTCCTTGAACCTCACCTTCCCCTTGTGAACACAGTCCCTGCTCTATGTGACTTTTTATTACCAAACAGGGACTAGTATAAGAGGGTACATGAAAGTTTATGTATGTAGCAAAATCTACAATCTCTGTGTGATATGCATGCTTTGACAGAGCAGCCATGAGAATAACAGCTTGTCTGAGTTTATATATTTTTTTATTATTCTTTCAAGTAGGTGGAAGCAGGAGCTTTTTGAACTACTGGATCAATACCGCTAATAGTTATAAACATATTTCCATCACTAGCAAAAAACTCTCTAGTAAAGAGCCCTGAAACAACATTAACTAATGCAAACCAGATAAATGAGAAATTTTCATATTATCTAAAATATCTTATACTTGTCTTCCAGAACCAAAAGTATATTGTAAAGGTCATCAGAATCATGTGCACTAGAATCCATTTATTTTACTCTTAACATTCTTTTTTTTTCAACAACAAAATATCATCTAATAAGAGTTGTTCTATTTAGTGCTAGATTATACATGTTTTATCATTGCCTTTCTCAGTTCTTGGTCCAAGTGCAGCTGACATAAAAAAGGGAAAGAAAGTATTTTAAACAGCATAAAATTCCCATTGAACTCTTATGTACAATACAAATCATAGAATCATAGAATCATTTAGGTTGGAAAAGACCTTCAAGATCATCGAGTCCAACCATCATCCATGCCCACTAAACCATGTTCTGGAGTGCCTTGTCTACATGCTTTTTGAATACCTCCAGGGATGGTGACTCAACCACTTCCCTGGGCAGCCTCTTCCAATACCTGACAACCCTTTCAGTAAATAAATTTTTCCTAATATCCAACAGAGGGTTGCACTCAATCCCCTCATCCAGATTATTGATAAAGATATTAAACAGAACTGGCCCCAATACTGAGCACTGTGGAACACCACTTGTGACCCGCTGCCAACTGGATTTAACTCCATTCACCACAACCCTTTGGGCTCATCCACTCCAGACAGTTTTTCACCCAGCAAAGAGTACACTTGTCTAAGCTGTGAGACGCCAGCTTCTCAAGGAGTATGCCATGAGAGACAGTGTCAAAGGCCTTGCTGAAGTCGAGGTAGATAACATCCACAGCCTTTCCTTCATCCACTAGGCAGGTCACCTGGTCATAGAAGGGGATCAGGTTGGTCAAGCAGGACCTGCCTTTCTTAAACCCATGCTGGCTGGGCCTGATCCCCTGGGTGTCCTGAACATGCCATGTGAGCAGTCTCAAGATGAACTGTTCCATAATCTTCCCCGGTACCAAGGTCAAGCTGAAGGGCCTGTAGTTCCCCAGATCCTCCCTCTGATCCTTCTTGTAAATGGGCTTGTAAATGGGCGTCACATTGGCAAGCCTCCAGTCGTCCGGGACCTCCCCCGTTGACCAGGATTGCTGATAGATGATGGAGGGTGGCTTGGCAAGCACCTCTGCCAGTTCCCTCAGTACTCTTGGATGAATCCCATTTGGTCCCATAGATTTGTGAGTATCCAGACAGCGTAGTAGGTCACTAACTATTTCGTCCTGGATTAAGGGGGGTATATTCTGCTCTTCGTCCTTGCCTTCTAGCTCAGGGGGCAGAGTACCACATAGTTATGTTTCTGTTTAAAGTAAGGAAAATGAGCAATAATATTGACTTGGCTCATACATTAAAATACAATTTATTTAATGTAAATGTTCTTTTCGTGCCTTGCTAAAATGTTTTTACTGGGAAGATTAGTGACTTTGTGGAGGTTTGTGTTTCCCTTTTTTTTTAATCAGACTTTCAACACTTTGATGTTTTCAGATAATAACTTTGGCTAGACCTAGCCTGTTGCCTTAGGTAGTCAAATCTCCCATAGGAGGACATTGGGCCAGAGGAAGGAAGGTGTGTTCTGTCTTTAGCAATCAATAGATGGAGAATTGGCTGCTATGACACACTCGTTCAATAGCTGGTTTCTATTTAGTCTTAGTAGCTGAAAAGAGAGCTAGAAAAAACCATACAACTAGCTGCTATTCCTATTAAAGCTCAGGTTTTAATATATCTGCTCTACTCAACCATACATGTAAGGATGGGAGCAGTTGGATTTTGAGATTTGAGCTCAGATTATTCCCTCTGGAAATATTCCTAAAGGTGAATCGTGTCTGGTCTTTTAGACTTGGAATTCTATTTAAGCTTTCTGAAGTGTTAGTATTGTCTATTCATGTTTACTGTGTTTGTAATGAGATATGCATACTGTTACTTCTGCCTTGCTACCTTAACCGTTCTACAAGTTATTCATGTGTGTTCCTGCAAGTTGTCACCTCAGAAAAAAGTAATCCAATTCCTGATAGTGAGTCACCGATTTTCTATTTATTCTTCCTCTCTTGCTACAGTCCAAGACAGATGACCATCAGGTTATTTTTTTTAAACAATTGCTAAACCACAATGTTTTTTAAATGTATCACCCCTGTCTGAGGAGCATATCTCAAATTCTCTTAAAGAACAATACTCTCAGAGGACCTTTCACTGCTATTGCTCTTGATGGAAAACTTCCAGCTTTTAGGTATGTTTGGAAATCTAGGTCAAAGGTTTGTAATCCTGACTACATCTTTGACTATCTCTAAATTCCTCCTTTATCTCATTTATAGACGCCTTCTTTTTCATTAATGTTTCTTAGTCTGTGATAGAGCCTCTAACTGTGCTTGGCTTCTGAACTAGTCTTATATTGATTTTGTGTGTTGTATTGGGAGTTTATGTTCTCATCTTTTTTATACTTATTTTTTTTTCTCTCAGAAGTTCCTGCATTTCACATGCTTTCACTTTTAGAAGATAACAAAAGAGTCAGTCTTCAGAATGGGCTTATGGGTTTTCTTTTAGGATTTTAAAATACCTGCAGATAGATGGTATTTTGGGGGAGTGGAGATAGTTGTGAAACACAATGTACATGCAAGCTGTAGTCTTCTTACAGCTTTCACTGTCTCTGAATTACTGCTGCAAAGCAAAGTTTCTGCTATAAGAATATTGAAGGGAGGATCTTGTTCTGCCCATTAGTGACAGAGATTCAAAATCTAGAAAACATTTTCAGGAAATGGAAAGTCTATTAACATTACTGATTCATAATAAATAGCATAATAAAAAGAGGAAGGCCAAGTTGTATTTCTAGGAACTGCAAATTGACCCTGATTTCTCAAACTAAAAAGATACTATGATCTTTTCTAATAAGGATGTAATTCTGATTTAATTAGCCAATTGGGGCAGATTTTTTTTTTTCATGAAAGTCGTTCATCCTGGGTTTACAGGTTCAGACTAGATACAAGGAAGAAATTTTTTAAGATGAGGGTGGTGAAACACTAGAACAGGTTGCCCAGAGAGGTGGTAGATGCCCCATCCCAGGAAACATTCAAGGTCAGGTTGGACAGGGCTTTGAGCAACTTGATCTAGTTGAAGATGCCCCTGCTCATTGCAGGGATGTTGGACTAGATGACCTTTAAAGATCACTTCCCACTCAAACCTTTTTATGATTCTGTGATTCTACACTATAAAAGTAATGGGATAAAGAATCAAATAAGTTATTTGTGTATGTAGAGAAGTGGAGCTGGCTTACGTTTTGTTTTATAGTTTACATTTTTTACTGCCTCCTGCCACGCAGCTTTCCAAACTAGAGGCCCCTTCTGATGTTCCACAACAAGATAGTATGATGGTTAGTAGAAGAAAAAATGAAACGAGATTTGCATGTGGTATTAAACTACCAGCATGTCACTCTGACCTGTGCAATGGGAAATCAATGGTCCAGAAAATAATTTAGCATATTTCATAAAACGGTCAATGGTAGAAAAGACAATGCTGCTGTAAAAAGAAATATAAATTCAAAACCTGGTTCTGACTAGTTCTGACTCGGCTTCTGGGATATAACAGCTGGGGTCGTGAGTGTAACAGCTGCTTAAAAAAATTAACAGGGAGAGACCAGGAGGGACTTTTATAATTGATCTGACTGTTTCTGTGAAGCAGATGTCAGCATTTCTCCTAATAATTCCAGCATTCAACCCAGTGTCTTCTCATTCGACTACAGCATGTCTTTTGGAAGCATGGCTTGCCTTGGTTTATATGACTAAATCCAATGTATCAAATTACAACCTGAATATTTTATTGTACAAGTAGCATCTCATAATTCAGGTGACCCAATGTATTGTACAGTTAGAGGAACAGATGAACAAACGGAGAAGGAAACGAATGGGAAAGATCCCAAACTTAGGACTTGTTTTTTGAGGAGGAAGGAAGTAGTGGTTGGACAGAGAACAGCTCAAAT
The DNA here is from genome assembly GCF_000737465.1 of Haliaeetus leucocephalus. Taxonomy (NCBI): domain Eukaryota; kingdom Metazoa; phylum Chordata; class Aves; order Accipitriformes; family Accipitridae; genus Haliaeetus; species Haliaeetus leucocephalus. Next base: position 2,843,443 of record NW_010973368.1, on the reverse strand, counting down.
TTTTGAGATCTAACTAGCAGATTAGTGGACTATGCATTTGCCTACCATTTTCCTTTTGGCTTAAAGAAAAGATTACATTGGATGGACTTTTGAAAAAGCTTGCTTCCCTAAAAGTATCTCTTTATTGAGAAAAACAATTATTTAAAACCTGTTATACTTAAGTACTGATCACATCAGCTGGAGAACAGAAGTTCCATGAAGAGGCAGTAAATGCATCTCTTTTATAAGATGGCCCTTGGAACATATTCAGCTTTGATCATAACAGTATTTTTTATTACCTGAAAAGATGTGTAAAGAAGAAGATAGGTTGATTCAAGTTAGAATGTAAAAAGGGAATGCTTGTTGATGGATGTAAATCCTAAGTCTATCTGAAGAAAGGATGAAATGGACTTCTGGGTTTGTGTCACCTCAGAAAAAGAACAGAAAACTTACTTTCTCTCACTGACATATGTTGCTGAATTCCCCAAATGGGCTTTTCTTGTTGTAATCCATAAACAATTGGAGAGGCATATAATCCATTTAATCCATGAACTACTGGAGAGACACAGGTGATTCCACATCACCTGGAGATGTGAAATCACTTACCATTAGACTAAACTGTCAGCAGATGTCTGCTATTCAGCTCATACACCCTTCCTAGTCATGTGCTTTATTTTACCCTTGTCATCCATCAGTGTTATTTTTATTGAAAGAGCAGCTGTGATTTTGTCTGCAAATGAGGCTTCTCTTTGTTAGGCTCTGTACACACATGTAACTAAAGATGGTCCATATAACCAATGGTTTGCAGACCCTGTGTGATACAGGAATAGGTTTTTATTCTTTAAAAAGGCTTCACCTATAGAGATTGCACAGTTTCCCCTAAGCAATCTATTCTAGCATTTTGCTATCCTTACCAACTAGGAAGATTATAATAATAATTAAATTTGCTGGAATTTTTGCTCTTTATTGTTAATCTAGACCAGATAAACAGAAGGTTTCAATCCCTTAATTTGGGAAGTTTTCTGCATGTGTCTTTTACATACGTGGACATATTGCATTACTTTTTAGTTTTTCCTTCTCTAAACTAAAGAAGTTATCCTATAATTTCTTTCCTAACAGTCTAAGTGTCCTAGTCTTCTGATCATTAACTCCTTGAACTCTTCTGGGCTCTGTCTAGTTGTTTACATCTTTCTTGGGGGCAGTGGTAACAATTAAACAGAATTCTCTTGATGGAGCCTGAAGACTGGAAACATTAGTTTTCATGACATACTGACAGAATACTTGTTTGTGCATCCCAACATGAAGTCATAACCCAGATCTTGTTCTACAGAACTGCCCATCTTTGACTTGTCTTTACCGAATTGTGTGTTTCTTTTTCCTATGTTTCTTCAGTTTTTCACAATTGTCCTTAACTGCAGCCCTGGACTTTCATGTGTGCATAGAACCTCCTTTTTGATGCCATCTTCTAAACATACACTCAGTTTCATCCAGCTCGTTACTAACAATATAGTTGGCTTTCCAAATCCAGAAAAGACAGCTGCTCTTGAGTCTTTCTGGTTTGAGAATACTCTGTTGATAACTATTGCTTTGCATGTGTCTCTCAGTAATTCCATTTATATCCTGCTGCCTTATATAATGCAAAACCATATCAAAAGCCCCCTTAAAGTCAGTGAATATGGTATGTACACTATAGTCCCGGACAGTTGCCCTTTTACAGGAAGAAACATGTATTGCATTGAAAGCTAAAGAGCAGGAAATTGCCTAAGCAGTTTCCTATTCTCTCCTTCGTTCAGCCCCTTGAAGTGAGATATATAATACAAACAATTATATTTTTAAATATTTTGTTGCTTCATAATAATTTCCCCTATTTAATTGGCAGTGGGGCAGTCCTTTCATAGACTATCATATCTGTTTACCTGCTAGTAGTGGCTCATTTCTTGTTTTGTATAGAGGAAAAATACTGTATAAATAAATGAAAAGAAATAACTTAGAAAAATCTGTTCATTTTTTTAAGTTAAAAACATTCCCTTTTAAGGAACAAATATCAGACAATATGTATGAACGCACTATGTTGAGCAGCATGGTTACTTCTTCAGTTACTGTGGTTGATTGGTCTGAAAAGGCACTATGGTTGATTAATGTGTTTTCTTGGAAAAAAGCAGGCACTTCAGCAGAAAAAAAATTAAGACATATTGTATTATAAAGCGTGTTCCCATAGTTTGTAGTAGTTTATGGAGAAAAACATTTTTTTTGGTACTGTAAGAATTACTTATAAAAAGTAACTTTTATTGGAAAAATCTCATATTTCAAATACAGGGGCTATCATTACTTTCCATGAGCATGCACATAATTTCTGCAGCAGTGAATAAGTGTGTCATTTCTTGGGGTTTTAAAATCCACTGAGAAGCAAGAACATGTTTCTCTTCAGTAGTTGTCTATTTTTATCCTGCATATTTTTATCAGTCATGGCAGTTTTTGCTTTTCTTAGTTCTCTGTCTTCAGCTCTGCAGGCCACTTGTCCCTCTAGGTTAGCCACAGCCAACCCTTCTAACTGAAGAACATTGCACAGGACTTCCAAACAGTCCAAGTTCTGGTTACCTTAATTTTCAGGTATTACATTAATTAGTATGAAACATGTCTTCTCTCTTCTCTATGATGATGCTAATCCAGTGCCTACCACTGTCAATGGAAATCTTCGTTTAACTTCAAGACACACTGAATGAGCTTCAACCAGCAAGTCCTATTCAAATCGGTAACTACATGTTATTTATCCAAGTAAGGACAAAGAGTGTGGGCTGGGTGCAGCAGTATTTCTTGAGCAGATGAACAGAAGAACAAATAAATATTACAGTGGGAGACATGAGAATGAACAAGATGGTATTTGCTGGGACTTGTTTTTGCATTCTTTGGCACCATGTTTCTGTTTAGAAAACTTCTCCAGATTTCTTCCTGTCCTTTCTTCATGCCAACAATAAATCTTAAAATAGTAGAAAACCAACTTTGACAAGAAAAGGAATTTACACTGGTCCAGGTTGACTTGCTCTTTCTTTCTAGAGCCAGAATAAAAAACAATTGCTAGACGTTTCAGTGGAAGACCTTTGAGTCTGAGAACCTAAGAATAAAAGGTATTTAGTTCTGAGAATATGTGAGATATCTTGCCCTTGTTTATTAATGGACACTGAAGTCCATGACAATTTTAGTTTTGGGCACACTGAAAATGCCTGCCCTCTCTTTTTTAAAGTTACGAGCTAGTTCAGAGACATTTATAACTATAAATGCCCTTCTTTTGGCAGTTATAGAAAGAATATTCCCTGCATCCTCTCAAGCCAGTGGGCTGTATATCATCTCGTGCCTATGGTTTTGTTCACAGCACTGGAAACAAACCCTAAGTTTCTTGTCTCCAGTTTTCTTTCTGCTGTTCGTCAGTTCATTTAGATATTGTATTCTGCACATTTATGTGAAAAATTAAATTATACCTACCCAGTTAATGGCCACTTAATCCAACTGGTGCCTAGATGAATTCAGAACCTTGTGATCTCTCACAGCAAGTGTCAAGAGATGACAAAGGCTTAAAGTAGCTTCTACAAGCATAGCACTAATAATGTCATACATGAAAGAGGAAAGTAAGGAAAAAAAATATTTTGTTTTACCAAGTTTTCCTTCTCCCCCACGCACGATGGTTGAGAACAGTTATTTTTGAAGGGGATGCCACACATATCTTAATGTGAAGAGTGTTTAACCTTATGACTGCAAATGCATTACTTGAAATAGGAATGAATTCCACCCTAGCCAGGGTCAATTAGAACAGGAGAGAAGATGAAAGCCTTTAGTAGATGAAAGTGAAACTGTGTCTGGTATTTCCTTATCAAAGCTTAAGTCTAAAGAATTAAACTTCAGAGGGGATGTGTTATTAGGCAGAGAGGACAATTCAGAATCAGCTTTTCAGTAAACCTTGGAAGACAGTAGTTTACTGAAAGTTTAACCCTCAAAAAAAAGGAATTTGAGTCTTCTTTTACCATAAACTGAATTATTTCAGCCTGAATCATGATCACTGGTGCTTAAATTAGATCCTTTCCTTCAAATGAAATGTTTTTTTAAGCATAGATTAGCATTTCAGATCAGGAGCTCAGAGGCATCTGGGAATCTGATCAAAGTCTCAGCATGAATATGCAGTTAGACTATTTTACAATATATAAAGTATACAATTATCAAATTCTATAATCAACAGGAAAAATAAAAAATTGCTAAGCATCTTATAGTTCAGTAGTCTTCTTCCTTTAATTCCTAACAGTTGACAGGATCAGCCCTTACTTCAGAAGTTCCATTGATCTGATAGAAGATACTACCTTTGCCTACAAAACTTGTCTGGCTTGTATCCTTTGAATATGACAGCTACAACCCAACCACTATTTCCTGTTATTTCAATTCCTAACTGGAAGATGAATGGGTATTTAACTTCTGGTCTGACTTCTCTAGCCCTGCTTTTATGAGTTTGCTTTTCAGAGACTGGGTCTGAAACCAGTGAATTGATAAAAAATTTCTACTTCATGTGTCCTATTAGAAACAACTTCCTTACTGTGGCTGCTGAAAGCAAAGGTACTGAATATTTAAACTTAAACTATCATAACATCTTATGATAGTATCATCAATACCACAGGAGAATACTGAAGAAATAAAACAGAAACCATGGTTGCAGCAATTGAATGTGTTTTGGAAAGAAAGAGTCTTTGAAAATGCAAAGATTTTCTTCTTTTACTAGAAACAATGTAATAATATTAGAAGATTGAACAAAACTGTATCATAAAAATTGGAGTTAAAAGGTAAATAACAGTATTGTTGATGTGAGAAAGACTTCAAGTCCATTTCCCCGGACTTTGAGTGGCTTATCCTCTGGCTGGATTGTGAAATCACTTCTTAGTCACTCAGACAACATTATAATACTTTACTGAAAAAGTCTTGCAATCATTCCTGCTTTATTTGTATTAATATTTCAGTATACTAAATTGGAGTAGGAATGTTCTCCCTCCACCTTAGTGTATGTGTGGTATATGCTTGTTAATCTTTCCTCAGGATGTGTGCAAAATATGTAAATAAATTGATTGCATAATGAATCAATGAACAAAGTACCTTAATTTATTTGAAATTACTATTTTGAGAAAAAAATCTAATTAGGCTAATGAGGGCTTAAATCTTCATTGAAAACATGAAATGTTCTGCAATTTAACTGTTAGTGATAAAAATTCACATACTAAGAAACAGACAAGAAAAATGATAAAATCCCATCTAAATGAGACGTTTAACTCTAGAAAGGAATAAGTGTAGAAAAACAGCAATAATTTAGAACAATGCAGTATCATTTCACAGGTGAGAATACTTCTTTTGTTGTGGGATTCATATGAAATCTACAGGTAATATGAAGAAGACAAGAAAAAAGATATATTTGTTTTAGATTTTGTTTGTGTGTGTATCTATCTGCATCAATATATATATGTATGCAGTCAGATATTAAACAGGGAAGGTCAAACTTTAGATTCCTCACCACAGACTTCAACACAGCATCAAGCCTTAAGACTCTATGGCCTCAGTAAGGTATTTCCAAACCATGAGTTTCTGGAGAAACCTCCACTTCCCTTGTCTGGGTAGGTGCCCCAGTTGCATCTTGACTCTGAGGTGGGGTGAGGTGTAGGTGTGCATCATTCCCTCCTTCTGCACTGGTTTCCATGGAAGGAAATCCAAGGTCAGGGCTTAGAGGAGATTTATTGCTGACCATGGCTGGGTCCCTGGTTTGGGTGACTGAAGGACTAGGTCTTGCATGTGCTTCATAGACTGTATTTTCCCTGTCATCCATTTATAAAATTAGATATAATTTAATTTAGAAGCATAATGCAGCACAGCATGCATGCATAACTTGTTCTGTCTTGAAGCTGTTAGGAAGTATAGCTCCGTAGCATGGGTGGAAAAGATGTTTGGCAGTGAGATGAGACAGGGCTCTAGCATTGTTTCAGAGTCCCAGAGCTACACTTCAGAAACTCCTGGCATTTCCAGATTTGAGCCATTGCGGTTCAAGCATTTGGTTTAAAAGATATTAATGTGATATTTAGAACAATACGCTGGGTTTTTTTTATTATTTACCTTCTGTTGTTTGAGCTTTTTAAAATGCATCTTTTCAAGGTTTGCTCTTCAACTACAAAAGGTACGTCTTCTTCTCTCACTTGAGCCTCCCACGTTATCGCAAAGCTCTGGGGTTTAAGGTTCTTGGGACAAGTGTCAAGTCTCTGAAATTCATGATAAGACAGTGAGAACTAGCAACTGTAGAAAACCTGTGTACAGAAGGTCAGGTGTGCAGTTTGCGATGTATGACAGATGGCTAGGAATATGTGTCGATTTACAAACTATGTATATATTCTGTTACATATCAGTCATACTGGTTGTTGTTATTGACTCTCTCATTTTGTGTCTGTCACTTGGATATGTAAGATGTAAATTTTTTCTATATAAGATTTGGGATTTTGTACTGATACAATAAGTTGAAAAATTTCACCTGCACTCTAACTTTAATTAGATGTTGTCTGTCTAATGACACAGGTCAGGTGTGCTTGAGTCTGTGCTAGTTACTTATCTGTGAAAGGAGCAAATGCAAACCTGAGAATATGTACTGCTCTGCCTAGTCATTTTATAACTCATAAGGTTCAGGGAGTGGATCATAAATTTTAGAATCTATTTTCTTATTTTATCATGTTTAAAAGGAGACAGATACTTCTTCCCCCTATATCCTGTACATTACCAGTTCTCTTTATTCTCGCTATCTCTCAATATACTGGGATCATACCATTGCAGCAGCTGTCATGATCTCAAGATGTCAAATTGTCTTTCAGAACTCTGTTAAGGGACACCGAGCTAAATGATGTAATGGCATATTGCATTGCTAAGCTAGGTTCAAAAACTAATTAGGATGCAAACAAGAATGAATGCATAATGGTTTCGTTCTAGAGCTGAGTAGAAATTTGACTGAGTAGAGTTAAGCAAATAATTTCCAATGAATAATTGATTTCAATGTCACCTTTTCTGTTTATGAATTATCCACTAGCTTACTACAAATTTCACTGGTTTGTTAATTTTATCCAATCTGTGCATTTTTAAATAATTGGTCATTTCTTGAACAGTGTAAGTGAACATAGGCAGATAATGTGTGCATGTTTCTTTTATCTGATGACTCAGGTAATCAAACAGTTCTGTGAAAAGTAGAAATTCCACAAATAAGAAGTGCAAAATATATGTTTGGCAGGTATTTCTGGATTTTAGTTTCCAAGCCAAGAAAAGCTGAATGATAAAACTAGTGGTAATACTGCAGTACTCAAGTGTTCTTGAGAAACTGTTCACAAGAGGGTCTCAAACAGAAATGAAAAGGAATTTTGCATCTGGGTAGATTTGGCTGAAAGAGTTTTTCTACTTTTTGCTCTATGATAATTGATACCTCAAGCTATAAAAACATTCCCCAATGGTTTTCTGTGAAAGAGTGGAACTACAGAGATGTGTCGCATGAGAAGAGTATATTATAATCTTTCCTTAATATACAAAACATTTTCATCAAGGCACTCCTTATGTACTCCAAAACAGGATTGCAGCTGGCTCTTCAAATGGGTTCATAGGATAAGTAAGGCTGGGTAAAAGGCCTTGCTACTTTGTGGGTATCCAGCATCAGGGACTGATCCTTCTCTAATCCTTCCTGCATATCAGGTCTCTCTCTTTGCCTACGGGATGTATACTAAAGGACAGTTTCCCTCATCAGGAAGAAATTGGGCCACGCTGGCCCCAGAAGTGTTGACCTCTTTGCTGTATGCATTACCGAAGTCAGACAGCTTTTCAGTGCTCATCAAGAACTCCTCACAGGGTATCATGACCCTTAATTAACATGGCAGCTGGTGCAGAGTGCTGCTGCTGCCCTATTTGGCTTCACAAAGATGTTAAGCCAAATCTGTAAGCCAGTACAGACTTTTTTATTCCACTTTTCCTTTGACTTCCCATTTATGTGTGTGGATCAAGCTGTTGACACTCTTTTCAAGTATTTTACATTGGAAAAAATAAGGGCTCTGTGCAGCTGCCTCCTTCATCAGTGACCTGATTGTAAATAGAACTGATTTTGGTATTAAACCAGTATAACTTTACTCATTTCAAGGAGTAACTCAGTTTCACGTGGGTGGAAAGGAAGAACCCTTTATATCTTCCAGAAAATTGAAGAGCTATGTTACTATATTCAAAAGAGATGCTGTGGGTGGAATTACATTTGCCAAGGAAAGTTCTGAATTTGGAACTGAGGTGTATCACTACTCCTTTTTATATTCATCATACTGAAGTTATAAGGCACTCAGAACAATTGAGATGTTTGGGCCATGGAATATAGAGCCAGCTGCCAAGTTTCTGGATGCACGTGCTAAATACAAATAATTCATGGGGCCTCTAAAAAGAGTTAGTTAGGTACTATGGTAGTTTCAATTTTCCCTGTATTGCTTTACAAGCAGGGTTTTTTTTGTTATATTTAGCTATTAGTTGATAAGAAATGTTGATTGGCAGACAGCATCTCTATCTCTTTTCTCATTGTTAACGGCTCTAACAAAATGAAAAATTGCTTTGTATTGGCTAACAACCTACACTCTCTAATTCTAAAGCAAGCAGGGACAAGATGCATTAGCATGTTAATAGAACTTTGCACCCTAAGGTTCTGGTTTATCAGATATTAAGAATGCATTAGTGATTCACAGTGATGGACAGGATTCCTTAGCATGTTAATGCTACCTGAAAATATATGGTTATTGTTGTATCAAGAATCAAACAGTATCAGTGAAAGAATATTTTATACATGAGCTTCTCATTTTAGTAAGCTTTCCCTGCAACGTTGTTTGATAAAACAAGTTGCAACATTTTCAAACATGACTGATGATTTTAAGCATCTTAAAATTGAGGTATTATCTTAAGACTCTTTGAAAGGGCCAAATTTTCAGAGATGATCATGTTTAGATTATGTCATATCTAATATAGTGATTAAATCTTGGTATATAATCTAGATACCCAGTGATTGGTATCATGTACCCATAATGAAGACACCTGAAATCACTAGCCATTTCTGATTACACAGTAGGCCAATTTAACCTTTTTGTCAATTTATGCAGCCAGGATTTGGTTTATATTGGTTTCCAGCTCACTGAGAACACTTCCCAGGCTATGTTGTGATTTTGATGCATAAATATGTGGATCAGGCTATAGAAAGTGAGCCAAGATAGGTGAGTTTGAGTTAAATTATATTTGGGGTTCAAAGCTCATTCGAAATACAGTATTTTTGCACAGTCTCAAACTTCTTTGAGCTGAGTTTCACTTATTGTTTTTGATGTCTAATTAAGTGAGGGAGTTTGAATATACATACATAAAAAACAGGCAGCACATTTCCATGAAGCTGGCTGGTCTGAAAATGCTGTGTTTCTCAACACTGTAATGGATGATAGTTCTATTTGACTCATCTAAGTTCTTGAAGTGAAATTAATAGCTATCTTAGGGAGAAACAGGTAGATTTATCACTGTGCCTTCTGTATTTGCTCTTCTTTATCTTTTTTCTTTATGCTTTTGATTCATAGTGTACCTAAAGCTAGAAGCTGACAGACTATTACTTGCACAGACACATGCTACACTGAAATACTTTTGATAGGTTTATGTTAAGGTGACAGGGAAAAATGACAATATAAAGTATAAGCCCTAGTGTAATTGTTGGTAAAAATACAATTTTGGATGTGAAATCCTACCAGGAGAGCTGCAAGGAACACTTCTGGAGCTATAGCTGATTGAACATGTCTTCCTATTATGATTTTTTCTAAGAATAATAATGTAGCTTTCACACTGTTTATGTAGATTAACAATTTCACTTGGCACCTCTCCCATAATTTAGAGTCAGCAGAATTCCCAGTCTTCAAGTGCAGTAATGCCATTAAACATGACATTGCCAATGAACCAGAGAGCTTAGATCACAGTTTAGCCAATTCTGTATACTTTATAACAAGTCTCCATTTTTCAGTCACCATCTTAATATTTTCAAGTATAGGCTTATCCCCATCTTCATACTCAACTTCCCCCTGCCTCACCTCATCCTATGCCTCCAAGTAAAGGCTCCTGGTGTTTTCTGAAGATGTAACTTTTTATACAGTACTTTGTGTCTATAGAGTTAGGAACCATACTTCCTAATCTCTTTTATCTGTGTGGTGCTTTTGGGTACGCATCAGTCTACTATCTTCCACCCCTCAGATTGTGCTGACCTGATATGAGTGAGTCAATGGGGTTCATATGATGACAATGCGGCAATATCTCAAGGAGATTCCACCTCCCCAGATAGCTTCTTCCAGTGTTTACCTACCCCATTAAGTACTCATTAGAGAGAGCTGATCTAGATCCAGGAGTAGTATAGCTGCATTGGGAAGAAACAATGACAACACTGTTTCTAGGATCTGTGGATTTTTAGGATCTGTTTTCACAGCTCTCTAAGCTTATCAGTTCCATCTGTTCTAGCTGAGCTACCCCTAATGTACTAAATTGAGTGGCATAGTATGCCTGTAATTGAAGGGGGTTTTGTGATGCCCTCCTTAACTTTTCTATGAGGCAAATCAAGCAGATTTATTATTGATTTTTCCTCCAGTGAACTAAGAGAGCAATTTAGGGTGGTGGGAGAGGTGAATCTGTATATTACATGACATGTGAGGATGGTTCGTCTCTGGAGTATAAGCAGCATCTCTGGATCTTAACCTGCACAAAGCACTTCTACCAGAGCCCAGTAATTCAACATGTTTGCTGCTATGTCTATATCACCTGGGCTAGCATGGGAAAATCACGAGGAAGCGTACAGGTAAGCATTCTATATTATTTATGTATGCAGCTGGGAAAAAATGGTTAGTGCTATTTCAAGATGTTATTTAATGGTGTATGTGTAGATCAGAAATCACTGTTCTCTGCAGGGTAAGGTACTTCATTTAGTCCTCCACAGCTAACTCTAACCATATCATATATCAGTGAAATGACTGCCCTTTGGTTTTATTACAACAGTGCTATCAGTATTGCACCTGTATTTGGGAATCTCTTCTTGTGATCACAGTCTTTCCTTAATAAATTCCTACCAATAAATTAATGTGAAAGTAACAAGAAAGTAAGACTCAGACAAGGAATACTATATTATATATAGTATTATTTTAAATGTATTAACATATTGTTTTTTCATTTAACACTCATGTTGAAATGCCCAGAATTTAAAGTCAGAATAGGAGGCCTGTCATGCGACTCACCATAAAAAAATCCTAATAAGAGATTTTTTTTCTTCCCTCAGGACTCACTAATAATCATATCTTGCTCTTACTCAGCATGTCTTATCCACAGATCTCAAAGCACTGTACAAAGAAGTTTAAAATTAATTTTAAAAAATGAATTTGAAACAGGTTGCTCTTTTATGTAATTTAAATTTTCCTTTCCTTCTTTCAACCAAAACTTTTGATATTTCTCCCATACAAACAAAAGCTAACTGGAGATACACAGCCCTGAATATTGGGTGACTCAGTGGTTAGGACGTTTTGGTTAAGGTGTAGTTCAGGGCTTGTTCAAGTTCCTTCAGGCTTTGACTTAAAGCGGAGATCTGTGCATTTGTTGTGAGCCCTTTTCAAATCCTTCAGTGCTAAATGTAGTGAAACTTCTAGCTGCAAATAATTAATATGATCAGTTTCAGTCTTTTCATTTTGTTTGTCCTTTGTAAATAGACCTTGGAGCTCATTAATTTGTTTGCTATTCATTATGGATTGGATGTATCACAAGAACAAATTTCAATCTGTGTGAACAGTGTTTATTGGCTGCATCTGCTGTTCAGTATTACTGCTCTCACTGATGTGTGGGATTGGTCACTCTAGCTCTACAGCTTTGTTTTTCTCCCTTGACTGGTTTTGTGGTCAAAACATGAGGCCAGCTGCTGCCTTGGGAAGGGAAGGTAGTGGTTGTGGTGCTAGAATTGTGGTATTAGAATCAAGGAACTCTTGCTGAATAGTAGGAATTGCTAGATGATCTCTAAATGCAAAGCTGGATTAAGACTCTCCAGGCCACTGGCAGCAAAGGTGTACTGCCTTTAAACATGGAGTGGGCTGACATTCACGCATCCATTTGCTCCTTTTCACACAGATGGACCCTAAATGGTTGGCTGAAACAAAATACAATAAGCTTGCAAACAGCCCATGAAGTTTCTATTGAGTGAGGAAGGGAAGAGAAGGGATGGAAAGAGTAAAGCAAGCAGGAAAAAGCAACAGAAGAGGAAAATTATAAACATGATGGAGGAAGAATTAGCAGTTTCTTTCACTTCTCAGCACTCTCCTTTACAACTGCTTTTTTTTTTTTCTTTCTTCTGTTATCCTGTAGACTTATGCCAACACTTTAAAGCTGCTCAGATATGTAGGTTTTGGCTGTTCAGGACTTCCAGACTGACTCTCTTAACACTTGAACAATCAGCTTTTATGCTCCCATTGCACATACGGGGCATCATCATAAATGATATCCTGTCTCTAATGTCTCTTATAAATAAGCTAGGGAATAAAATGGAAGAGGAATTGACCAAGTTTGTTTGAGCAAACATAACCAAAGTTATCCAGACTATTTTTCAATTTAATTGGAAGCCATATTTTGTTCTACGTGTATGCCAAGACTATGATTGTACCAGGCATCTTCATCTTTAAAACAGCAAACCAAACTAGATAATATCCAATCTCTCCTTTCAATGGCATTGCAAAACTGCATTAAGTATTTCATATAGGAAATTATGCAGACAGGTTTCTGGAAACGGTTGATTAGGCCTATTTTGGCAGATTTACTATTAACTTTGTTGCACTGTTACATGAATATCCAGACTAGCTTAAGTACTGCTGAACTTGCTTGTGCTAACCATTTGCTTCTCACTAACAAAAACAATGAATTTACAGAAATTGGGCTGGCAGAGTACCTGAGAAATAAAGTTGATAAACTCTGAAAACATCCGTCTTCAAGGGTAATTAATTTTGCAGCTGAACTTTCAATGTTTCATGCTTGCCCGGAGATGGACAATGATGCTAGGATTTCTGTGATTGAACGAAGAATGTTTATTTGCTCATGCAGTCATAGTTCTTCACCCAGTGTCTAGTTACCTCTGGAAAGAGATGATAAGAGACTGGTAACTCTGTCCCAGCTGTAGTAATACTGCCATTGTACTGTATTTGATCCCTTGCCTTCTATTCCGGTAAGCATGTATCAGCTGGAGTGCATGAGCTAGCCCAGAAAACATATTTATTGATCATATACGATTTGTTATGAAAAGTTCTTTTTCTTGCTCCTATTGTGTTTTCTGACATGACACAATTTCCTTCTTTAAGAGGAAACAATTATTATGTTAAAGGTGATATGCTGGCTGATATGCTATTGTGCCAAGCAATAAATGACTAATATAAAGGTAAAGTTTGTTCATGTAAGCGGAAAGGAGTTGCTTGGAGTTGCTTGTAGCTTTGATGGTAGCCCATCTTCCAGTACCGCCTCCATGTGACATTTCAGGCTCAGTTTTCTATGCTACTCTGAGTCATCAGTGACAATCCTTTCCTTTAACTACTTTCAGTCGCAAAAGGCATCTTGGCTAAGGAAAATAACAGAATGTCAGAGGAAAAAATAACAAGTTATCATGAGAAACACTTGGAAAATGCCAGCCATTTGGAAGTATACTTTCTAAAGTCTTTGAAGATTAAGTTCTCAGCTGCATAAAGTAAAGTAACTGTTAGTTTAAGGAGCATTGCATTGATTTACCCTAGCTAGAGGTGGCCCTATGTTCTAGAAGGAAAGTGTGCTCCCAAATCTCAGTAAGAAGTACTTCAGCAAGCACTGCAATTCCATTAACTACACCCTTTGCAGTTTAGCAAATATTCAGTCATGCTAAAATCATGTTGGGCTGGCTGTGTCCTGGGAGATGGCATTATTCAGTTTAAGGGGGAAAAAAATTTTAAGAATGAGAATTTCCAATACTCACAAGTCTTTTTCACCTCTAGCAGATAAATCTAAATCTCTCAGTTGTTCAGCAAAAGGGCTAATACACTAGAAGGATGAAGAGGCTATCATAAAAATACATGATATCATAATTATTTTATATATCTAAATGCACCTCAGCAGCAGAACTGTGGGAACTGGCAGTATTTAGAAAAAACCTTAAACTGATATAAAGTGGCATGCTTACAGCTGCTTTTCCATGTTGCACAGAAAATTCATGGTTTCTGAAAGCTGACTGTCGTGGTTTAACCCTAGCTGGCAACTAAGCACCATGCAGCCGCTCACTCACTCCGCCAGTGGGATGGGGAAGAGAATTGGAAGGATAAAAGTGAGAAAACTCATGGGCTGAGATAAAGACAGTTTAACAGGTAAAGCAAAAGCCACACACACAAGTAAAGCAAAACAAGGAATTCATTCACCACTTCCCATGGGCAGGCAGGTGTTCAGCCATCTCCAGGAAAGCAGGGCTCCATCACGTGTAACGAATAATAGGGAAGACAAACACCATCACTCCGAATGTCCCCCCCTTCCTTCTTCTTCCCCCAGCTTTATATGCTGAGCATGACATCATATGGTCTGGAATATCCCTTGGGTCAGTTGGGGCCAGCTGTCCCGGCTGTGTCCCCTCCCAACTTCTTGTGCACCCCCAGCCTCCTCGCTGGTGGGGTGGGGTAAGGAGCAGAAAAGGCCTTGACTCTGTGTAAGCACAGCTCAACAATAACTAAAACATCCCTGCATTATCAACTCAGCACAAATCCAAAACATAGCCCCATGCTAGCTACTATGAAGAAAATTAACTCTATCCCAGCCAAAACCAGCACACTGACTCAATAAAATGTGCTGTGTTCCTTAGTTCAGAGTGTGAAGGTCTAAAGAGCAGGTGCCGTGTTCTAATGTATTCTGAAAATGTTACAATTTTTCTGGAAAATGTGCTGCCTGGTAAATTATATTAGTTGCTTTTTTTAAAAGTTCATTGCCTATTTTTGCTGTTTCACTTATTTGTTTTGGGTTACTATGCCAGGGTTTCTTTTCATTCTTTTCTTTTCAAAACTAGGGATTACACTGAGCCTTTGTTCATTTGGTTATTCTTGGCTAATACTCCAGCTGCCTATTTCCTGTTGAGAATTCATCTGTTACACTTTATGCTTTATTTATCTGTAGTTATTGCTATGACGGTTAGGTTTGTGTTAATTTTGTAACAGTGTCTTCACTGCAAATAATCTTGTTCCTTTAAATGAATAAGGTTCTGAGTGAGTATAATACAATAATATGTTTGTGCACAGCACTCCAATAACCAGCATGTTATAACCATACAAATAAATATGTAGCCAATATTACATTTCTCTCCAATGCATTACATTAAAAAGATGGAATTTGTTTACACTATCTTAATAGGAACTTCTGAGTATGTAACAGAAGTGTTCAATAATTTACAGAATGAACATCTGTGAACCATCCAAAGCTTGATCTCTTTTGAACCGTAGAGGGGATTAAGTTCTTGAAAGGGTGTTTGAAAGTAGCCTGAAGTGCTCAAATATCAATGATTTTTCAATGGGAATTAGGTAATTCCCTCCTGTAGACTCTATTTGCAACATCTTTCCTTTTGCTGTATTAATTAGACAATCTCTCTAGCTATAGTGAGATCCCAAACCAGGGGACCAAGCTCTTATTTGGATACACTCCTAGTAATGAGATAATGGTCTTCTCATGAAATAGAGCCTAATGTCCAAGAAGCCTATGAAAACAACTCATCTTTCAGCATTTTCCTCTGTTTTGTTCCAAAACAAGACAAGAAATTCAAAAGGATTATTAAATCAGCTAGAATTTGATGCAACATGAAGGGTGGCATCTAATTCATCCTTGAATTTGACTAACTCATTGCCACCTCGGTCCATTCCTTATCATACAGTGTTTGAAAAAACAATTAGTTTCTTCCACTTATTTATATATGCTCATGTTATTACAGCACGTCAGAATAAGGAAAACCTTAGTGTACCCTGGTTTATATTTCTTGACACTTGTAGGGTCTTTGCCAATAAAAATACGAATCAAAGGTGTGAGTTCATTACTGTCTTTGAGAGTCCTGCCAGATTTTGGGTTTGCCCTGTTTAATTTCCTTCCTTTCCCCCCACCCTCCTTTGCTGCTACAACCTTTGAAACAAGAATGGGAACTGACAGACTGACTAGCTACAGAGGAGAAAATAATTAAACTGACCTCCTGCAGCACTGTCAAATGTAGAGATAACAAACTGAAGGGGGGAAAAAAGGAGAAAAATAACTTTTTTTTCCTTTGATCCTTTTTCATCATAGTTCTGGGCTATATATCACTCTTACAAAAGATTCTTAAATAAAAATGTCTTTAAGCATTTTATATCCATTATAAATGGCATGTTATATAATATATTCTTAAAACAGAATGGATATAATAAAGTTCTGAATTGTTTTGATGCATTGCCAGAAAGAATCTGCAGAGCCTCTTAACATATTCACTTTAGAGAGAGTGTTGATAAAGTATTCAGTGTATTGTACTGTCCTGCCATGCATTTTAAATACCTGCAAAACCTATTTAAATAATTGGGTAGCTGTGCAATTAACAATAGCTGCTACATTATGCATGATTCTTGGCTACTTATAGTAAGAATCAACTGCAGTGTTCCATTACTGATCTTCAATTTGCTGCTAAGTTTTCTGCAATTGATTTATGGTACTTGAATTAGTCCAAAAAGCTGCAAAAACAAAAATAGTGTGCTTCCCATCTCAAAGAAAATTCTTCCCCAAGAAAAGGAATCTTTCCTTCACAGCTAGAATGAGAGTGGACTAGAAAGACTGATCAGACATAATCTCACATTTCCCATGGTGTGTCATGATAAAAAGCTGTTTCCTGGCTGCCCAGCAGGCAGTGACGTTCAGCTACTCCAGCCAGTTCTGTTTGCAGCAGAGGAACTTGCTCTGCATAACATAAAGTGGTCAGGATGAAGTTGACTGTACTTATGGCTCATCCTAATGGGAGCTGCTTCAATCTAGACTACAGCATTCTACCACTTAATCTGAGAAAGCATTTCACATCACACACACAGTGTGGCACACCAAAGTGTGAAGACCTACACTGTGAGGAAATGACAGGCAGAGATGGAAGTTTAACTTCTGCTCAAGGGCGCTTTTATCGGTTATGTGAATATGGCAATGGGAGGTTTATGGATAGCAGGTGGGAGTGTGGCTCATGGCTAGTTTTGTAGCTGGCATCTTAGGGGATCTGTGGAGCTACCTTCTACCCCACGCTGTCAGGCTGTGTTCTGTGTGCCTCTACAAAACACCACTAAATCCAGCTGTACTCTGAGAAAAGTCCTGATGCAACTTTGGGATGCGTGAGGTAACAATTTCTCCATGTTAAGCCACATTCAAGAACAAATCCCACCAACTCTGAAGATGATCCTAGAAACCATGCTGGCCTGGGCTGTGGCACCTCCCTGAATCATGGCTGCTTAGCATAAACCACGGGGGGGACACATGGGGACATATGTTGGTAAATCCTCTTCAGGAATCCCTAAATGCTACCCTCACAAAACTTGCAATAGTGTTTTTGCTGCCATATTTATCCCTGGCACCTGTAGAAAATGCTAACTCCTTCCAGGCATGTCCTGGTAACAGGAGATTCCTGTGTGGGTCTAGTTGCAGAGCTAGGCTATTCCCCAGATGTGAGATAGCATATGCCCAAGCATGCTGCTGGACTCATAAAGGGGAGAAGGGAATGGAGAACACAGAGATGAGGAACCCCAGAACAAATGTGTGTCAGAATGTTATCTGGAACAGGGCCTTTTCAAAATGGGCATTGCACAAGACTCTTCCCCGTTGGGAAAATGTCTTATTATTGATGGTTTCTGAAGCAGTATCTCAGCAATTGAACATCAACTGTCTTGGGTCCACCCTTGGACAAAAGGTTTCTTGTCTGCCTCTAAGAAGCTTGGTAGTATTCAACATATATGATAATGCTAAATTTGGCATGCTGGTGATATATGATCTTTCACTAACAGTTATAGCTGACAGAATTTCTACTGAATCACTGTTGTCTTAAGTCAGATTTTAATTCTGTGGACAAACTCTTTTGCATAGCCAAATTTTTCTTTGATGTCAACTCTGTGTTGCCATAGCATTTGGGAGCATGGAACCAATACATCCATTAACTTTGCATGCTTAGCGTAACAAAGCAATCTCTGCCCAGGAAATGAGTGCTGGTATGCAGAGTACAGAATTCATCAAGCCTGAAATCCTCATAGCATGAATCAAAGGTTGTAGCTACATGTGAGCCACCACGAAAGAGAATCTGGTTTCTCAGGAACAAGACTCAGCCTAAGACCTGTAAGTGGTAAGCTGCTAAAGTCATTAGGCAGTAAGATCGACTGCTGAGAGAGTAGCCTGTGTTATTACAGAAATGTTACCAGTATATTGCTTCCATCCACACACAAGACTACATCTGGCTCAGTTATTTCACATATTTTATAGTATAGTGGAGCATGAAGGCATATGGTAGTAAAATATCCAATTGTTCTACCCATTTTGCCTCTTTTGCCAGGCATTCAGTGTAATTTGCAATGTGTTCTGTAGATCCATAGAAGTAATGTGTTTTCCTCTGTGTTTTCTGAGTTGGCTGAATTTATGTTTTGGGTTTTTTTTCAGTACTGTGTTTTTACATATCAGACTTTAAACCCCATACAAAATGGTTGCACAGCTTGAACAGTGCTTGCTGTACTCTGATTTATCATTTTCTACTTTTGCTGTGGGTGGCTTAGTTATGGTCTCCTGTATTGTCAGATCTTATTCAAGCTGCAAATGCTCTTAAGCACAAGTACATTGTGTAACGATTTTCAAGGACATGATCTTTAATAATTTCTTTTGCCGTACTTCTAAACATAAATATGACTGTTATCTCCTTTAAAGCAGCATTGTATTGTCCGGCTGCTACCTGATTTCTGTCTACACTGGTAAAATTTATGGTGTTTGGCTTTATCATTGAACAGAAAAAGTCCTTTAATGCCAGAAGTGCAGCCTTTCATTTCTCTTCAGCAAATATGAAGAAAATGTGCAGAAAACACATTCTGATGTAAAATGTATAAGCAAAAGGAATAGTTCTTCCTCAGAATTTTTTTTGGCATTGCAAGTACAGAGCTGAAGCAATCTCATCCAAGTGTTTTAAAGGAAGTACAGGTTTGCTTGGGTTTTGCAGACTGGTGTAAGAGAGAGTTCAGGCTGGCAGAGATATTCTCGTCACTATCTTACTGGTCAGTTCAGTGGAAATGGTTGAGTACAACAGAAAGAAATTTGTTGCACAAATCTGGGCTTTTCAACTGGCCTGCCAAAACTGTAATTTGAAACACACCACAGGATAGCAGATAACAATACTAGCAGGCATGCAATATGTGAGAGATACCACCTGCTCTGTACAACCCCCAAAGGTGATGCTGAGAAGCCAGGTACAATGCAGAGGTTAAACAATAAGGCAAACCCCAGTGAGTGCAAGAGCAGAGTCTGGGTTTGGCAGTGTGGCCAAGCTGTGCTGTTCAGCTGTGAGTTCTCTGGAGACACAGCACAGCAGCCCCCTGGCTGGACTTGTTCTTGTGGGGTTTGTGTTGAGAGAGGGGAGTGGTGTGATATTATTGTCCAGGAGACTGATACTAGGGAGAAGAGGGGCATTTTCATACCCCAGAGCTGCAGAACAGAGATAGTGTTCCGGGTAGCACTGACTTCTGGGAGCAACAGAGAATCTGACAGCTGAGAGCTGCTGTACCTGGAAGATCCTGAATCTTGGATAGTGGTGGGGCAAACCCTGCTCTACCTATTTCTTGAAACTTGATGGTCCTAAAAGGCTGAGGCACTGATTGGCACAAAGCATTGAGATACCTGACATACCTGAATTTTCTCCTGCCAGGAGGCAGATAAGACAAGGATAAACAAGATATAAGACATGGCTCGCAGAGTGGACATGTATGGATCAATCTGAGGGGAGAACAACACATGAGCACTTCCTTGGACATGGGGTCATGAAAAACAATGCAGGTATACCCATAGAGAGACCACCTTCATAGTCTAATAGAAGGGCCCCAAGCAGAAGCCTTATGGGATGGTGTTATTTACAATATGGAGTTATATTGCAAGAATCTTCTTCACTGTCAGATAAAATATATGGTAGCTCTGGTTACAGTATATGCAGTCATCTTTATAGATTGGTGGCTGTGAGTATCCAAAAGCAAGAAATAAAAATGTTTATTTAAATATAAAATATGATCTTGGGACAAGGACTGAGAGATTGTTAATGATCTATATATATGAATATGCACATATACGTATATTTTCTCTGATCACTCTTTGTAATTTGAAGCAATACTTAAAGAGCCAAATGGTCTCCAGGGAAAAAGAGAGGCAAGTGGCTACTGTCCCTGCAGGAATCTATTGCACGTAAAACTGCAGCACAGGCACAGCACATGGTCATGAGCCATGTGATCAGAGCAAGGGCAATAGTTCCATTCAGTGTTCTTGATGCCAGGAATACATTTGGCAGCTGCTGCTCACCTGCAGATCAAATGTGTATACAGTGCGTGCTGTACATCTGGAACATAATGAACTTACGAGATGCACTGACTGATGATGACTTGCCTTCACAGTAAGTTCCTTGTGTTCAGCAAACACTGAAGGTCTATTCTGAGTATATTGTTTGTCAGCTTGCCATGTAAGATAAGGCTCCACTGTATAGAATGGTCCAGATTCACGGCATGTGCTACACAAGGTGTGTGCACCTATTTGCATGCAGGACTTCCTGCAACTGAGACACTGAAGTCCTGCTCCTTCTGTTCTCTTTCTACACCAACCTAGTAAAATGCCCCCAGGGTGCAACTCTGGTTTTCCTTATGCAAATTATTTTAGGAGTTTTGATTTGCTTAAAAGTTATGCACTTCAGCAAAGCAAACGTACTTTCACACTTGTGAAAGTAATTAGCATGTAATAGATTACAAAGCATGGCAAGGTGGTTTGTTTAGTCGGGACTAACAAATTCTTCACATGCTGATGTGTTTTATAGTCCTCACAGCTTTTGTGAGACATCAACTTAAACATAAAGTGCTGTGTTAGTGAAAGGGGTCAGTTCTTTTGAAAATATTTACTCACCATCCAGCATTCCTCTTACAATATAGGCAAAGAGGAACTGTTTAATGGAATAGAGAATTAATTGTAAAATATATAGTTTTAATGGAAGATACTGAAAGTCTTTATGACAAAAAATCAACAGATGACAATTTTAAAAGCAAATTGTATAAGAGGGAGTCTGTCTGGCAGACAGAGCACCCAAATTATATCTGATACTTTCTTTCAAAAGCAAAACCACAAACCCAACCAACAACCCCAAAAGTCTGCAAAAAATATTTAATCATATTGAAATATTCTGTTTTATTTTTCAAAAAAACATTTATAGATTAGGTGATAAATGATTATAAAGCCAGGCAGTGCTTCATACTGGATCCTTGCTGCTGGGTAGTGATGTTGCTTAGCAACACTTGAACACGAAGCATCCTCCTGGATTGGCTTGTGCGCAGTGTCAGTGCAGGTTATAATGTGCAGCCAGAGAAGATGCATATGGGGCTCATGAGCCATCTCTTAGCTCTTTCCTTGAAATCTCATTTTCTGTTTAAATGGGTATTTTGATTTCTTGCTTTATTTAGCTACTCATCCATGCTAGACACTTCTGTATTTCATATACATGAAACTCTTTGACTGAGCAGAACATAGTAAGTGAAGTTTTGAAGCTACAGAGGTAATGGTCTATATTTTCTAAAGGCTTTACTACCTCTTTCTATGATATTTGCAAATATATCCAGTCATTAATGTAAAATCTCACATTTCCATTCTCTGCTTATGCCACCCACACCACACATGTATTAGCTGGTTTAGTGGGATAAAAGTTTACCCTTTTAAGGTACTTATTGGTCAGACAGGCAATTTCTTTTCTCTTTTTTTTTTTTCCTTTAGTTGTATTTGACCCTTCCTATTCACATGTAAAACTAGTTCAAGGTGCTTATCTAAGAGTAAAAAAGGTTCTCAGAAAGTGCCTTGCCTTTTATAGCTTATTACAGCAGTAAAGGTGAACAGGAAAGTGCTTGATATTAGTACCTAAGTACTAGTGCTTGGTTCAATTCAGTAGCAGTTCACACTTGTAATTTATACTTCTGCAAAATGGATGTAGAAAGCTACTATTCTGACTTCATGGCACCTTCTACCTGTTTTTGTAAATTATACCTTGCAAAGTGTCTGCTGAGTGCTATCAAACCAAAAGTTGCATTTTATGTCCATTGTGCAGAGGTACAAATTTTAACAAGAATTGCAGGCATTGCTGGATTGGACATGAAGTATCTTTATGGAGACTTATATGAAACAAAGATATCCGCCCTGAAGTCTTTAAACAGATAAAACCAGCAAAATTATGGTTACATAAGAACTGTAGGGTATAACTTCCATTACCTGTGAAATGCTTTGGAAGTTTTAGTGCCAGTCTCTACATCAATGACTTGCACAGATCTACCACTCTACTCCAGACTTACTGTCTATAATCCAAATTAAACTGAAAACTGTGCTGATTGTCTGACAGAGGTCTGTTGTAGATGTCTAGCCATAAACACAGAATATCTAAACCAGAACTCTCAGGTGTCTTCCTCAAACCCTCTCTGCCTCAACCCCCCGTGCTTTCTTACTCACTATTGATAATAATAACAGTCTACTTATCATGTAGATCTATTATTTGAGACTGAGTTCTTTCTTGGTCCCTTTGTCCATCTTACATCTAAGCCTTTTACCTCTGAAATACAGAGGTATTTCAACTTTCATACTCTCCATCCTAAAACCCTTGTCCAAAATACTTATGCTCCTAGTATTGCAGTGTTTCTTTTGAGGCTTGACAAGTGCAGTCTAGTCCTCTCCCATCCAGTCAGAAAGTTATTGCACAGATCATGTCTTCATAACCCTTCACTGACTGTGCCTCTCGCATCAAACATAAGATCCTTCTTTCCACACTGACTCTTAGCTCATGTTCACTCTTGTGTTATTGATTTCCAGCTCCATTTGACTATGTCTTAATGAATTCCTCTAAGACGTATTTTAGTTCAGGGCAGGAACCCTAGTAGCTGTGAAGTTTCTAAAGTTGTCAGACTGGCTCATTCATATTAGGGCTACTCAAAAAATGACTAATCCTGTGGTTGCTCTCTGTGTTTGCTGTCTTCAAAGCTGACTTTGAGGAACAAAACAAAGCTGCTATGCTATGTGCTGTAGGTAGCAGTTTAGGAATCCCTAATCTCATTTCTCTGTTGCTCTCAATTTGGAAACTTAACATCAGCTGCTTCTATGTTTTGATGATTTCTGACCTGATGACTAAGGGATTGGAGCATCTGACATTTGAGGGGTGGCTGACATATGAGGAGAGAGCTGGGATTGTTTAGTCTTGAGAAGAGAAGGCTCTGAGGGGATCTTAGAAATTTATATAAATACCTGATGGGTGAAAGTAAAGAAAAGAGAGCCAGACTCTCCTCAGTGGTATCCAGTTAAAGGATAAGAGGCAAAGGGGAAAAAAAGAGTACAAGATATTCCCCTCAAACAGAAAAAACAACCTTTTTTACTGCAAGGGTAATTAACACTGGAACAGGTTGCCCAGAGAGGCTCTGGAGTCTATGTTCCCGGGGAGCAACTTTCTGTAGATGACCTGCTTTGATCAGGGAGTTGGACTAGATGAATTCTGGAGGTCCATTCTAACCTTAGTGATTCTATGTCTTTCTGGTCAGCCATGACTGGAGGTATTTCTGATCTAGATTTGTGTAATTACCAGGCTGAGAGCTCTGAGTTCCTGCTCACAAGTGTAGCCTCCAATGATTTAAAAAAAAAAACAAAAACCAAAACCCCAACCCCCCCCAAAACCCTGAGTGGAGGGTAGATCTGGGAAGTAGCCCTTTCTTGAGAGATCTTTACCCATACTCTCTGTCTGTGAGCAGAGGTGAATCCAGAAACCATGGTTTATTGGTGGGAGCAGTAAGGTATCTTTCAGAAAGTATCTTCCAGATCTGGTCACAGAACAATTGCTATGTTGAGTTACACAGCTGTAAAACCCCATATGAAGACATGGGATCAGGGAAACCTTTTGGGGCAAGGCAGCCACTCTACTATCAATAGGACACTGGAGTGTCTAAACTCTCAGATGAATATTGGCCTAGCTGCTGACCTCCGCTGGGACCTGGGAGCAGAAGAGAGGCTGCATCCTAGTAGGAGGCTGGGAGGAAAGGGTTATCAGACTCCAAGTGAAATGTTTGTTACAGGGTAAATGAAATGCAGGTTGGGCTTATCAGTCATGGGGCTTTGACCCTGTATACTTCTCACAGTTTTTGAGACACGCAGGCAATGCTGTAGCTACTTATTTTAGCTAGCCAAAATCATCCCACTGAAAGAGGCAATAATAGAGATTCAGTTTTGTAATAATTACTATTTAAAAGACTTTGTTCAAGTGACTGCTTCTGTAGGTTGTTTAAAGAACATAACTGCAACCACAAATTCTCCTGCAGTGGGTTTTTTTTGCTGCTTTTATAATTTATTTCCTAAACTGTATGCATTGCATACAGCTAGCAGGCCTTTTTTCTTCTTCTACAGTTGCAAATTTCATGCAGATTTCTTCCCATGAATCAGTCTTTAATTTTCTTTAGTTTCCTATTTGTCCTGCCTCACACAGATTCACCAAATTATGCAGGAAATCTTTGATTTTTCTGAATGCTTTCAATGCTATTTCTTGAAAGATAAACCAGAGAGTTTAGTCATGTTTTGGCCTTCAGTTTCTTTAAAAGAGTCAGTTAAATGTTTTCAGTTAGACTTTGACAGCACTTAAACACGAATGCCAGAGTTTTATTTTCTTGTATACTAAACTCTTTAAGGGTTGTAACACTGTTGAGGAGAGAATGGTATTATAATTTCCAAAATCACAATAGCTGCTGCAAAGAATTCTACTACATCTATGTGTTTGCTTATAACAGAGTTTGGTACAACTTCAATCTTAAATTTTCTTTGCCCAGATTGAGTAGGCACAGAAAAACAGACTATGTTATGTTCATAGAATAGAGGCAAGTCTTTTGAAAATGTTGGCCTGAAAGTATATGGAGCACTTATTTTCTTTGCTCTCTTTAAACAAATAGCTGATAGCCACCCCAAATGTACACTTTCTCAGAAGGTTGGAATTATCATACCTTGGGCATGCATTGAATATGGATGAAAAAGAATGTGTAAAACAATCAAACACAGCAAAAAAAGAGATTCTTATATGGTTTTAGATTCTTCTAGGGATGTTCAAGAACTCACAATTTCATAGTTGCTAACTGTACCTACTGTCATCAATACTGTCCAATCACATTATTTACATAAAGCTACAAGGCAGTAGGTGAATGGGTTTTGCAGAGACTGAGAATACTAAAACTATTCTGTTCCTCCTTAGGATGATTTAAAAGTTTTTTTTTTCCTTTCCCCTTCCAAATAAATACTGTGATGTAGCTTTTAAATCACTAAGCTGTACAAAACAAAGGGAAACTATAATCATATAGGGAATTTGAGGAAGCATTGCTGTACATCTGGTTAATAGTTAGTATGTCTGGCACCAGGTTATCTTTTATTGTACTGTAAAGTACCTCAATTATAGCAAAAATCTCAAGTTTTTCAATGCTGTATGTCTTGTGTTTATTTGTATGCCACACTGCCTGAGATGTTGTTTCTCAACCTAGGAAATTTGTTTTTCACAGCCTAGGGGAAAGTTCTTTTCATATCTGTTTTCCCAAGAAACCTCACTAAGAAAAGATGCAGTGTGATTCAGTTTTCAAAGTTTAGTTATTAGAACAAAGTTGACTAATGTGTTTTAAATATGTGTATAGATTTTACTAATAAATTATTGGATAAGAAATCTGCAACTGCGTTGAAAAAACTTAGAAAATGAGAACATAATTTTTCTCATGCGACATCTTGAAACCAATTCTACTTCAACAATATTGTTAGCTGGAAGCCTAGGCATCTTCAGAAGGATTTTGATTCATTTGATTCAGTCCTCCTATGTACTGAAACCTTTCAGCTTTATTTTCTAAATTGATAATGATACATTTTTACACTTTTATATATAATATATGTAATCAGTAAAACTTCTAGTTTCTCAGAGGAAATCTCAGTTTACAGTCACAGAAACTAAGCTGACAGTCATATAAAGTATTTTCTTTACTAGGCCTATATTTCTCTATTTCAGCAGCATTACTCACCAAGTGACACTACAAAGGTATTGTAATATGATTGTTGAGTATGAGGGTAAAAGTAAGCTGTGGGTTAAATACTTGGAGAGAAACTGGGCGAGGCCAATGGCCCTTTCACAAATGTGTTTGGGAGGAGCAATTTGTACACTTGGGTACTGATTTTTGGATAGTTAAAAAAAAAAAAAATTGCTGCCTATCACTTCTTACTAAGAAGTAAAAAGAAGAGGTAAATTTTTTTCACCTCTTTTTCCTAATATGTTCCCCAAATCAATTTTTTCTTTTTTACTATGACATGTACTATATTTAAAAAAACAAATAAACAAACAAACAAACAAACCACCAAAAAACAAAAGCAAAAACCAAAAACCAAGAGGGATAAAAATGTTAAAGTAAATAATGTATAAAAGCCAAGTAGTTATTGATCACATCAGCTAATGACTTTCGTATTTAATGGACAAACATGGCACAATTTGTTGTCAATGTAGGGAATTTTATATTGTGCCATTCAGCAAGATATAAGTCTTTCAGAATTTGTTTCTTTTTCATTCTCTTCTAGGTACTCTTTTGAGTCCTGCTAATTTCAAAGAATAATTGTAGCAGTCTCATACTTACAATAAGACAAATCCATGGAATGGATAAATTCCATTTTTTACGGAACCATGACAAATCAGATGTTATTTCTGTCTACTGGCTTGTAAAACAAACAAAAAAACCCCTACAAGAAAAAGCACAAACCTGAAGTAAAAACCAATCCTACAAATACCCTCAGTCATAGGCTTTGCCTATGTGTGTAAATACAGCTAGGCTTGTAAGCATTAGCAGAATAAGTCTTCAGTTTATAAATCTAACTTGCCTTTCAGAGGATTTATGGCTTCAAATTCACATAGCATTACCATTTCTGATCACTCTTGAATATATAATAAGCTAAAAAATCGCCTAGGCTGGCAATTATTCAACAGATGTACACTGCGTATTATGCTCAAAGGAAGAATTTATGAAAACCCTCAGTGGTGGCCTATCTTTACTCCAATTGAAGCCAATGGGCACTTTGCCATTCATTTCAAGAGAACATCTGGGTAAATACTATGCAATTCTAAAACCCTAACATTGATGTCTAAAAAGAATCAGAATTCTGAAGCTTCTATTTCCATATGCTATTATATTCAGAAATGAGGCTGTTTTAATCATGGACAGAAAATAGTAAAAATGTCAGTGAGCAACCTTGTAGATTCAGATCCAAATAATAGTTCTACTAGAGAAATATCACCTCCAAGGTCTTCTGTAAAAATATGCTATATAATTAAAAGTAAAAAAATAATAACAAACCCCCCCAGATTAAAAACACGTTGCTAAAGCTGGAATGAAAGCAGAATACAGAGTTGTAGTGGTCCACAATAAGATCAGGTAAAACACTGATTGCAATTAAAAATTATTTATATTTATTGCAGTTTCTCTACATGCATGTTAAGAATGTTTCTCATCATCTGACCTTCAAGAATGCTTAAATGATCATATAAAACCCCCTTTTGTTTACTCAGCCCATTATGGTTAGCTTTTACCGTGGCCTTGAGAAACTCACACAGTGTTCTGGGACTTCTGCCATATCTATACTGAATAGGGTGTGTAAATCATGGAGTGTGACTCTTCTACACTTCTTTTGCTTTCAGCAGTTCTTACTGGATACTTTGATTCATTTTTAAAAACTGAACACAAACTGGGGTGAAAAAACCCATACCTGTGTCCTTAGCAAGCCTGACAATTTTATTCTGATAATGCAGTGGAGATTTATCAACATTTTCTCATCAAATAGATTTTGGCTACAATTTGTTAGATACTTTAAAAGAAGAAGCAATAATGACCCCAATCTGAAATTAGGTATTTGGGTCAGCTTTCATTTATACATTGTGCCTGGCAGGGGGAATTTGGCTATTATCTGATAGCATATAATCTAAGGATAAAAATGCAATTTCCAGTTTATGTAAAAAGGTCATACTTTAATAACTGAATAGCTATTAAAAGATTTCTGAGAGGACACTGTATATCAGTGCTGTTGACAACAAAAGAGGCAGAATTGTTTGGAAGAGGAATGCTCTTTGACCTCCTAAAACCAGAGCTGCTGCCTTTGTTAATCTTGCCTTGCACCAATTTGGAAGTGTTGAACTCCTGAATTTCCTTCTTAGGAATGAAATTACTGATGCACTAAATTTTTAAAATTTTTTAATTTTTGAAATCCTTAATTGTTTTATTAAGTTCAGAAATGTATGTTTTCAGCTTAATGATTTCTTTGAATATAAAGCCTATAGCAGCAAAGGCAAATTTTCAAATTAATAACAGCCATCTGAGTTTATTTATTCAAGTAAATTCCTTTAAATCATGTTGATATTTCTAAAGAAGGCAGTTTAATTTCTTGGTGAGTAAAATGAAATGAAAATATTAAATAGAATACGAACTGTTTTAATAGGAATCATCAGAAATGACCTTGAAAGCCAAGGACACATTGCTATATTCTGTATCTATTACAATTAATGCATTCATTTTCTCAGAGCAAACATTGTGAGGCATTAGATAATAATATTTTAAGAAGATGGCCTCTGAAGTGTGGAGAAGATGTATGCATAATCTAGGGTTTGTTTTAGGATTTGATACAGCATTGCTTTGAGATTTTGGCTGTAACTGACCCAGAATGTGAAAATGCTCTCCTTCTGTCAGGTGCAGGGCAGTAAACCAATGTAGAAGGTTACATAGGGAACCTGGATATCACAGTTGGCCTAACCTTTTTCAGTCAAGACAAGTTGTGGAATGGCTGCCCTTTTCTGCTCAGGGGATCAGCAGGAGGCTGTGGCAGGGAATGCGTCCGTGTTCACACAAACATCCTACAAGACTCTACAATGACATGCCATTTTCAGGCACTCCGCCTGTGCACCCAAATCACACAGGCTGGAAGTCGTATGTCAAATGATTTTCTAGTGGTAACAGTGATGCTGTACTTAGCTGACATGTTCAGTGCTCTGTTAAGCTGAGATCAGTGGCACTGTTGCTGTTTCAGGTAATACCTGTTCCATGTGCCTTGTTTTGTACAAAAGCATGGAGACCTTGAGACTTTTTCTTGTTCCCATTGGCTAATGGCAGAAACCAATTTTTAGGGCATTATGTGAGGAACCTTGGAGCAATACTGTCAAATCCCACTGCCAAATCTCAACAGGTAGGTCTCCTCCCACTGGCAACTTGCCTTTGAAGAGGTGAAGTTCTAGAAAACTTACTGAAGGAGTGAGTTTAAGGACATGGGCTACAAAATTCCCCATAGGAAGAAATATCTAACTGTGGAATATAGCTATAGTCCCTCTGAGACACTAAACCCCAGCAGAAGGCTGAGTAAATAAGGGATTAGCTATGGCAAGGGACAGTGAGGCAGTGCAACTGCACTAACAAAAGAGAGGGGTTGCTACCTCATTAGTTTCAGTTATCTACAGGAAGGCTGTAGGTATACAGATTGTCCAAGATAAAGTCATGGGTTTAATCACTGAGATTTTTTGATAGATTTTGTACAGAGGTTCAGACAGGAACCTGGACATTTGAAAAGGCAAAAGAGAAGTAGAAGTGTAGAAGGTGTTTGTGGGGCTCTCTAGCACAGTTTGCAATTGCAGTCAAGTTGACAGTAGAGGAATCTCAGCATGTATTTTGCCTGGGAGTGATAAATCTTGCCCAGCATGGAAAGGTTGTGATGGGTCTAAGTTTCTCCAGCAGTGTGGCTACACATGAGAATTTGCAGAAGAGAAAATGTTGCATCTTCTGTTTTCTTTCTCTCCCCTTTTATATGCTTATGTATTACTTTAAAGGAAGAGAGCAATAACAACAGTATGATCTACTTTAATATTTTTCTTTTCCCCCAAAGGGACAGATACTTTTTTTTCCCAATTAAAGGCATCTAAAATGGAAGTATTCTCAACAAAAATTTCCTTGCAATCAAAGTGAAAGTGGGATATTGTTAAAATGAAATAATAATATTTTACAGTTCACAGATTTATATATTTTAAAAGGTTAAGAGATTTAAAATTATGTTACAGTTGAAGCTAAACCAGAAATAATTTGAAACAGGTTCCTAATGCATTTAACTATTTAACATGGTAACAGAACTCTTCTTCACTTCTAGTTCTTTTGCTTTTGGGATGTCTCAATGCAAATAACCCTGTTAATCAATTTCTCTGTGTTTTGAGAGTTCAGAGGCCTAATACATCTTGTAGTCATGCCTGTACTGGCTTTAATTTTAGTGGGCCAATGCTGCAGTTCTTAGACTGCAAGAAGTTTCTAGTGAGGACTCTCTACAGGTGTAGCAGAGATCACAGTCAGGCTGTGGTCTTGGATGAAGCCTCAAACTGTTGTGTAAAGTGGTAATGATATCTTTAGAAGTGTTTGGACAAGGACTGCTTGTTGTCAGTCATAGATTCATTGAGGCCTCCAGAGGTCATCTAGTCCAGCTTCCTTTCACAATGCTTATGGTAAAAAACCCCAACAAACAAACAACCAAAAACCTGTTTTCTTATATCAAATTGGAATTTCCCATCTTGTACCTCACGTCTGTTGTCTCTTGTCCTTCCACAATGCACCTCTGAGAAGAGTTAGGCTCCGTCCTCTCTATACCTTCCCATTAGGTAGCTGTAGACAGAGATACGATCTCCCTTGAACCTTTTCATTTTTGAGGGTGAATAAACCCAGCTCCCTCAGCCTCTCCTCACATGCCATGTGCTCCTGGACTTGATGCATTGTGTTCTTTGGAGAACTGGTCTCACAAATGCCACACAGAGGGGAATAATCACTTCCTTGGCTTGCTCTCAGAGCCCAGGATGCAAATGGACTTCTTGGTTGTGAGGACACAGTGCTGACTCTTGTTCAGCTTTCTGTTTTCTAGGCCCTCCAGGTCCTTTCAGCCAAGATGCTCCACAGCCTGTACTGTTGCATGGGGCTATTCCATTCCAGATCCATACTTTGCCTTTATTTAGCTTCATGAGGTTCCTGTCAGCCCACTTCTCCAGTCTGCCTACGTCCCCCTGTATAGCAGCCCTACCCTCCAGCATATTGACTGCTCCCTCTCAATTTGGTATCAACAACAAAGTTTCTGAGAGCGCACTCTCTCTCATTGTCAGGGACTAGGCTGTGTTTAACAGCGGCTTGGCACGATCAGGTGGTCACACCTACATGCTTGTGCTGTAAAAATAACTGCATGCTGAATAAAATAACTGCAAACTGCATTGTTTTGTATATTCTATTATTATTAGTAGTAGTATTTTCCCTTCCATTTCTGTCCTATTAAACAGTCTTTCTCTCAACCCATGAGTTTTACTTTTTTTCTCCTGATTCCCGTTGGGCAGAGTAGGGGTGAACGAGCATGGTGCTTAGTTGCCGGCTGGGGTTAAACCATGACACTTTCCACAGGTGGGACCAGCTCTGTAATGACTAGCAACTTTAATAGCTGACATAACGATCTCTTGGTTTAGTTGAGTAGGAGCATTAAAAACAACTTCAAAGAAAAAAGTGGTTACATTCATAAGGTAAATGCAATGAAGCAATGTGGGAGCAGCAAACATGCAGAAAGGTTTTGTATAAGCCACACAAACCTGATGTTTTATTGAAAAGACAAATGACTTTTTTTCCCCTAACCTAAAATAGTGGCATGACCCCCATCTCTCTGGATTTCCAGCCTGCATTTGATATGTTGCCATTCAGGAATTACACTTATCAGGGAGATTAGGCCCAGAGCTGTAAGGTTGAAACGAATTGTCTCAAGGGAGAATTACCACCTGGAGGGAAGTTATCATTAAAGCTCCGTCAGGTCAATATAACAATAGGTTTTTGGTAGATGGTAGAACCTTACGTAAAAATATATACGTGTTTTATAGCATTGGAATGCTTTGCTGCATTGTAACATCTGGCATAAGTATAAAGGGATTTCTGTTACTATTATTCTAATCAGATCCTCTTGGAATGGTAACATTAGGTACTTACATACTGGTACATCAAAGGCCTCATTTATCATTTATCAGGAAACAGAAGGGAAAACCTAATTTTTATGTAAATGCAGAAAAAATGTTAATAAAAAGTGCTTAGTGAAACTCTCAGTATTGCTATAGGGGTATAATGACGAGCTTGACTTTTTTTTTTATCTTGCTGTTTGCAATGTATTACTTGGGAGATTCTGACAAGTATTAGATGTTAAAATCTGATTAATGCTAGCTGGACAAACAGAATTTTTGTTCTGATGTGGAATGAAAATGAGAGCTGTCACTGGGATGAAGTAAAGCAGAAGAGACTGTATGGGGATTTTTAAGTGTATAAAGCAGAACTGCTGAAGAATAATCATGTATTTCAATTTATGAGTCAGGATGGTGCAAGGACAAGAGATGTTCAGAACAGCAGTTCCTTGAATCTAAATCACAGAAGACTTGTGCTCTGTGTCAGGCAAAACAGGAATATGAACTTGAATCTCTAAGCAGTATGTTGTTGGCTATTATGGCTCAAGTATTTTCTACCAAAAATTTTGAATGGTTTCATTTTTCTTTCAGAACAGAACAAGTTCTTGTTTTCTAACTAGTCTCTATATTACTAGTCATTTTTTCTCTAGTGATGTCTTCAATGGCTGTGTCAGGTAGTGCATCCTAATTATATTTGTGCTCAGAAAGCTTGCTCTTAGCCTCTGGTTCAAATAACTCATCGAGGGACAGTGATAATCTTTAAATATGGGGAGACAGAATCTAATGATATTCAGGCAGATGAAAAGCAAGATAACATTCTATATCTGTTTCAACATGGATGTTAAAAGTGTTTGATTTTCCAGTTGCTGCTCAAGAAAAGAGGTGAAGAGCTGAGTTCATGAAATGGATAGTATTTATGATAATATAATAAAAGTTCCTAAACTGCAAAAGAACCAGACAGTGGAACTTTCCCTCACTAGACACAGCACTTAACTGCTGTGAAAGGAGCTGTCAGTAATGTTATACATGGTTCCTATACCTTGTCCCTGATTATTCTAATTTTACTTTCAAATCATTTAAGTACCACCTACTTAAGGATTTTTTAGTCTTCTTTTGCACAGAAGATGATATTCAAAGTCTTTATGGTCTAACACCCTGAGTCTGAAGCTCCAAGTATCTTTTGGGACAGCCTGGAGTAACTCTGGTGGCATTTGCACCCAGAGCTCAGTGAAGGACAGAATGGTTACTTCTCAGGAAGCTACCATTGCTGTCTGTCCCAGTCTAGAAAGAAAACCAAAGTTTTTTACATTTCTCATGAAGCAAACAACAAAATATGAATTCTGAAAACATTTCAGGAGAAAAGTTTAAATGCAAATTTTTGAAAATGTGTGCTTTTTTAGAAACATATTACCAATGGTATAGTCATCTAGTACGGCATGCTAACACTGATGTGTTGTGTTGTTAGTAGTGGCACTGTAAAGCAATATTCTTGCTGTTGCTTATAATATCATTCAAGCCATGCCAGAATAATTGTGTGCAATATGACATGAAATATAAAAATAATGGTATCACAGAAAAATTAATTTAAAAAATAGGTATTTTCTCAGAATCTTCATAAAACAAGAGTACTTTACAAAAAGACCAATTTTATTTGTCTCAAATTAACAGCTCCAAAACTGCTTTGGTGATCTCTTATTTAGCATTTAATGTGACTGTACTTAAATTCATTGAATAGATCCAATGCAAAAATCTTTGTTTCTAATAAGTAGTATTTAGTGGTTTTAAAGAACCTGCGGTGTTTTGTAATGTTCATTTACAAGATGTTTTGTGTTGGTCTCTGTTAAAACCCCCAACTCTATTAAAGGATTTTTACACCAGATTAAATTTATGGAAAGAGCATACTTCAAATTTATGTGGTCTTGTTTTAGCCAAGAGAAAGAATAAACTTTTTTTCAGACTCTTCAGAATAAGAAGATACTGACTCTGAAAATCATCTGGTGCTTTCACTGAACCTCAGCTGAAAGCTCTGGGTGATTTTTTCCTGTGGCTGTCTAAAGCAGTCTTATTTAAAACCTCTTATATACAAAGACCTGGAATGAAATAGGCTATTTGGAAAAACAGCCTTGTAGGAAACAGACTTTGTTGTAGAAGGAAAAGAGTACAAAGCTGAGCAGTTGTGAAAGATGTTAAATACTTGGAAATCTTCACCTACTTACTGCATTTCTTTTTTGTCATTCTCTGAGTTCTATAGACAAGTAATTGTGTTTGAGCGGCAGGCCCATGAAGACAAAAGATGAATGACTTGAACTAAAATTCCTGTTGAAGATTTTAGCCAATAGTTATTAGAAAGGACCATCAAGGCTGCATTTCAATTGCCAGGTTGGTTTACTTGTACCTTACTGCAGCTGCTCCAGTCTTCTATGCATCATGTATCCTATCTGGAACAGGTGGGTGATCTGACCAGGAGCCAGTTGTTGCTACCACCCCTCCTGTGGGGTTCTGTGTTTTGGCCTTTAGCCATGTGCAAAGAGACTGCAAGCAGGCACTATGCAGTTTGCAAATATTAGCAGTTATTTATTGTCTAACACTGGGCTGTTTCTCAAACTGATGGATGTGTAAATGCCCTTGCAATAGCTTTGTAGGCTTTCACAGTCGTTCTTGAGGTTTCCTAGCATCCACTGTACTGCAGTATTACTCCTGAAGAGCTACAACTCCTAACTGGCCTGAGGATAAATAGGTTTCCTTGTACCACTCATTCCCATTGTCATCAATTTCATGCTTACCTGGAGGAGTGTTACCTGTGCTGACTCTTTTTGTGTAGGAAGGGTATGCATTGTCGTGGTAAACTGGTAGATCTGATTTGGAAAAATCTGGATTGTGTCAGCTATCCCAATCCCTGTAACAAGGGTCGATGTCTTCTGCTCTGTGTCCTGCACACTATACCTTATGCTGCATTCTTTTTTTCAGGGACTGAATTGGCTTCTGGCATATTGAATGACCTGATTCACAGCATGGTCTAGTTTTCATCAACAGTTTTGGAGTTGCTTCAATCTCTTTCAACTGCTGACTGAACTTGGTTCAAATTTCTAAGGTACTAGGTGTTCTATGCTATTCATCATGTTTTGTCTGAACTCCCTTCATTACAGATACTGAACATACACTCTCTTCTCTGGAGGTGCACTATTCAGCATTGCACCTCTCTTTTTCTTCCAGCTTAGCATAATGTTTATTTTTTCATCCCTTAACTATGCAATAGGATGCCATTTTGCCTCTCTCCAGAATCTCATGTCTGCTTTCAGACCCATTTTGTTTTCCTGCTCTTTTCGTGCTTTTTTCTCTCCAAGTTCTCCTTTTACTCTTTTTAATAGAACAGGCAAATTAGCTGCAACCCTCCACAAAGCTCATGGCATAAAAGCTCAAATATCTGCATCAGGTTTAGAGCTCTCATGACAGATTACAAATGCCTGTCCTGCCTCTCTCTCAATGCACTTTAGCCCTGAAAATCTTCCTTATCCCATACAGGGTCACTTCTGAATGACCCACACCTCCAAACTTTCCTCTGGAAGTAAAGAAGTAATTTCCTTTTTCTTTCTTTCTTTTTTTTTTTCTCAGGTGAGTGATGATTGGGTTTAGGTTGTGACCTTCTGTGCAGAACAATCTGAGCAGGACTCGACAAATTACCAGCAACTACCCTAAATTACAAATTGGCGATCCTGCTTTCAGTTTCTGGCTTTCAATCAAAAGGATGTAGGCTGTCTACACCGTCCATTGACCTATTACACCTCTTCTTATGGGTCACTGTGTTCAAGTATCTTCAGCCCTGTGCAAGGAGACTCTGCAAGCAGGATATATGCAGTTTATGAACATAAACCAACTACCTACTGGCCAAAAAACAGTTAAAAAAAATTCTAGAATTTAATATGCTATTAGGCTATGCAATAGTATGCTTAGTCTAAGCTAAGCGCCTGCTAAAACATCCAAAGAGTCTTTGCTGGCCAGGTAGCCATCAGTCAGTTGGAGAATGATCAGTATCGACTGGTCCTAGGGATGGATACTGACTGTACTAAGGTGCTGGTTTGCACCAAATCTGTCAACACCAATGATCTGACAGTTGGCCTGACCAACTGTTAATTTGCCTCCTAGTTTTAGTTTCTTTAGGAGGGTTTTACACCTTTTCCAGGATGGTCTTTCCTCTCTTGAATCTTTGAGTGACTAATGATTCAGCCTCTACCATCTTCTCTCTCTCTGTGACTATACCTCTTTAAGCTTTCCTCAGAGTTTCTTACAGCTTTCTCTCAAGCTGGCAATGTTGTCAGCAGCCTGAGCTAAGAGTACACAGCTGGGCCTTGGGTCCTGGGAATATGCAGCTGAACAGAGGTGGAGAGGGCTGCAGAGGGGGGGTTCCAGGATGCACTACCACAGAAGTGACTGGTTTCTTGATGGACAAAAATGCTCAGAGGATGACATGGAAGGGCAAATGTTGAGGACCATAGATGTGACCTTTCACACTGTAAAATTCTGTCCGCAACAACCATTACAATATGGTAATTGTCCTACAGGTAGATGCTAACCCCCATAGGACCCATATCTCCTCTTGAGGAAGTATAGATTGGCCTGGCCATAGCTACGACCTAGAACATTACTATACAAGGGAGGAGGAATGAAATATCCTTGGCAGGCATTTTCACCACGTCTTGTTCTGAGAGAACTGGTTCATGCAGAATGATGGCAAGATTCATTCTCCTAATGTGGGCCATGCTGCCCTAAAGCCAAGAAACGAGGGTAGCCATTGTATGTCACCGCATCTAGAGCAGCAGCAGTGGCAGGAGAGCAGGCAGCACAGCTTTGCAGTAGATTTTATATACCAGCTGTGGCGATGTGTCTGCCGTTGCCTCTAATATGGAAGGTCACAACTGTGTACAACAGACAAGACATGGACAGAGTGCAGGCGGCATGCTGAAGAGACCTGTGCTGGGTAGGCATAAAATACTGCAACACAGCTCTCACAGAGAGGCACTCCCAGGAGCACACAGAGGAGAAATGAGCCACCATCTCCTCAGAGACTCCTCTCATGTGCTCCAGGTGGAGTGCATGCAAGCCAGCTTTTACCACTGAGCCTGGGGAACAGGTCTTGCTCCCCACTGTAGATAACAAGGGTGGTGTACACATGCTCTGCACCGTTAAGGGAACTTGCTGGATTACAAGAAAAATGCAGGTTCAAACTAACAGGGAGGTGGTGGGGATAACTGGCAATAGGAGTCAAGTGGGAAACAGGGAGGGTGCCTCATGGGATGCTGGAGGCACCTCTTGGAGTAAGTCCCACTCTGGTCTCCTCAGAACTGCAGGGATTTGCAACACGCAAATCCTGTGGAATTGCAGAAAATTGTACGATTTGCTCTTTTGCTGTAGATCAAACTCCTAATACTTCTCTGCTATAGTTGTGTAGTTACCTTCTATTTGATTTAATTGAAAACTGTTAAAATGTTTCATAACAAGTTGCTGACAAAAAAAAGTCTGAATTTGGTAGCACTGTCTGCATATGGAGAGCATAAGGTAGTCTATGCATCTTTCTTTGACTGGATTTTCGACTTGAAGTTTTAGGCAAGAATCAAGTCCTGCCTCGAGCTGAGAGGCTAAGATATTATGTTACCACGCAGCAAACCTGGAAGGCAGAGGCATGTCTGACTGCCTTCCCCAGCCCTATATGCTTCAGAAATGTAGGGCTCCCCACTGTGGGTTTGTTGGCCTGGCAAAACCACCTTTGGTTTTCAGTGATTGACAATAAAACCAAGCAGGACTCTTGAGGAATCCTGCTTTTGTGTCTTTCCTAAAGCCTGTGTATTCTGAGATGTTTTGTACAAAGCTGTTTTCTGGTACTCATCCAGGTAAGTTTTGTCTTCTGTGTATTTAGGACCCTCTTTTTCCTTCCCTGAATATTAGGGGAAGGAAGAGAACAGGGTAGGTGGGACGATTTTGAAGATTGTGTTCTGGAAAAATCCTCTTTCTCCTATTGTTTTTCCCTAAGGATTTTCACTAACTCTTCTTGTCATTGCCATTGGTTGAATCTCATAGCGTGACAGACCTGCCTTCTGTTTGTTCAATCCTTTTGTTTTCTAATGTGGGAGTAGCCTTACATCAGTTGCTCAGGCACTAGAATCTGCTCAGGCTTTGTCCTTTTGGCATTCCAAATTGGATATAGCACTGCTTAACCGACTTCTCAGAAGAAAAATATCACAGAGCTACAGTCTCTCTCTTGCCTTTGAAAAGTGCCAAATATAATTGACAGTTCTAAGGACTTGGTAGGCATATTAGGAGAAGGTAATGTTATATTCCTGAGGTGGTTGGAGATTTTTTATGTTTTATACTCCTACAGTATTTAAATTATAGATCCATTACAAAAGATTTACCTGACTTAAGTTTTAAAAGCATTTTGTTCATTCTAAAAGCAATATGAGACTATAATGATTTTGGATTTTTTTTATACGGTTTGTGGACATTCTGGAGGAAACTGCTATTTTCCTCTTGAATGGGCGCAGAAGTCAAATGTAAAAATCTGCTGAATGATAAGTTCAGAAAAACGTTGCCTCACAAAGTCATCATTGATTCTTATGAGATTGTGGCATTTCTTCATTGGAACTTTTCAGTTCACATGGAACGAGTTCAGTCCTAAAATGTACCTATCTAGGCTGTGGTGATGTCCTGCAAACAGTACAGTTTAAGTAAGATTGTAATTTGTATGTTTTGCTTGCAGGCTGAATTAGAAAGTTTTAGCCATAAAGTATACTACTTGTTGACTTTGAATAATATATTAAGCTTTCTATCTTTCTTCATACTATTTAAGCTGTTCTTTTGCCAGTCTGTAGTGTCCTTTTCAAATAACTTTTTTAATAGAACAAGTTGTATTCTTTGAAAAGTCCAATTTAATTTGAAGACTTGTCCGTGCACATTGAGCATATTGCCATTTTTTTCTTAAGGAAAAGTAACTTATCTTTTGTTAATTTATGCCCTATGCTGCAAGGAGGTACAGAGCTATTTAATAAATCAGTGTATAATATTAAGAATGTGCCTAAGTCTTTATAAGATCGTGTTTCAAATCAAGATTAAAACTAACTCTACAACCCCTGCTGAAAGTGACTAGCTCCTAAAGAAGCAGGCTCAGGAAAAACAGTGGGTTTTATTATGTAGGAGGGAGAAGTGCTCTTAATTAATATTCGATAATATCGAAGAATTAAGCTGAAAAATGTATACCTTTTACAAGAAAGTAATTGGAAGGCTAGAGTTATGCGCTGCAATGAATGTGATATTATGATTTATTTTATGTATTCTAAAGCAGGTATAAACTTTGTATTGGAAAAAAGTATTTAATGTATTAGATTAGTCTACAAGACCCTTAGCCAAGAAACTAACCCAAATAAAATCAGTGCAGTGCATTTTCTGTGTAAGTGCTCATCACTGCATATAAAGGTTTCATGAATAAACCACAATAAGATACACTCTCATGACATTACAGCCTGTTAGTTTTTTTCCTGTGCAAATTCATGAAAGGAAGGTTACTATGGTGACAGAAGACTCATCTGAATGATTGTATCTCAGTTGCTGAGCATTTATATGCCTGGCTTCTCCAGTATACTTTTCAGTTTCAAACTAAAATTTTGAAACTATAACAGATGTTTTAAATTCTGCTGCAAGGAAATCATGACCAAAATGTAAGAAGTCCCTCAAACAGATAAGCAAAAAGAGATGAGATAAAAGAGAGAAGAGAAAAAGTGATCAAACTTTGTGCTATAACTGTCTCTGTAGAATCTGTTTTCTTAAAGTAACATAAAATAAAATAAAGATCAGACTTGTTAGCTAGTAATTTAAGATTTTCAGTGTGTTTTTTTCCCTAGGCTAGTTTTGCAAAAATATACAAAATAAGGTCTGCTTCTAAGAAATTAGGCCTTCTTTACAGTAATTGAGTCACGAGGTTTCTTCAGCAATTTTATAAGACTGTTAGTATAAAGCTGCAAGCATCTCCTCTTAAAGAAGGATGAACATGGCATTACATATACCAGCAGTTCATGACACGGGAGTGTTGTAATAGTTGTGACTAGTATGCATCTGAATTCTCAAACCCCAACCTCATTAAGTATTTTGAAGAAAGACTTAGTCTTTCAGTTTCAGTAACTGGTGCTGAAAGAAGCAAAGACAAGTACTCACCTTACTGCTCAAAGCCCAGATTTCCAAGTTCTGGAAGGAAATCTGCTATGTGGATTAGATTACGATGATTTTCAGGCTCTTTGCCCTAGAATTTCAAGACTTGTGAACCTTGTAAAGTCTCACTGAGTTGGGAATATTCACTGTCTGTAGTTCTCAAAGTTTCTAGGCTCAGTAAGGATCTAAAGCTGAAATACAACATGGATTTAGTATTAAATTTCTAAAACTAAATGCTATTATTTTTATAACTACTAATTATTTTAACTATTGTTATTATTTACCATGACTCTCAGGGATCACTCTCAGCACTCTGCTCCTTGCTTATGAAGTCTTAAAAGTTCTGCTTCTGGATCCAAATTGAAATTTTATTTTTCCCCAGAAATCTGAAGTGGAAATTACGATTTTCAAAGGGTTCATCGAAGAAGGTTCTATCACACATGACTGTAAGTTTATCTTGTGTTCCCAACTTCAGAGTTGATATATCCATGAATGATTTGGCCTTGATATTTGAAGTAGGATTCTGCCAGCCACTCTTCTGCTTCATCTATTGTGAAAAACAGGATTGCATTGTTACATGAGTGAGTTGAACATATACCCTAGAATGCCAATTTATAATTAGTGTATTACTACCGGTGAAGTTCAGTCCTCTGAATGTCCAATGTCCTCCAATGTCTCAAGACATTGTGTATTTACCCTCTAGTTGTGTGGTACTAAACTGTGGTACTCTACTGTTGCCAGAACCTGAGATAAATAGTTTAAACCTAGTCTGTGTCTGTGTGCCTGAACTTAAGTGCTGCAGTGTTTCCAATATGGACAGAACCTTGGTTTGAATGAAGGTCTGAAGAACTGATGCTTTAAAAAACCCACAGATTCCGGAGCTCCCTTGGGAGACAGCTGTTTCCAGCTCATGTGGGCTGGAGATGCTCAGACCACCTTGGAATATTAATGTCACCAGATCTTTTGCTGTTTGGTTGCACATGCTGCAGTTCTGTCCTCTGTTTGCTCATAACTCCTCCTCACTTTTCCCTTTACCTTGAAGAGAAGTTTTGATCAGCTTGGGCCAGCACTTAGATGTTAGTAACTGCCAGAAACTGATCCATTTTCTCTGTTAAGTGGAAGAAGGAAAGGGTTAACAAATGATCTACAGCTTCTGCATTTGCTCAGAGAAATATCTGTGTACCTGGATCCCATGCCTAGCTGTCTTGGAGGGGTGTGAAGTGTAAAGGAATAGGGATGAATGTAGATACTACCTTCATGTTAGCTGGAACAGCTGAAACTGGGTTAGGTCTCTGGTATAGAGATTATTGTTCTCTCAAAACTGCTGAATCAGCTGCTCATGAAAATGGTGCCAAACTGTCTTCAGTCTACGAAGTGGGTTAGCTTAAGTTTAAATGGAAGAGTTTTGCTAGTTTTGCTCTTTGTCTTCGTGATGGAGGTATCTTTAATTGGGATTTTATTTAAAAGGAAATAAATGTTGGTTCATTTTGAATGAAATAATTTAGCACTTAAGTGAGCAGATCTGATGTTGGAAGGTAACAACTGTATGGAGGTATGCAGCTAACTTCTTCTATCTCGCAGCTATTTTGGGAGTGCACATCTGTCTACACTGTCAGAACTGTCCTCATGATTTGCAGTCACAGTCTAGGCCCAAGCCTCTAATCTCTTTATATTTTGTGGAATTATAAATAGTTTTATTCAGTTAAGTTGCACGACTGGGTACACTATGTTTGTACCGCAGATATCTTCTAAGATCTCAAATGCCACACTTTCCAAAATCCTAGGCAGGTCTAATCAGCATTTCACTAGCATGTCTAGAGCAACAGATGAGTGAACCTCCAGCCTGCAATTTGGGTAAGTCTTAATTTTAGAGACGCCTTCCCAAGAATAAAGCATCCTGGCTGGTATGACTTTCCACATGATTCACAAAGCTAAATATGCTTTTTATAATCACAGTGCTGAAAAACTGCAAAAAGCTGAGTGCTTAAAACTGTACATTCAGCAGAGTGCTACAGACTAGGAATCTCAAAGCAGTTGCTTTAAAAGAATATTGGTGAATAAAGGAGAAAAGTGGGAGATGGAAGAAGTGATTTGTCTGAGCTATTCCAGTTTTTTATAACCCAACATATTTTATTTCTACCTGAAGAAAAGCAGAAATAGGAATATTGCTTTTGCAAGGAGAGAATGAAAATTATTGCAGCAAAAATTAATCTGGCTGAGTTGCCTGGAACTGAATGATGTTCGTGGCATAGCATCATGGTGTCACCAGGAGGCCAAGGGAGGTGATTAGTCCCCTCTATTCAGCACTGGTTGTACCCTATCTGGAGTGCTGGGATAAGTTCCGGGCCCTCTAGTACACAAAAGACATGGACAAGCTGGAGTGAGTCCAGTGAAGGGCCATTAGGATGAATAAGACACTGGAGCATGTGTCATATGAGGAGAGACTGTGATGTGGGAAGATACATTTCTGTAACTACAGTCAAAACCTGTTTGTGGTTTTTTTTTCTGTAGTTGTAGAGTAAGATTGTTATTTGGAATATGTCTCCCTATTGCATGTTCTGAACTTCTCTACTTTTGCTGATCATGGGCCTAAGATGCATTTTGTCATGCATGAATGATCAACTGGGAGACTAGGGTAGGAGAATTAGGTTTGCAGTAGCATTATAAGAGACCCACTTCCCTGTAACTTCACTGAGGCAGAAATTATCAATGTCACAGCGTTTGCTTTTTGACGTCAAACAGGGCTGGGAGAGGGCTGTGGTCTCTTGTCAACACGTTGTTTTCTAGTGATTTTTCTAGTGAAAAATGTGTGGCTTTTCTCTGCACCTGTTCTTGCTACAGCAGGGCAGTCAGGCAATGTGTACTAGAAAACTAAAGGAGAGCCAGTGCTTGGGGCCAAGTCCTGTCCCACTCTCATCCACACTGTTAAACTGTTAGCACAATTCCCAGAGAGGTTTTGGCTCAGGTTATACTCAGAGATCACAGCATGATCC
Organism: Haliaeetus leucocephalus; assembly: GCF_000737465.1. Lineage (NCBI taxonomy): Eukaryota > Metazoa > Chordata > Aves > Accipitriformes > Accipitridae > Haliaeetus > Haliaeetus leucocephalus. The sequence goes on along the minus strand of NW_010973368.1, from coordinate 2,799,949 downwards.
CCAGCTCAGTTTATTTAGAATAGGGGTACACCTCACAGCACTGCAAGGTTCCTCCTGCACTGGAATATTTCTGAATTTGGCTAGAGTTGGCTAGATAACTCATTGTGAGCCTGAAAGCTTACATTGAAAGCTTTTTTTTTCCTTTTTGTATATCTCTTTTCCAAGAAGCAATGCTGGAATAGTCATAAATATTTGCTAAACCATTATGTAAATAAAATCCACTGAGGACTGGTTGGGTGCAGCTTTTGCTTCTTACTCTTTTTTTTTTTTTGCTGCTCTTAATACCATGTTGGTTATGTGGATCACGTGGCTGAGTCCTAAAACTATTTTCCTCCAGGCTGATATCTTAACAGTTAAAAAAGAAAGCATACCTAGAACAAATTTGATCCAAATAATTAATTTGCACTAACACTCATGGCACTTTTTAGACTGATCACTGCTTTTCTGAGTAAACTGGAGGCTGTTCAAAAAACTGCCAAAACTGTATGTATGTTACCTTGGGAGTTAACAGTGGGGAGAAATTGCCCCACTTAATTGCAAAAATGTTCATGAATCTGCCTTTGATTGTTCAGCTCTACCATAATTACTGCAGTGGTTTGAGTCTTCTGCTCTTGTAATAACGTCCATTTCATTTCATGCCTGCAACATTAATTATACGTGATGGAATGCTATACCAATGGTGCCTACTGGGATTTTATCTGGCTTCTAATTGGCAGTTGATGAGGTTTTTTGAATCCTGAAAAACTTGATGCCAATTTTATAGTGTGGATTTATAGTGTTTCCTGCGATTTGACCACAATTTGATTAAATTTTTTTTCTTTAATTTAGATTTAGTGTTATCTTGTATGTTCATTTTTCTTTCAAAATGTACCAGCCAGACATTTATGTGGAATAAAACTAATGAAGAAATATGTATAAATATTTTATAGTGCATGTATAATGTGCATTATTTTTTTTGCTAAAGAAACAGCACTTCGAAGAATTTCTGGAAACATCCCAGATCAGTAGGCACCACTTTAATCTTCAAGTTTATTCACACAGAAATTTTTAGAATGAAAAATTAGTTGAATTGGAAAAAATATATATATTTGGCTGATGTTATCTTACATTGCAGAAACAATGCCAAACTTGTGTACCAAAAAATGTATTCAATGCTCATTGAAACAAAAAGGAGAATGGTAGAGAAAGGAAATAGATATTCTTCATTGATCTTGTTCCTGTTTTGTGAATGTACCCTGGAAGTTGTCATGGTATGACTGACCCTATTGTACCATAGGCTGTATTTCTGTAATGCAAATTGAGAGCTCAGTGAAACTCTGTTTTCAGTTCTCCTGTCACATTTACTCTGAACCAGAAAGAACATTTTGCAGCAGAATGAGTATTGAATAGATCTAACATAATAGACATGATGTATATTTGTCAAATACATCACACACACATATACATTTATTCATATATATTTGTGTCATACTGGTTATGCAAGGATTCGAAAACAAAGAAGTATCACAACTGTTGGTCTCTGTGACAGACAGGGATGTCCTGGCCACTTGAAGAATAGGATTATTGAATAGTATGAGATTAAATGAGAAGAAGTTGTATTCGGGATTTGGTGTCCTGGAGGCAACTGAAAGTAGGTACCTTCCCTTTAGTTTGTTTCTTTCCTCAGGAGCTTCAGACACCTCTTTCATCACAGCAATCCTTTTAACAGTCTTCCCTGAATACAAGCACTTTCACAAGGCATGGATTGGAAAATATTGCTTCCTATAAAGACCGTTTCCTTGAAAGTGTTGTTTTTTTTTTTTTAAACATATATATATATTAATATAATCATTCATAAGAGGATGATTAGCAGTCCTCTTCCTTGGTTCCATGCTAAGAGGTTGTTTCTGCATAAGAGAGGGGTTATCAAAACTTCTTAGTTACAATGGAAGAATTATAAGTTACTCAAGCTATAACTATAGCGCCTGCAGAATTTAGTTGTGTTGTGGTTTAACCCCAGCCAGCAACTAAGCACCACACAGCCGCTCACTTACTCCCCCCCCACCCAGTGGGATGGGGGAGAAAATCAGGAAAAGAAGTAAAACTCCTGGGCTGAGATAAGAACGATTTAATAGAACAGAAAAGAAGAAACTAATAATGATAATGATAACACTAATAAAATGACAACAGTAGTAGTAAAAGGATTGGAATGTACAAATGATGCGCAGGGCAATTGCTCACCCCCCGTCGACCGACACCCAGCCAGTCCCAGAGTGGCGAATCCCTGCCCCCTCCTTCCCAGTTCCTAAACTAGATGGGACGTCACATGGAATGGAATACACTGTTGGCCAGTTTGGGTCAGGTGCCCTGGCTGGGCATGAGAAGCTGAAAAATCCTTGACTCTAGTCTAAACACTACTGAGCAACAACTGAAAACATCAGTGTTATCAACATTCTTCACATACTGAACTCAAAACATAGCACTGTACCAGCTACTAGGAAGACAGTTAACTACATCCCAGCTGAAACCAGGATAAGTTGCTCAAAACTTTGTGATTATAGCTAATTTGAATTAATTCAGGCTTCCTTCTGCAGAAGGTCCCAGATGTTTAGGTTTATGTCTTTTTAAAGCACTTATATTAAATCTTTGCTATGCTTGTGTTAACAAATACTAGAAGTTTTGCTTATCTTATCAACAGATAGAAACACTGTGAAGAGAAACAATTCTAACCTTCAGGGTATTCCTCCCTACAGCAAGGAGAGAACAGAATCTGCAAGTGTGTGCTGTTGGCCAGACTGTAGTGATCATGCTTTGAGCAGCTGTCAGTGTTCTTGTCTGGAGAGAACTTGAGAGAGAGTGGTGGGTTTGTTTTTCTTTTTTTTTTTTTTTTCTCTTGGTTTAGTTTTGATTAGGGAGGCAGCTATTTGAAGATGTAACAAAAACATATTGCCTATATCTGTTCATTGTTTCTAGATTTGCAGTGTCCCTCCCTGATATATCCTTTATGACTCCTTTGTTGTGAAAGCAAAACTTTAGAACCAAATTATATTTCTTGGTACTGCCAGGATTCAAATCAACTGGAGGGCTTGAGATGTAGGAGGGAATAGTAGCACAGAGTGGAGAAATATGAAGAAAGGAAATATCCTTATCTGTTCCTGGGACTTGATGTCAGCTATTACAGCCTCAGATTTCCGAGTAGCTTATTTTTTCACCCAGTATTGGGTTCCAAAATAAACACAAAATAATGCTTGTGCTTCAGCTCATAGATCAATTTGTAACGCAGAGTACATATGTGTAAACAGGATAGACAGCAGTACAGAGAAATAGGAAGTTTGATAGCAATATCACTGGAAGGGAAAATGATGCCCTACCTCTGTAAGCAGCCCTCACATGGGATGTTTCTGCCATCAGCAAATCATTATTCACTTCTCTCTTCCCCTTCTCAATGATCAGCCTAAATATGGTAGAGTTTTACTTCTGCTTTGCCAATTGCAACTTATAATTCCATTAGGAAATAATTACAATAGGAATCTGACACCCGCTTCTTGATGCTCTCTCAAACTCAGCAGTCTTTTAGAACCACAGTGGAATTCCTTTCCCTCTTTGTGCTTGTTAAGAAATTCACTCCATCAGGCCACCAAGCTTCTGGTGTTTCTGCCTTTAATGATTTTTTGTTAAGTTTGATAGATATTGGGCTGTGAACAAGCTGCTTCAAAATACAGTGTAAAAAGGTCTTGCAGCACCAAATGATGAAATACCAAAATAATTCTTGAAAAGCACGTAAAAGTCTGCAAAATAACTGTGCAACCTGTCCTTTACTCATGCAATCTCTCTTCCAGTAAGACAGAAAATGTAAATTGTAGTGTGTATCATATTAAAGGGTATTTCTGGTAAAATATTGGACTATGATATGTGTTAAGGTCTATTAAATTAGTCCACACTTCCATGTATTGATTTGAAACTTCTCACTTTTGATCAATAAGGCAAAGCATTGCAGTGAAGGAGTTGAAATAATTCTCAAATTCACCACTTCTTGGTGATTATAAATAAAAAGCAAATGGTTCATGTATCATCAAGAAAGGTTATTAAAAAAGGAGAGGGAGATCAGAAGGAGTTGTGTGTTTTCATTTTTTAAATTTATATTAAGATATATTCCATTTCAGCCAGCAAATTCCAGGAAGAAGAGATCAAAGCAAAAGAATAGCATAGGACCAGAAATATAAAGAAATTAATTTAAAATGGGGATTTTTTCCTTGAACTGCAGCTTATGGTCTAAAAATGTCTAAACGAGTGGACCAAAAATAAGTTTAATAAAATCCACCCCTCCTCCCCCTTACAATCTGCAAAGATTGTCAAGTAATTTTGCAGATTATATGAACCATTTGCATATATTATTGCATATATTAGCAGGAGAGTTTATCCACCCTACCTTGTCTGAACTGGTCTAAATTCCATACAATTTTTGCTCCTTACATATCACTGAACATTCCAGCAAAACACAGAAGTGGTGGCATGTTTCTGTGTTTTCCCCCTGATTACATGTCCTTTTGACCATGAATTATTTTATTGGCTTTGGAGCTGAATGTCATTTTTGCACATGAGCTGTTCTAATAATCGAAGTGTTTAATTCTACGTTGCAAGTAAAAATGTTATTAATAGCTAAATATTATAAATACTTACATGAGAGAGAGTTAAGAAAAAACCCAGCAATTTTAGATCTGGGCAGAAAGTAGTCTTCTATCCCGCAAAAATCAGAAATCTAAAACATTTTCTGGTTTCATATCAGCATGAACTAGCAATCCCTTTATTATTTTTGTCAGCAAATAAAAGTATTTCCCAGACTCCAACCTTCAGCATACTTCTGTAGTACCTATAACTTGGCATTTAAGACAATTGCCTGACCTGTGATTTTGATTCCATTACTTATCCATGTTGAAAAGGCCAAGAACTGCATTCAGCTGAGTTTTGAAAATTTGGAGGGTTGTTCTTTGACTCTTCTCTTTTCCCAAGCTGCAGAGGAGAAAAAGAAGAAATATTGAAGTTGTTTTGCCATACACACAAAATATTTTTCCAGGCAAGCTCCACCCTCTCTCCCCCCAAAAATCTCAAGGAAGACAAATCCAAAGCAAGCCAGTAGAAATCTTTCCATTAACTTCAGTGAGATTTGTATCAAGCCAGAAATATCATCTAGCTGAAACTGGGGTGTTAATTAATGTGGCATTGCAATACTCAAGTAGGAATTTTAGGAAAACCAAATGTTTAACATTGCTGCTCTTACTAAAAGTAATTTTTAATTAGTGCAAGTGGTAAAGGAACTGACCATTGCTTTAACTATTAGGATTTGTGCTAACATAACTTGGATGACAAAGATTTATGTGAGAAGTTGAACACATCTTTTGAATTTTTTTTTAAATTACTTTAGCATCAGATTTACCATTCAGTTTACTCAATTGCTTCAGCACATATATTCCCTTCAGGATAGCATTCCATGGAATCACCTGAGTGAGGTGCACAGTTTATCATGAGTGCCCAGAAAATATTTTGGGATTGAGTCCTTGGTAGCTGAACAGCACACAGCCACAGTGAGAACAAAACTACTTGGAGTGGGGAAGGTCTCTTGCCTATGCGCACAGAAAGAAAAGTAGAACTTTCTATAGACTGCTTCTTCATAGAGTGATCAAGTGCAGACTTCTTATGGAACTCATCTGTGCTGCCTAATGTCGTCATTTAATGTGGGAAATAATTTATAATGTCTTGGATCTTAAAAAGCCCTTGTCATGCTTGTCGTGGTTTACCCCCAGCCAGCAACTAAGCACCACGCAGCCGCTCACTTACTCCCCCCCATCCAGTGGGATGGGGGAGAAAAATCGGGAAAAGAAGTAAAACTCATGGGTTGAGATAAGAACGGTTTAATAGAACAGAAAGGAAGAAACTAATAATGATAATGATAACACTAATAAAATGACAGCAGTAGTAATAAAAGGATTGGAATGTACAAATGATGCGCAGGGCAATTGCTCACCACCCGCCGACCGACACCCAGCCAGTCCCCGAGCGGCGAATCCCTGCCCCCCCACTTCCCAGTTCCTAAACGAGACTGGACGTCCCATGGTATGGAATACACTGTTGGCCAGTTTGAGTCAGGTGCCCTGGCTGGGCATGAGAAGCTGAAAAATCCTTGACTATAGTCTAAACACTACCACCAGCTACTAGGAAGACAGTTAACTCTATCCCAGCTGAAACCAGGACATGCTCCATGCATTATTTGAGCTGGATGGATCCTCAGATAATTCAGTGTTTCTGTGATTATTCCATTTGCCTTTGCTCGTGAGAAAAACCAGCCATCTTCAGTACCATTTCTATTTTACAGAAGTAAAAATGCCTTCATTTAAAAAATGCCCTTATGCAGAAGTAGATCGTACAGGATAATAGGTAATAATTTTGTGGGTGATGAAGCGAAGAAAATGCTCTTGTTAAGGAAGTATGGCTCAGAAACACTGAGCTGTCCGAACAACGCTGGTCCATTATTTGAATAGACAATAGCTGAAATGCTGGAGATGTCAGCCACTGATAAACATGTTTTTGATTTTTTAAATTTCTGTTTGATATAGCAAAACCAATTTCATCTTAGACAAGACTTATTATTCTGAAGTGATGGCAAAGTTGCTAATGCAGCACCAAACTCGATGCCAGTTTTCTTAAGGAAGAATAAAATGTCACTTCTCCTCACTCCACAAGGCCATGACTTTTAAAAGATAGTTTTAGTACTGTCACAAGTTAAATCTGTAAAAATAACGATGGCATCTTTCTATACATAGGCCAGTTCAGGAGAACCAGAATAAATTTCTCCTTTCATTTTATAGATGCAGCATTCTTCTTAATCAGTTAGTAGGGGCAGTCCACTGAGGTGTCTGGGTTACACTGCAGTGAGGAAAAAATTTGTTTTCCAGCTTTTTGCTCTGATGGACACTGATGCTTTTACAGCATTTTCTAGTGAAACATGTTAGCAAAACCCAGTAGCCATCATAGTGCCTACTTTATTTGAGGATAGCCAGAAAACCTCATGCTTTTATCACTCTTTCTGTCCTGCTATAATATATTGGTTGTAGTGGGAACTTCTATGCTATCAGCAGTAGATTGTAGTGTGGGTAGAATTCTCTAAGGCATTAGGTACTGCTTAAAGAATGGCACAGAGCACGACATTTTGGTAACATGTGATTTGTGAAAAATCCCATTTGCAGAGGCTTACCTGCTAGGATGTAGGAATTCCAAAGCTACAATTACATCAGCCATACCCAAGTCATGAAGGGCTGTATTTATTTTTTGTACCTGTGTAAAGAACATTTGTAGATATCTGTGCTAACATGGAGTAATGTGCACACTGAACCACAGTTGGATCTAAACATGCCACTGTATTTCAGAAAGAAAAATGAAAGAAAAATAAAGAAAAAGAAAAGAAAAAATAACCAAAAACTTGCATGGTGGGGTTGCAAGGCTGCTTTTTAGTTGCTGAGTGACATTTCATTTCATATGCTACTTAGGAAGGAAAGCATAAGTGTTGGGCATTCATCTACAGCCCTGCTTCATCCCATTAAGATCTGACAGAAGTACACACATTCTCTTGTCTAAATTGTTTAGTTTTCAAAAACAGTATGTGTAGTTATGCCAAATACAGTCCAAAGAAAACTTACAAGGGAAGCAATTCTGACAGGTAAACTCATTCCTGGGGTGCTTACAATACAAAACTTTCCAATTTTCATTTTTGCAAATCCAGACCATGCAGGTCTGGAGTGCCTCCTGAGAGCTGTTGCGAACCTTCAAGTCCAGGGCCAATAAGACAGAACTGTACGCTTAAACGTGCATGGGAGAAATACCAAAACACATATTGCAATCTCATGTAGTTCTGGTTCTCTGGCTGTAAGGAAATAGTGATTGAAATGAGGCATCCAGTCATTAGAATTCTTTGGAGAATCATCTTCCATATGATGCTGCTTCTAATGCAGGAGTAGCCTGTCATTTCGGGGCAGGCAGTGCAAACCTATTTCTAGCTCACTGGGCCAAAATTGCATTGACTGTGATTAGGATGCCAGTCAGTGCAGATACTCTATGAAAAAAGGGAATTATTTACTAAGTGGAATTGAGTCACTTTACTGTTGCTGCATATTTTAGTTTATTTTTGTCTGTATCTCTAGGGGTGATATTGCAATCAAGAACGTTTGCTGACTTGGTGGTCAATGACTAGGCTGACTTACAGATATTCCTAAAAGGCTTTGGGTATTGAGTACCTGCAATTCAGTCACTAACTTCAGTAGATGAAATCTACCTTCCCTTTAGTGGAAAAAATTAGCCTTTTATTTGTCTTTGCAGTTCTTGAACACATTCAAGCTTTACTTTTTAGCCTTTTACAGGCCAAGATTAGTTAAAGCATAAAGCTGGAAACTGCAGGCCTTCAGCTTGCTCTGCAGTAGATCCTGTTCAGTTTCATCAGCTGGATTTATGCATCTACCTTTGGGACTTTACTGACACTACTAATTTTAGAGTGTTAGTCACCCTTGGCAAATTCTTTACGTTTTGGAGGGAGGAGTCAGAATAGTTCAAACACTTAAAATCATCAAACTCTAGATCATCTTCTGGAGGTGCCATCTCTTGCCATTGATGCTAGAGGATCCCTAGGATAATGGGATCAGGTGCTCAGGTCACTCAGCGCCAGTTCTGTTCAACGTTCCTATGAATGAGCTTTCCCAGTTCCCTGTTGGCAGTTAGGCAGTCTGGCTCTCTGATATCCTAGTCTGTCTTCTTCCTTGCTGTTTTATAGGTTTTGCTCAAAGATTCCTAATGCACAGGTGGAAAATACTGAGTCACTTCAGCAGTATCACCACAGCTGTATCTCTGGGGAGAAAAAAGAATAATCGAATCATTGTACTTCAGTTGCCAACACCATCTCTCTAAACAGTTGTCAACAGAACCCAGTGTTATTTACTGTTAAAATTTTTAGATCAATTTGTGTCCTGAAACACCACTATGTGATTACTGCTGGTAAATTTTGGCTTCGTAATAAGTAATTATGTGATATTTGTTGTGTCATAACGGTTTAACATATATACACCACTGTGGCTTACTGATCCCTTTTCATTAGAGGAGAGTTTTGGCAAGTGAAGTGAGGGTTATTAATGATATTTTCTGTGTTTCTTCTAAGTAGTTCATTGGAAAAAAATCGAGAACTTGCTGAGAAAGTAATTATAAGCAAGACATTTTAATGAGGCTATGAATATCTATAGCTTCCTCAAACATTCACAAGTACAAAAAAGTAAGTTCAACTTGTCATAGAATTAGTTCTGCAGGAGAACAAACACATGGGCATGTTTCAATATCTGCTTTAACGGATATAGTTAAACAATTTAACTATTGGTTTGTCAAGGCACAGGAGGCTGAAAGATTTGCACATTTCGCTATGTATCAGGAGCAGTTCCTGAATCTAAACAGAAGGAATACTTAGTAAATGCATAGAAGGGAAGAGAACAGCAAAATCTTAGTCCTCACTTGGCCAAAATGTTTAGAGTTTGTGATGGGAGTGGTAGTTGACTGAAAAAATAACTGGTATTTTGTTCTTACGCTTTTGTTCTGAGGGAACAAATAGATTATTTTTAGGAGATATAGTAATCTATATTTGATGTCCATCACTGACTTTTTAAACCTCACTGAATTTCACTTTATTGGCTTTATACATATGTTAGAAACATACAGTATTGTGTTTTAAATCCCCCAAATGATCATTATAAGCATAGTTTCTCTCTCACAGCTAAAGCATGCAGTATATTTTAGCATATATATATTAATCTCTATTTAGTCACACAATAAAATATCTACTTTGTAGCAACTGTATTTGTATGGTAAATTCTTTGCAATTGTGCAAAATTTGAATTGGTTTGCTATTGGCTTATAAAATTACAGATTAATGATTTCACACACTATTTATTACCTGCTTGATCCATGTCAGTCTTTAGAATAGAAAACATTCTCCCTGAAGGTTAAAGCATTTTTCATTTGAAATTACATTTTGTTCTGTCCACTACTTTTATCTGGATAAATATAATTTTCTTACTGAATGTAAAAAGATTTGTTTCTTCTCCTTATAACCATAAAATGTTGGTTAAAACCAAAGAAATTTCAAACTTTTCTTTTTGCTATTATCGCCCTCTGGAAATTCAGCACTTTTAAAGTGATAAATTTAATCCTACTTTTATAAAAAATATTTGGATGGATGGCAAGAAAACATTGTCTATTTTATGGTGAGGGCTGAATGTCAGTAGTGGCAGTATATGATTTTTGATTTATAACGTGCTTTTGGCTACTCTAATAAACTCATAATTCATTTTTTCCCAATGTATTCACTATACAGAACCAAATGATTTGATGCTTTGATCACTTACCTTTGACCTCTAATGCTTCCATCAAGAAAGAACGCATAGATTTTTTTGAGGCTTCTGAAAGTGAATTGGTCACTTGCAGTCTCTTTTTATATGCCTTTTCTTTACACATACATGAAAATACACACACAAGTGTACATAAACAGAAAGAAAAATGCTATTATAAAAGCCATACATGAGAAAGTTATTCCACAAAGTTCCTATTAACTTAAGATGAATCAGTATTTTACCATTTATTGGAAAAAAGTTAGGGTAACAGCAATACTAAAGATTAGAGCTTTTAATGACTTTCTCATTCTGTACACATGGCATTAAAAGACAATTTAAGCTATTATGCAATAGCTAAAATTGAAATTGCAGAAATGCTGTGAAAATGCTGAGAAAAATTCTCTGCATATGTGACAGAGGTCTGCACTGAATTTATACTCACCTTAAACTAGAAGACAGTCTTGTATTAGGAGCAGGGTTTCTGTTGTAGGAGAAAATTCAAAAACACCTCCTAGAAATAGTGCTTCTTATGATCCAGTATTTGCAGAATAATTAAATATTCACATAGTATCACTGTGATTCATTTTATAATGGATGCCTTTATACTGGTATGACACTACTGCCCACACATGGATCTCTGCATATATTAATAGGTTTACTAACGATTTAAAAAAACACCTAATTTTTAGCTCAAAGAGGAATTCTGACATGTTTGAAAATAAAACCAAGTATTTTATTTACTTTGGTAGAGCCAAGAATTAATATCAAATATTATTTAGTAATGTTATTCAGTAATTTGGGGGAGGGGGGGAATAATGATATGGACTGTCCCTTGTTTTTATAGTTATTCAATCTTGTAGCTCATCCTTACTGATGTAAGAGTATTGAAAAGAAAACCATACAATACTAGAAATAAGAGTCCCCTTACCTGTGTAATCTATTCTTAGAATTTGTCAGGAATTTGCATAACAATTAGAGGAGCAGATGCATCCAAACTGACAGCAAGAGGCTAGTTCATAGAAATGCTTCAGATGGCATTTAAAAAAATGCTAATACTAAGTAATGTCCCTAGGCCCTTATTTTGGGATGCTCAGTACATCACTGCAGTCATTTATACTTGCATTAAAGCTGGAAGGTGGAAGGGTATTGCCAGCTTGAGTCTTCCTGATTTTGCTTGTGACCAAAGTTCTGTTTCCAAATGCAGAATATTGTGTTAGTTTTATTAATGTTTTGTACTTCTTTCTGCACTAAAAAAAAAAAAAAGTGGAAATTTGAATAATGTACTGCTTGAACATCTCTATAATTAGCAAATCAATTCTTTTCATGAGTTTTGCTCTGTTGCAACGTCAGCATAAATTAATGACTGTAGAGAAGTTGTTCTCTAGTCTTCTTCACTTTACGTGTCTGTAAGGTAATAATAGTCCTGAATAACCACAAACTTCAACTGCCACCCACCTTATATCCTTCAACCCCTGCCCACCTAATATCCCCAAACCTAAAAATCATTAAGAACATGTTCATAAGTAAAATAATTACAAGAAAGATGCAAGTTTGAGAAGTCTGATTCTTAGCCAGCAGCTGTAAAGTTAATGCAGGAAAGCAGCTATTTTTATTTTAGTCTTGCTTTGAAACTCATGCAGTGCATTATTAAACATACTAAAGGGCTAGATGAAAAAGTGAGGACTTCCTCCCTCGAGGTTGTCAAGGTTTGACCACACACAAAAAGAAAGTAGGTACTTTTAACATTAGGAATATGTTAAACTAAACTGTTCAGGAGCCTATTTAAAATACCGGATGCTCAGTTTCCAACCTTTGGCTACTTCCCTTTTTGCTCCATATATAGCTTCCATTTTTGCTCCTTAGAGATTTAGCAAGGATGTCATATATTGCATCAAAAAAAGCATGCACTACACTGTTAGCTTAGGCTGGGAAATAGCTCCATGTTGGAGGTGCATGAAGAGCCAAAGGAGGAGGCTGGGAGGGAAGCACATTTAGCCACAGGCAGAACTTACTTTGCACAAAGGTAAGCGAAGGCTGTTTTTCCTCTCATGATCCAGCTTCTCCCATGCTGTGCAAGTTACAGCTACAGGGAGTGTTTCACTTAATCTCTGTCTTGCTCTCTTGTACAGACCTGGTTCATTTCTCTGCCACAGACAGGTAATTCCAGTCCTCACTGATTCCTTTTTGCTCTGCTCATTAGTTCTGCACTGTCTGATGATCCACCTTCCCAAAGCTATCTTCCTGTGAGAAAACTATTATTTTTTTTCCTTAAGAAAGAAAAAGGCAAAAAGAAGAAAATGCTTTGCTTTAGTGCCTGAATTCCTCTAGTCTGAGGATGTGACTACCAACACTGATACCAAGTCACCTCACCAAATGCTGTCAAAATGCTTCCAGCTGACATCCCATTAGGTTGTGATTTTGTTTGACAAAACCCAACATCAAAAACCAACCTGTGTACATTTCAGGAGGGAAGATCTAAATGATCAATATTAGACATCAGGATTGACATCTGATATCTTGTTCAATAATTCTTTAGCTAAAGGCTTGAATAGACACAGAGTTCTTCTTATACAACACCAGAATTGAACTCACAAATCTTCTCAGAAAGAGAAGAGAAAGTGATTGCACTTCCAAAAAAATCAATATCGTGTTAAGTCCCATATCTTTTGAGAAAAGCATCCTTCTACACATATCTAACTTTAGATCATAACTTCATAACAGTCGTAACTCTAGGATTACTAACAACTGTATTTAAAACTGTGTGTTTGTTACTTTTTCATTTACTTTTTTGTGTCCTGTTGGATTTGGATTAAGGGCTGACATGATTAGTATCACTTTTTCTTATTGTCAGTTTACATTCTATTTTAGTGCATGAAAGCTGAAATGAGCCTTCTTTTGCTTAGTCGGAATAATGCATGAATTATTGGACTTCAGATCTTTCAATGCCATTTTTCTTAAATATTTTGCCATATCAATTTTTATAGTATAGTAGTAAAGACAAAGTAAACATTGTTGATTTGACTTGATGAGTTTACTTTGATTCTTTCCTGACATTTCATAAGAGCAATGAATTCCACAATGCACACACACACACACAAAATTAATTAAGAAATTGGAGAATTATATGGAAATGATCCATTTGCTACTAGGTGGTTACAGTCAAGGTCAATGAATTCTTGCCAAAAACCAGACAGCAACTGCAGGGAACTACCTCCTTTGGAGACAAAGTAATTTCATTTTATGTGCCTGGAAACTTAGGTATAATATAGGTTATATCCAACTGAAGTGAAACTGAATATTAAACCAGCCAGAAGAAAGAATTGAAGCATATGTGTTTGCTTTGGACCAGGTGTGAGTCTCTAGCTCCTTGTTTTACCTCCCATCCCTTGTCCATGGATTTATAGGTTCTATTTTATCATCACTGACAGCAATGTTGTTCTGTTATTATTGCTCCTATATTGCCTATTTAGTGACAGTAATTATTGTGTTCTTTAGCTTGGCGGAAGACAAGAAGAAATGCAGGAAGATTAGCAGGTGTGCTTTAGAGGAGAGCTGAGATTGGGAGAGGAATAAAATGCCTTCTTTTCCTTCTCTTATAAAACCTGGCAGATGGGAAGGTGTTTATTATCATTCACTGTAGTGGCCAGTCTGTTATTAAAATAAGTAATTAAAATGGTCATCCCACTGCAGTATGTCACAAAGTGTTTGCACCTCACAGTGAAGATGACAGGTCAACATGAGGCACACTAAGAGCTCTGTGTGTGTGAACATTGTAACAGTTACTAGGCAGAAAGGTCTAATAATTGCAGATATTTTCAAAATCTGTTTTGAGGGGTCTTTACTTTCCATACAGAATCTTTTCTCATGATGGCTACTCTTTCATGTAATGTCTCTTGAAACTGGGGAGGCAGGGGGAATCTTTTTAACCTTATGTATATTAGAAACAAGAAATTGAACCTTTTTTAATATTTCATCCTTCTTTATCAAGGTTAATAGCAAGAGTTTTCAGAGCTTGATCCATACTTCTATGTTCTGACCCTGCATAGAACCTGCACTTTCATCTTTTCATATACAGTTCTTTGCAGGGACAGGTAATGACAAAAAATTGTATCCACAGTACGTTGCAGAGTCTATTTCAGTACCTATAATGTTGATTGATGCAGGTGAGGAACAGTTCCATGACCTCTAAAGGAATAAAAGCTTGAGTTTTTACAATTTGGGATAAAGAAAAATGGACAGTAGAAGCCTCAGAGATTCCATGAATCATGCACAAAGAAGGAGCTGTTGCACATACTCATGGGAAAATAGATGTGTAAGAAGCTCTGGCAGAATTCATTTGGAGCGATGTACAAAACTAAGCAGTTAAGTGACAGAAAGTGAAGCCAACTCTCTGGTTGATTCCCTGGCATTGAGTGACGGCTGTTTCAGAAATAAACTGTGAAAACGTTCTGGATGAAGAAAGGAGCAGTCAAAAACCTGAAACTGTGATGGACAAACAAAGAAGACTCAGACTAACCTTAGTAGCTTCAAGTACTGGTGCCAATGAAAAAAAAGACCATGGGCAGGATTATTTTTGCTAATAGCTAATCCAAAAGCAGTTGATGGCACTTATCTAAGAGTTTATTGCAAAATCTGGTTCTGAATATATTAATATGCTTCCCTTTACTCCAAATTCCAATGGTTATTAGGAAAGGGACATAATCAAGTGTGTGCTGAAAGGACTGTAGAATTGCTACTATCTATAGCTAGAGCTTTTAAATTACAAAGGCACCTATGACATTTGTCTGTTAATGAGATTTTGCCTAATAAACCAAAATCAATTCCTGCATGGTAATTGCTGAGATGAGCCATCAAAGTTTGTCCAGATGCTTAAGTTCTCTTTAGGTACATAATCAGATAAGATGGCTTTATCCAACTCAGATATACATAATGCTTTTATTTTACATATCTGGTAGTATTTTCAAGACCAGTTTTCACTCAGCCATAACAAGGGGCAGTTTCCATGTCTGTGATGAAATTTAATTTCATTTTATAAAGCACCTCTGCTGTTTAGAATTCATGAATTTCAAGCTATCTAATTTCCTTTTACAATATGGGGAACAAGCTTTGTGGAGAAGGAAGAAAATTTCACACTTAACTTGACTTTCAACAGAATTTGGTACTCTTGAACAGTATTCCCATAAATGAGTTATAGGAAGATTAGCGAACTAGAGTGGGTAAACAAGTAGCTGAAAAGTCATACTGAGAGAGCTATCTGTTCACAAACTGAAAAGATGAGTAAAGTGAAGTTTCTCAAGGTCAGTATTATTTGTTATTTTCATTAAGTATTTGGACAGCAGAATAGAGAATGCCCTTATTAAATTTTCAGCCAAAACCAAACAAGGGCAGGACAACTACAAGCACTTGGAAGATTAGAATGTGAAATGTTGATTGATTGGAGCAATGGCATGAGACAAACATGATGCAAATCAATCAGAGAAGGGGCAAAATCCCACACATGAGTATAATCAGCTATGTGTATGCAAGATGGGGAATGCTAGAAAAGTGGAAGTTTTAAAGAAGAGAACCTGCAGCTTTGAGAGGATCAAAAACTAAGTGAGAGACAACAGTGACTTGGTGCCCTGCCTTGTGATAAAAAGCAAAAGGTTTAAACTGAAGCAGGGAAAATGTTTGCTACACTGTAGAAAAAAGATTTCAAAACACTAAGGATAGTCAAGCTCCAAAACAGGATGGTTGTCACTGGAGATTTTTTGGTATATGTTGACAAATAAAGTACAGCAGTAGTTTAAAGTCTCATTAACAATCCCTATTTTCTGTGGTTCTCAATCAAGCTGCTATTCCTCTGTAAATGCTGTTCATATTGTTAAACATATGTTCTCCTGGTCTGTTTATGATGAACAAAGGACAAATTAGATCCCAGTATATGAAGCAACGTATCTGGAACGAGCATTTTGTCATTATTTTAAAGATAACTGGTAAAATACTTTGATTTGACATTTCATATATTTCTGAAATTTCTTAGTATAAAGATGAAAAGTTGGGAATGGTAAAACTGGCTCATAACATCTCTAGGTACATGGCCCCATTGTTGTTGCACCCGTGGATGTTGTATACAATTGTCAAGTGTATCTGTATGGAACCTATAAAACAGATGAGTGAGCTATAAGGACAGCTCCAATTAGACATGCAAATAGCTTTAATGGAGTCAGAAGAACTGGTTCAAATGAAAAGCCATTAGTAGAGCTTAGCTCTGAATTCTGGTGTTCTAAGTCTCAGAAAAGCTCTTACACCACAAATTCTTTCTGTCCCTATTATTAGAATTGAAGGTTGCCTTCTGACATGGTTAGATGATGCTTAAGTATTAACAACAAAGGCACTGTAAAAGGAAATCCTGGGTAGCTGGATTATGACTGCTGAGAAGAATTCCTGATATTTACAGGGATATTTACAGTCTTCCTCTTCAATAATCAGTTTAAGTTAACGGGGTTTTTTGGTCTACTGATGTTTGCAGAAATCCTGAAAAAAATTAAGCATAAGTTTACTTTTTCACATGCCAAGCACAATGAATAGAGGTGAAGGAATTTGCCCATTGTTTTCAATAAGGATTGAGTTGGGATATGGGAGTAGTTCCACTGTCTTTGTGTATACATGTGTGTGAAGCTAAGCATGCAGGCAAGTCACAGCCAAAATTGCCTCCTGTATTCGCTGTTGTGAAAAGAAAATGGAGAATGCCCACACAGTCCTTTTAAGATTATACTTTAAGGGTTTAGACAGTTGTGGAAAAGATGGAAAAGCAAATCAAGAGAATAACATAGGTATAATAAACATTCACATGTAAAATTGGCAGGACTTCTTTCAAAAGAAACCCCATCTTTCTCCCTACTCTATTCTATTTTTGTTTGCTTCAGATACAAAATGACCTAATTATTGGTGTAGGTGAAAAAGAAAGGCATTCAGAGTCATTTCACATAATGACTCTAGGCACTAAATACTTGATACTTTATAGTATCAAGCAAAATTACCTAACAGGCTACTTACAGTAAAATATAGGTGTGAGCTATGTCCTACCCTTGGCCAAGACAAGAAGAGTTTAATTAACTGCTCTGGGAATAGGAAAGAGGACCAGCCTTTTCCTGTAAACACTATCCAGTGCTCATGTTCTAAAGGGAAGGCATTATTGCGTTGGCTAATTAGGAACAGGAAACAAAAGAAGGAAGCCAGTTAAATTTGTGTTTGCACAGGAATGGGCAGCAAAATCTCTGTAACTAATGATGGAAGAAATAAATATTGCTCTCTTTAGCTGCAAAGTTTAAGTTTGTCAGGAGATGTAATTTGGTCATAATGAGTAATGACCTGGCAAAAAGAAAAAAAGAATATATAATCAGGTCTTAGAAAAGAAAATATCTGTGTGTTCATTTGGCCCTGGAGGAAAGACCTGAGGCTGGTTGCGGGGGTTTTTTGGTAATGTTCTTGTTTGTTTCTCTTCAAACTACATTTGTATGCCAAGAGCATAACTGCTTTTCTTCTCTGTCTGTAACTCTAAAGGCTGAAGTACACAGTGTGTTCTCCACTGAACGTGGAAACATTGTGTGTGCTGGCATGTGATTTAATGCAGAAATATTTGAGGGATTTATGAATTTGCTGGGCAGCTGAGGAAAAGGATTTTGGAGGAAGGCATAGTCATGTACACAGAAATCCTAGTGCTGCCCCTTTTTATTTTCCTTCATTGAATAAAAACTTCAAGATACATGTTTCGGTCTTAGTACTTTGGATAATAAGAAGCAGTAAGATTAAATTTCTCTTTCCCTGACCACTCCCAGGTCATGTTACACTCTGGTGACATTGTCAGTAGATCAGTGAATTGGCCAGTCTACCAAGTCTTCATCCTAAATCCTCCAGTGGCCTACTCTTAATACTTGAGGATGGAGTCCTGTTTAGGGGCACGCATCCTGGTGGAACTGGTAACTGGAGGACTTGGTGGAACAGTCCCATTGATTCTAGCAAAGGAAGGGAGATTGTATCTCGAGAGGCTATACTATGTCTTGCAGAAATGTTTGGATGTCAGGAATCCTTCACAGCTATTTACTCATTTACTTTCCTTCCCATATCATTCAATGTAATATGTAACTGAGAGCAGCTTGGCTAAGATTAGGAAGGCAAATTTGTTCCAGCTAGGTACAGTGGGTTGTTCAGCTGTATGAAGCTATGGGTGACGCAAAAGGCAGTCACCTCTGATTGTAATAATGCAAGTTGCTGCATGTTAATATTATACTGGAATAGGTGTTTGAGCCCTGTGGTGATTAGTGGTTTTAAGGGAGCAAGTAGTTCTTGTTGATTTGCTAGGGTAGTTTTGATGCTGGTGACTTCGTTACTTACCTTTCTAATTTTTCAGAAGTTTCCTATTCCACAAAGGTGAAGGAGTGCTTCCTATTACAAATCACTTAGCTAGCTACAGCTTAGTGCTTCGGATGGGACTGGAGAGGAGAGATACAGAAGCCGATCCCTTATCAAAAGACTGATGGTTCATTTCAGTGAACAGTAGTCAGAACATGCCTCTCCTGCAGAACTGATTTATTTTGATGGGCCACCCTGATAGGCTGGTAAAAACTGTGGTCTGTTTGTCAACAATGCATAGCAATCTTTGGTCTTCTACAAGTTATATTCTGCACACTGTGCATAACCCTTGAAAATAGTCTCCTTTTGCCTGCAACAGACAATGTGAAAGAAATTGAGTGAATCAGTACCAGACGTTTTAGAACAAATCTGTCACCATGGAAAGGTAGCAAAGAAACCTTTCTTGTCTCTCCTGACAACTGAGGACAAAAGGCTGGTTGCATAGAAGTCAATATACTACCAGCTCCCTTGCAGAGCTTTTATTTTTGTGAAGAATCTCAGACTTGTTTTCCAGAATTGTTTTCCTCTTGCTAATTAGTTTTTTTCTGTGTAAAGCTGGCAAAACATCCTAAGTGTGTAGGATGGGGAAAACAAGTTAAGACTTCTACATGTTTACAAATAGGCAAAATCAGATCTGATGATGAGAAAAGTACGGTTCTGTTCATTAATAGTCCTACTTCCATTCTGTTAAGTGGCCTGTTTTCTCAAGTTGTCATAGCTGAGATGAGGTTCTTGACAAAGTTTTCTCTTCCAAATTTGTTCAAAAGATTTTTTTGACTTAAGGTTGCATTTAGCAGAAGTGATACAAAAAGGAAATAGCTCAGTGAGCAGTAGTGGTTTCAGATCCATAGCTTGTAAACAAAAAACACCTGGCTGACATAATGTGCAAAGAATACAGTTGCTGAATGAATGATTCCATTAATTGGGCAATTTAGCATTAGTGGCTGTCTTCTATGAAAGTATTATGCAGCAATCACAGTACAGAACTAGCAGATGGCAACTCTGGAGTAGGATTGCCCAGAAAATAAACCAGTTTTGTTAAAAATGGTGAGGTTTTGACACTTCTTTGGTACATTGGAATGAAAATGATACTTTCAAAATGTGAGCATTAAGGACTTGAGGGACTGTGTGAAAATTTATTTGTAGTTTACACTAGGGAATAATTACATGGAGAATGACGGTGGGGAGTGTCTCTTAATTGCTGTTGAAAGTTCTTCACTTTGTATAAACTAACCATTAATTTTCTCACACACAGAGAGAAAATGTTTTAATGAGAAAGCAGATGAGAGCCTGGGTCTCCTTGGTTCTGGGGGATTGTCCTCGACAGCAAATTTACCAGCTGAGGTGAACAAGCCTCTCTTATTTTTTAATAGAGCTCTCATCAGGTATCTGAAATCTTTCTAACAAAAGTTTAGCTACAGCTCGTGCTGCACTTTGAAATTTTGGATTAGTTTGCTTGTAGAGTTGGATTCAAAACTGTGAACAACACTACGAACAGGTATTTTAAAAAGCATTGCTATAAAATTAAAGAAATAAACTACAAATATATGATATGTAGTTGTGAGTTGTTAGTCTTCCAATTTTCTGTTCTGTTCTTTGCAAACACTTCGATTTCATTTATGAGTTTCCAAATAAGGATTACCTTCCCCCTCAAAAAAACATCAGAGTGAACCAACTTTGGCAGTCCCAGAAGACGGATCTGCAAGGACCACCAAACACTCCATAGATTTGCTTTCTGGCACAGAACTAGGTAATTTCATGGAATCTTTTCTGTTTTATATCTCTTTTTGGACATAAAAGTGATCTCCATCCCAACAGCAAAGCTCTGGAGAGCTTTGCTGTTGGCTTCCACAGTGCCAGGTTCTCACTATTGTATGTTTTTGTTGTCTTGCCAGATGCCAAATGAATGAGCCAGCCACTGGTAGTGACTTTGGACCTCTACCATTAATTCCATTAACTTTTGATTTTTGAGCTAAAGATTTTGTTGTATTAGTTAATAGGTTGTAGCAGACTAGTGCACCACTATTAGTGTCTTCTGGAATTTTACAGGCATGATGACACTTCTAAATGCAGGCTCATTTCTGTCAGGCTTATAACTACCAAACATAAGTAATTTAATATCTATCTGAATTGCAAACACTTGTGACTGTTCTGATCCATTGTTGATGAAATGCCACTTTCTGTTATCCATGAGACATGAATACAGCAAAGATTTACTGGTACTCAATGTGTGAATTCTGAGGTGACTGCTCATGTTTATATCTTTATGTTGTGATCCTGCCAGTTTTCTTGTTCAAGGTCTTAAAATGAGTGAATTTTCCAATAGCCTAAGATTGAATGTTTATAGGCCTGAAACAGTCATTAGTGTATTTATGAAAAAGCAGTTCAGAATGGAGCAAGCACAGAATCAGCTAGTTTAAAATGTCCGATGTTGTATATGTGTTTTGCAATATTCGCTTAGTGCTAATTCTGATCAGTGTTTCAGAACCATGATTTACAGATCACTCCATAACTTTGCACAGTTGGTTGGACCTGCCTATTTATTCTAATTTTTTTTGTTTCCAGTCCCAAGGTGACCACACACTGCACGTTGATTAGAACCATACAGCACTTCTAATAGAATGTCCCATTGCCCTGGCAGGAACAAGCACTGCTATACATTTGCATGGTTCTAATAGTAAACATTGTTCTTAGCTACACTGTTCAGGACTGAGGTTGGCACAGGAAAATGAGATACAGGCCTGAAGTCTGTTATGGGTTTTCACTGTCAATTTACCCATCTGTTGTGGCTTTTCAAGGAGGAAATCTCCAAGGATCTGTTTGGCAATGCAAATTGGTATAGAATTGATTTTGCAGTTTTCAGTTGCTATTTTAATGGTCACTGTCCATCACAAAATAATTAAAAATGTTACTAAAATTGTATATTAAAATGTAAATTGCTGGAGTATAATTAGATATATGGAAATTGTACTTCTGTATAAGTAAAGGCTACTAAATATAATTTTTTCCTTGAATTCTTTCAGATATGTTTCATTTTTCTTCATTATTTAACATCACAAGTAATTCTGACTTCTAAAAGGCTTTATTCATGAAATGCATTTCTCTGAGTTAAGTATTATTTTGCAATGTGTTGTATGTATGGTATATTGGCAGTCATTCAAGGTTAGAGTAAAGCCTTTTTATGTAAGAATGTCAGAAGGCACAAGATACAAAACATTTAATATATGCTGCAATTCAGCAGCATTTCAATGCATTCTCACCACTGAAGGGAAGAAAATAACTCTGAGCACAAATCAAGGGCTCTTTATTTTGCCAGTATTTTTGCAAAGTTGCATTTTGAAGTTACCTATATATTCCAACATTCCAACAGTGACTGAAAGGGCAGCTAAAGTCTGACAAGTAATTTTAGAGCAGAAAGATATGTGATAGGCTACCTGGCATAAGGACCTCATACAGAGGTGTAGAGCTAATTTGTTGACCACATCTGGATTAAGAATGGAAGAGGAGCCACAAAGGGTCAGTCTGGAGGTCAATCCATCTAGCCCAGCATCCTGTCTTTGACAGTGACCAAAAGCAGATGCCTAGGGAAGAGTATAAGAACAAGGCAAATAAATATGCTCCCCACAACTGTTCTGGCATCCAGTCATTTACAGCTCAAGGGCTTGTGAAGACAGCTGTAGTTTATTTTATAGCACTAGCAGATATCTCTTCTGTGAACTTTGCTAACTTCTCCTGGAAACCCCATAAACTTTTACACTGTACAGCATCTTGTGGCCAGCAGTACTGTAGCTAAACTGCTGGCTGTATGAATATCAACTCTCTTTGTTTTGGACCACCTTCCTCACAGTTTAATTTCACATCCCCAGTTCTTTTCCTGGAAGATATAATGGCCAATGAATCCATATACAACCTCTGTCATATGCCCCTCAGTCATTTCTTTTTCACTCTGAAGAGTCCTAGCCTACTTAGTTATTTTTGATGCAGAAGCCGGTCCATATCTTTGATTGTCCTTGTGGTCTTTTCTGAAACTTTTCCAGCTCTACTATAACCTGTTTGAGATGAATAGCCCAGCATGACATGCATTATTCAAGATGGAGGAGAATTATGTATTTATAGAGTGACATAATGACATTCTTTATTTTGACCTATCTTTCCTTGTAGTTCTGGGCCTTCAGTTTGCCTCATAAGCCTCTGCTGAGCTCTGAGCTGTATTTTCATTTTCACTCCTCAGTGGGAATGACCAGCTCAAAGCCCACCACTGTGTATGAGAAGTTAAGGCTGTTTCCCCCCCCCCCCTTAACTACATCATTTTATGTTCATCTATGCTGATATTTTTTTTGCTATTCCACTGGATGTTCACTTTGTGTCATAAATCCTTGTGCAATTCTTTGTGTTTCACCTTCAGTTTTACTTTAACCAGAATAAGTTATGAACCTCAGCAAAATCTGTGTCCTCACTGCTCACTCCTTTTCCAGACTGTTTATGAATATATTGCACAACACACAACTCAGCACTTATCCCTCTTGAACTCCATTCGAGACCTCCTTCCACTGTAAGGACTAAGAATTTGCGACTGTCATTCTGTTTCTTGCTTTTTCTTTTCTCTCTCTCTCTCTTTTTTTTTTTAAATTGTTTAGCCATTCAAGGTCCTTCCATTTTATTCCATGGCAATTTACCTTCCTCAACAGCCTTTTTCAGATGACTTTGTCAAAGTCAACAGGATTTCCTTTATGCAAGTCCTTAGCAACTCCTTCAAAGAACCCCAATGAGTTTGTAAAGCAGGATTTCTTTTCACAAAAGCTGTGTTGACATTTCCCCAGTGTATCATAGTTATCCATGAGTCCACCAGCTCTAACCTCCAGTGAAGTTTCTAATAATTTGTCTTATAAATACATCCAGATGTTGGCAAAAATGCATATTAAAAATGTGTCCGATTTCCATCAGGGCTCAAGGGCAAAGGAAAAGAAATGCAACAGAAAAATTATTTAGCTCCCAGCTATGAGTAGTATAGACTCCTAAAAAGGCAAAGTTAAGGCTAGGGATAAACGTGGACCATTGTTAATAAAGGGCTAGAAACCATTCAATCCCCCTCACTCATGATCTTTCACTACCAGGAGTAAATACCCTTTGCACTGTATGCTAAATAAAATGTTAAGAAAAGGATGATGAAATATTTGATATAACAACCCATATAGCCTTAGAGAGATGTAAACATCAGCAAACAGTTCTCTCTGTTGCAGCAGTGCCCACAGAATACTAGGTGTCATTGAGATGTAGGAGAAGACTTAGTTTATACCTGACAGCTTACAGCCCATGAAAAAAATCCATGAAAAAATTAATGTTCTAGATGCTACCAAGACTCCTCAGCCTCTATTGCTGTCCAGACTGCTGACACATCTTATCTCTCTGGCTAAAATGACTAAATGAATGAGTGTCTTTTATGCACCCTGAGTGATTTTAGGTTGAGAGCTGTGAATTTCTCTTTTGCATGCCACCCTGGCCCGGTGGGCCATGCTGCTGGAACATGCAGGCTGTATAATTTCTCTATTTTTGAGTAGAAGTTCAAGAGCCTTAAGGGAGGTTTTGGGAGGATGATTGTAGATTCAGGCTTCATTAACTCCTTCATAGATTCTCCTGCAAACCTTAGGTTACATCACCTGCCCATTAGAAACAGTGAGTTTGTTTCCTAATGGGTGCTGATATGACCCCAATAAGCAGGAGTAAAGTTACACTTCTCTATATTTCTACATGCCCACTTCAAAAGACACTAGCTTACATACAAACAAGTAGTACACATGTGTAGTTTCATCATACAAAATCGTTGGTTATCTTTGTCTTGAATTTTATGGCATGCATCTTTTTTCTACAGAAATTCATTTTCTGCCAATACTGAATTAATTTCTTTGAAATGGTTGGGTTTTATGAGTTGAGTTTTTATGATTTTATAGGATGACTTTGTAGAAGTTAATGTGATTTTCAAGGTATGAAAGAGGTAGAAAGGGAGAACAAGGAAAATGTAGACATCCCTGGGAACCTGAAGTCTTAATATGAGTTCCACAGCTTTGTTTTGGCACTCCACTTGCTGGGGCAGAACAGGAGACATGACAAACACTCTCTGAGATTCATTTTCCCTTCACAGTTCTTTCCTATGGTTGTTTTTACAGCAGGGATGATCCAGCTTATACAGAATGTGATTGTCTGTATATGATGACTGATTATATGGCTATTAAAATTTTCTGGAACTTGCATCATTTTGAGTATGGTGTGACTATATAGTTCATAATAAAAAAACCAACAAAGTTATTTAGATCATCTAAATTTCTGTAATTATCATACGTAAGGATAGTGGAGAAATATAAGTAGAGGTATTATGAATAGGATCATTCCACAGCAGAACATGCTTTGTCTAATTTTTCATTTCACAGGATATTATGAAAATGTATATGTGCATCATTTTATAGGAGTGTATTTTATCACTAAGTAATGGGATTTTTTCCACCTAATGTGGAAAGAGTCACTTTCAGCTCATCTTAACAAAGTTTTAATGAAACACTTGTGACCTGAAAATAATGCTGAATCTTTACTAAACAGAATGCCTTCCTTCTTGTAGTGTGATGTCTTCTGGCAAAATGAGACTTATGTTTAAGTATAAGGATCCTGCCTGGAGCAAAGTCCCACTAAATTTCATGCTATTCAGTGAATTAGGTCCAATTAAATACAACAGAAAAAGCACAGCCTCATAGTAACCTTTCTGTGCAGAACATTATGTGCAGTGCCCTAATGGTAAAAAACCTCATTCCTTCCATTTGTGCTGATTGGTTCCATATTGTAACAGTAAATACATTTCCTTCAGATACTGTACATTCCTGCTATGCTTAATCAGTTACTATGGCTCGTGTGCTGAAAGTAAAATAGCTCAGCATATTTCCTGCCCTTCTCAGCTGAATCTTGGTCTTTCTATTAGGTGAGCGGCTCCTCTAGCACTTCATACTTTCACATGAAAAAGAAAATTGGCAGTACTGCCTCCTCTGCCACTGGCAGTGTTTTTAACGGAAGAGGAATCACTTTTTCTTTTGATGCCCTGCAGCAGGTTGGAAATAGAACAATGTCATGATAAGAAGTGTTGATCCAGTCAAAACTCACTCTGCCAGATGAATTCTTCTCTGAAGCTGTGGGATGTTAAGTTGGTATTGGCAGGCATTATGCTGGATCGTGTCTAGTCCATCCTGTTGCAGCCAGCTTAAAATCAATGAAATCTTAGTTTTCTCCATTCAGTTCCAGAAAGGGAAAGAATTTAGGACACACAGCTGTCTCAATATGTATCCATTGGGAAGGAAGGCTTCATTCAGAATACTGTTTTTTGTATACTGTCCTTTGTGCTGGAGACTCCCTTTTACACATTACAGTAGAAACGTAAGGATATAATTTGGGACTTTCTATTTACTTGGAGTTCCAGGTAGCTTAAGGTTAGTCTTGTGACACTTCTGTCCTTTTTTGGATCTTGTCATTTGCCAGCCCTGTTCTATTAATTTCAAAGTGTCAGTCCAGCAATATGAATTGCTTTGATTTGTTAAGTCACCCAAACATATCCCACGAATTCTTTTGGAAAGGAGCACTAGCTCATTCTCAGTGAAAACTGTGCAAACAAAGTGTAGGGCAGTTAATAATGTTCACTCTCTGGAGAAAAATAAAGTAAAAAAAATAATTCAATAATCTATTAAGATGGCACGTAGCACTTTGCATCAAATATTACTTACAATGTGTGAATTGGCCTTCTGCTTCAGCACCTCTATGACCTTGGAGAAAGTAGTCAAGCAAAATCTTACATGTGGGTCTAACTTGAATAGCATGTTTCAAGCTACAGGTCTGAAAAGAGACCGTAATTATTATAGTATATATTCAAATCTATTATGGTATGATATTATATCACACATGCTGTCAAAAGGACACAGAGTCATGAGAAAAAAAGCAAAATATAACCCTATCTGAACAGGCAATATTTGTACTGAAATTAAATGACAAGTGTTTGACTTATTAGCACTCAGTGTCCACTGCTGCAAGGGAAAACATGAAGAAAGCCCAAAGAAGCATCAACACCAAAAACATAAAAAGGTGATAAAACAGGAGCAGAAAGAAGAATGTTTCTTAATTGAGCCTGGGAAAGAGAACCATGATTGATGGCCTTGCTTTCAACTCTCTGATTATGAGAATGCTTCCCTGCAGCAGTTCATGCCAATATTGGGTGACCGTGTCAGAGTGAATAATAGATCTGGCTGACATTGTAGGCAGTTGTTTTAGTTTACAGCTTTAATACAATTGCAACAAAAAAGTAATTCTGTTGTATGTGTTTGTTTATTTATTTATCACCTATCTATTTATTTATTTATTACAATTGAGGGCTTCAATTGCTGACAACCAATTCATTGTCTGAGTTTGATTTATGGACTGTGCAAATAGGAAGGAAAGGTTCAGCTTTGATCTCTTGTAGGCAGCTGAAAGTTTAACAAATGTACCTTTGTCAGAAGTGATTAGTTTCTTTTCTCTGAAATCTGTGTGTCTTGAAGATGCAGACCCCAAATGTTCTTTGGGGTGCTTTGATTTTCCACTGGAAATTGGTGCTGTTCCTGGGAATAGTGTTGAGTGTTTCTCTGTTTCCAGCTGAATTCTGCAGTTTATTTTCTTCCTCCTGTAGCAATCTCTGTTACTGTTGTGATTGCTGTATTTGGTCTTGGTGCTGTAGTAAAATGGTAAGGGAGATCATTATGGATTGACTGCTACAGCAGATAAGCAGCTGCCCTGAAATGTCTGGGAAAAACCTGTGCCAGGTCCTAGAAAGTACAAATATGGAAATGTCCCTAAATGCTATGGGTTGCTTTATATAGGTCAGAGTGGGTAATTGCAATGGTCCTAGCTGTAACTTGTTCTGTTCATAGACTAATGTCAAAACAAACCGAGGAAACACAGAAGAACATTGCTCTGGCTTACTAGTGTGCAAAAAATCTACCCTTTTAAATTTGAGGATCTTTTGTTAAAAATCAGAATTGAATTCAAATGTCAGATTAGCTGGCCACACAGTGGTGACCTGAGTGATTTCATATCCATCATGAGAGTTCAGTATGGCTTGTTAGGAACAATGTATTGAGCCAGCATGCAAAGAGTTACTGAATTAATCTTCTTATTAACTCTTGAGCAGTTAACATTATTGAGCACAATGAGCCTATTCAAGTGAATCCAGACCTCAAGTTTTGACTGAATAGCTCTTGATTCATTTAGATGACTACCAATCTAGACATAATGCTCAAGAAATGAAAGGCTCTTAATAACATACTTTTTCTGTAAAGGGAATCCCACAAATTAACACAATGTACTTTTTATGTATTTATATATAAAATTCTGGTTTAAACAGTTGCTTTCAACTGGCAATGTTCTATTTGTTTTAAAACTAGAGCAAAGTTTTACAGCTGGCTTATAAATCGGTGAAGAAACCAGACAGTGCTATCACGGCTGCAGTCTCCACTGCAACGTGAATGGCATTACAACCACGGTGCATCAAAATGTTTATTAATGGTGAAAAACTAGGGCCACTTTAAGACTGAATTTAAGTTTGATATGCAAGGAAGCAACAAAAAATGCAGCTCTAAAATAATTTTAAAAGTTTTCCCTTGTATCATACATAGCACCAGTTTGGTTCTGTCATTTATTTAAAAATAGGACAAAATATGCCCAATTGGATACTGATTCCTGTTCAGGAAGTCTCTAAAAGCCACAGCTAACTTAATGGCAGGGAGGCAGTTCCCTTGGACTCAGTGGCGCTATCCATGCACTGCTTTTTATGTATGCTTACATGTCTTTCTGTACAGGAGCTGCATGTCTTTGCATCCAGTGGGGAAACATGAATGCTGCCTAGATGCAAAGTAAATCCTTTGGGGGCCAGAGTGATAGACTGAATTCAGTAAGATCTCATATGAGTGAAGTTACTTATGTGGCCTGATGTTCACAGAGCAAGGATGGTTTAATGGTATAACAGGTATAAAGAGAAACCCAATTCTGTAGCCCAGAGTTCTGATCCCTAGGGCATAACCAGAAGATGCGGAGAGCCCATGGCAAGCCGTTGGTTCAGTGTGAAGCACAGCAGGTACTGTCACTTTATCCAGAAACACAGAGACAGGATGAAAATGTATGGCTATCAGCATTTTGTATGACAGATTACTGGTTAAAGCCCTCTGGCAAACACAGGTCCCTGTGTCTCCTCCAAATACAGGAACTGAAGCATGTTTTCTTGCAGAATAACCCAGCCCCAGAACAATCTGGGTGGAAGAGACTGCACCCCTTCCTGCCTCTCTTTAGGCCAGGCCTTTATAAACAATGAATTTTGTTGATGCATATTTCTAGCCATTGGCTAGATAAAGAGCCTAAAATCTAGTGTCCTGACAGGGCTAGATGCCTGTTTTCTATGTGTTCTGATGCCACTGCCACAAATCTATAAGGAGTCTGAAATGCTTTGTAGTATACAAATGTAAATGCTGCTTTTTCTTCAAGTATTACTGGTTAACAGGTCTTACATCGTGGGGTTTCAGAGGGAAAACTAATATTTCAGTAACCTGAAAGCATGTTGTAAAATATGAATTTGCCCTGTCCTGCATATGTTTCATTCTTCCTCTTTGTAGCATAATCTACAGTGTGAAGTGCTATATTTTATATGTAAAGGAAAAATGACATTTTACACTGGCTAGGTTTGCTGAAGTGAACTTTTCTCTGCTTCGCTTGTGCCATTGATTCCAGTATTTTTAAGTGGGACTCGGGGATGTTAAACTCTGATTCCAGAACTAAACCTCCGTTAACTTTAAATGTTCAAAATCCTGGTGAGAAACTGGCTTTGAGGCATCATTAAGGATATGCACAGTGTACTGATGGAAGTAGAAAGTTACACACACTCTTTTTGGTTTTCCGTACATAACAGTAAGCAGTGTCTTTCTGTGAATGCAAACATACCACAAGCACATTATTTAATGTGCATACTAGTAGCTCAGTCTTTAAAGTGCTCAAGATCCTTGAAGGCACTGCATAGTGGATAAGCAAATAAACTGTATTCAGTCTTGGGTAAACTGGAGTAACTTGGCTGAATGTTTGAATCTGAGGGCTCAATTCTGCCAATCCTTTCTACTCTGTCCAGCCCTCTAATCTTCCTATGTGCTTCAGTCTTTCAATGAGGTCTGCATGGACTGATCCATGTGCCTGTGAACAGCTCTTTGAAGGATCTCTGTTCTGTGAATTCATGCAGAGGTTTTTTTGGAGAATACTGTTATCATTTGAAATACTGGACTGTTCTTCATTTGTTACTTGTGATGCACACCAAAATGACATTGTGTTGCCCCAAATTCAGTAAAAAGAAGATTCTGTTGCTCTAATAAAAATAATAATGTATGCTATGTTGAATTTCATGGGCATAATTCAGCACCCAGCTGCATAATGTGGCTATTTAATTAATATAATATATTTTTTTCTGCATGCTGCTGTATGATTAACAGTCCCCACTGAGACATGTACCGTAGGTACAATTGAAATGGATGAGCCTAATGAATGAGGATATTTGCATTTCATTACTATGTTGTATAATTTCACTCATAAAATTTTATGGAATTAATTTAGCACTATTTTCTGCAGATGATCATAACAATAACTTTTGAACTTATTATGAGAAAAGTTGATTCAAAACACAAGCAAAAAGCACTCAAGTTCCTCTTCAACTCACAAAAGCTTCAGATTTCATGTGAAACTCAGATTTTTACATCTAAATTCTTTCAGGGGACTTCACTGATCAAGTATGGCCCTAACCTACTGCAGATGAAGTGAAAGGCAAGATTCTTGTCAACTTTATTCTCTCATCTCTCTAATCTCTAATGACTTGCTAGAAGGCGGTAAGGGGAATTTAATTCCCAAAGCAACCATTAGGTTGATGGAAAAGCTCCCTAGAAGATTAATTATTTCTTGTGTAGAAAATGATCCAGACGTGTTGGATGTAATGCAGAGTTAGTGTAATTTTCAGTTCTGTTGTTTGCAATTATGGATGCGATGTGTTGAACTACAGGACATAAATTCTTGTTTCAGAAACAGCCCTTAGGGACAAGATCAGAAATGAGGGGGAAGAGGTTCTGGAACAAATCAGCTATGTGTCCAGAATAGTCTTCAAATGGCTAGGCTCTGCAGACAGGTGAACACACTTTATAGCAGACCAGGAAAAGACATTATAGCAGCTAAATGACTCCCTGAATTTTGATCTTCTTCTCCAGTGTGAGAGTGTATAAAGTTTCATTTTGTCTTTTGGTAAAATGAATACACTTACCTTGACATGAGATTCCCCCTAGTGAAACTCATCTTTTGCTAGCAGCTGCCCCAAAGTGTCATCCACAGACAAAGCCATAGTAAGACAATGATAGCACTCAGGGCTTACCTCTCCATGGAGCCTCCTCCAGGTTTGTGTCAGCTGCTCGGCTGGCTGCCTGCACCTCTGCTTTCTGGACAGTGGGTGAAGCAAGCAGTGAACCTCAGTAACATACGCTCATATGTGGCATCCCTTCAAAGGACATGCTGACTTTGCTGCAGCTTTACTTAAAGG
This sequence comes from Haliaeetus leucocephalus, assembly GCF_000737465.1. Taxonomy (NCBI): domain Eukaryota; kingdom Metazoa; phylum Chordata; class Aves; order Accipitriformes; family Accipitridae; genus Haliaeetus; species Haliaeetus leucocephalus. The sequence goes on along the minus strand of NW_010973368.1, from coordinate 2,768,545 downwards.
CTTTGAGCAAGTAGACCTATGGGTCTCCCATCCAATAAACCTCTTGCCAGGGCCAGCTGTATGGCAGCTGTCTGGGTGAGGACAAAAAAGCAGTGGCAACAGAGTCATACACCTCCAGTGGGGAGGACTGCTTGCTAACTTCACCTGTAGCATATTTTCTAGTGGGAACAAGAGAAAAGGCAGGGGTTACTCATCCCAGCATTTTGCACTACTCCTGAAGGTAATCTCTCTGCCTTACCAGGAAAGATTCCTTCATGGTGCAGCTCTGCGAGTGTTACCATACGCTTAGGATTTGTCTGCACTGCAGAGGTAAAATGAATAAAACTGTTTTATTCTTTAGTGAGTATGTATATGTTGCATCTAACTTCTGTCCTCTCCTCAAACCAAAATACCTAATTAAAGGTATACCAATGCCCATACAGTGTTTTGCCTGTCTGTGGGAAATAGCCTAGACATAATTCCCTAGCCACTACCACTAGCACCCATAGCTTAGTACTACTTTCTGTTCTAACTCCATTTAAACTAACTTGTGAGGAGCTAATGTGAACATACATAACTCAAACTGATTCTGTAGTGACGATTTCTTATTAGACAGTGGTAGAAGAGCTCCCATGCAACTTAAAAGTTCTTTGTATGAATAAGTGAAGGCAGATTTTTGCAGTGTTTAAGGCCAAAAGAGACATCATAATTTTTTTCTGAGTTCCATGCACTAATTCTTAAATCAAACTCCACATCCTCTGGAAGAACTAGAGCATAGATATATTTCAGACAGTGATCTTCATGTAAAATTTTATCTCACAGAGGAGAAAGAACCCAGAGAGGCTTTTAGGCTGATGGCTCCTAAGGGGAACAGGAACTGTTAGGATAGTTTTAGCAGGTGTAGGCAATTGAAAGCAATAGCAGAGCAGTCCATTTCATAGATGTATTAAAGGCTTGTAAAATTTTCTGTCTGCATTCAACTGTCAGGAAGATATGACAGCATTGACATGAGCTCCCATTTTAACATGAATTTTGATTGACAAGGATGTTTGTTGTACTTAACTCTTGTGTCATATCTGTGTATAACAAGGCTTTTGACTGACTCTATTATGCTGGTAGCATTATGCTGTATCTCAGAGGAGTGCTTAAAAGACTACAAAGATCTGAGGATCATTCAGGGGATATGAAATCTTGCATTTCAAAAGAGTCTCCACTTAAAAAAAGAAAGTGGAAAGTTGATTTGCCAGCTTGACTATGTTTTAGTCCTTGGTTTGTTTTGTGGCTTGAAAGACAACAGTGCAGAGGCAGTGCCTGAAAGTGCTAAATCTAAAGCAAGTTTTCAGAGTAATCTCTGAGAATTTACTGTGACTGTGGCTATGGTAGAGTCACATGGTCTTACAGAGAGTAGATATTGTCTCCCTCAGCAGCCTTAGCCACTTAGCTTTTTTAAAAACCTAATCTAATCTCATCCTTCCTAAATGTCAAAAGTTGAGAAGCAAATACAGAGCAGGTGTTCTCCTTCCTGAGCTACAACATGGCCAGTACCATGAAACAACATCACTTGCTCCAGGATACATGCCTGGTGAGGAGGATCTGCCCAAGTCTCAGCAGTTTTGTATCCTAACAGAATTCCTTTCCTCAAATACCAGAAGAGAGCCGAGTCATTTCTTCCACAATGTCCGGATCTTTCTGGATAATACTTGTTCTGGCTTCCTCTCCCATTAGAAGCCAGTCCTGATTGTCTCCTGTATTGCTGGCCTTTACATTCAACCCATTGTCTTTTCAGAATGTGCTCATTTCCTTTGTGTAATCTGAATAAAGAACTTGCTAATAGTGTTTGCCACTGGGTTTTAGGTTTTGTCTCCCTTTTGGCTAATGAACAGCTCTGTGAAAAAAAAAACAGCTATATTAAGGAGAGGTTTAATTTCTTGGATTTAAATTTTTTCTTTCCTGTTAGGGTGCTTATTTGATTTTGCTTTATAACTATTGCCTTCTTAACTAAATTGATTATCTGGATTCTAGTTTACTAAGTTGGAATGACAGAGAAAGAAGGGATATGCACAACTTGAGAAAAAAAAGTCAGCTACTAAGGCTGTATTTCACCTTTTTTAATTTCTCTGAATGTTGTAATTATTAAAATTCAAGTTCTGAATTTCTAGGTTTTTGTAAATGATGGTGGAAAGAAGCTGTTGTAGTAACCTGTAGCCTTCATTTAAGGTTTGCAAAATGTGCAGGAAATGTAACTGAACTATTTAGATGATTCTTCCCAGTGAACTCATCCAGAAATAACATAGACTAACGGTTATAGTACTCATCCTAAACAGAGGGAACATGGATTCCTTTACTGATTTAACCACAGAAGAATGGTGTAGTCTTGCAAAAATCACCTCTCTGTCTCAGTTTCACTCTCTGGCAGACAGAGATTTTGCTACTCTTTTCTCTGAAAACAACAAATCAGAATGCTTACAGAAGATACTGTATTGGCACTGACAGACAGAGACAGTGTTCCTAGTCTGTTAGTGCTAAATCTGAGACACACCAGATAAAAGAGATGTTAGAACCAGATACCTTTCTTACATCACCTTGGCATTCTCTGCAGGAGAAATACAAATGTTGCAAAAATCTCTACAAAATATAAAAAAACCCCACATTTTTGTTCCCACGGTGAATATATAAAGGGTTTTTTTTTTTTTTTTGAAGCTGAATACCACTTCTAGTGAGAGCAGGATACACAAGCAACTCTCAGAGTTGCATCAGTTCCCTGAGGTTTCCAGACCACCTTCCTGCCCCTTTAGTGTCCCCAGAACATGGGATATTCTGAAAGATTATCTTGCAGATTTGGGCAGAAACCATCTCAGCTTCATTATATACATTTAAAAAAAATTACTGTTTCAGTATGTCCAATATTCATTGACTTTAATGTCTAGAGTTTCTGAAGACAGCACTCTCACTGGAAGCTTTCAAACTTTTGCCAGCTCTGAGTGATTCAGCTCACATGTGCTGACATGAGATGGAGGATGATGATCCCAGAGGCTGCAGGAACCAGCTGACCCTGAAAGATCTCTTTGCAGGTGGGATGGAGCTGGGCAGTGGGGTTGTCCCTCCTGCCTTTTCAGTACTCTCCAAATTGATAAAGGAAGGAAAGGGAATGTGAGAAAGTGGGATTTTTCAGACATGGGGAAAGGGGGTTGAGACATGACAAACAAGAGTCAAGGTCAGGAATGGGGGAGCAAGGAGGATTATGAGTGACAGGAGGTAGTAGGGGATGCTTAGAGCCAGGTAGCTACAGGAATAATTAAACAGATGAGGCAGGGGAGACTGTGTCTCACAACGCACCGGTAACCATGGCACTGCTGCTGAGGAGAAATTTGAGAAGTTAGTGGTAGGGATGAGGTTGGGATTTTATATCAAAAATATCCATATAAAGGCTTAGATCAAAGAATCTGGTGGGGAATGGTGCCTGGGTAGCGGAGGTAATCACACCAAGAGCAAGATGAGGAGATGGGGGAAGCCAAAGCAGAGACAGGGATGAGGTGGGTAAGAACTGAGAGAGGCTGAGGAGTGAAGGCTGAGACTGAGTGGATGAGGACTGGAACAGATTGGAGATGCTGGAAGAAAGTCAGACAGCTCAGAGAGAAAATAACAAATGCTAAATGCCTGCAAGCAAGTCTTCTGCTATGTCAAATCATGCCTCATAAGCCAACTTTTTTCCCCTCCAAAATACTTTTTCCTTTACAATTTTCAGGTTCAAAGCCCCGAGTAACCAATTACAATATGCACATGAGAGAAGAGGGAGCTTGGTTCTAGCTACTGCTCTAAAAGTACTGTCTCATTTAATAACATCACTCTTATCTTAAAGTATTTCTGTAGTCAATGGCACAGATTTTTGTGGAACCTCTTTCTCAAAAGGAAGATTTCTGCAAGCTATACTGGAAGTTGTGATGAGGAGAGAGAAGTCAACACCAGTGTCGCTGCTCAGAAGAGTCATTTTATTCAAAAGGTTCTGACGTCCCCATAAATTTCTGTCTCTGAAGTTAGACCAGACTGAAATAATTTCATAATTCAATTTGGTATTTTCACCTGATGAGCATATATTTTACTTATCTGCAAATGTCATCTACCCATTAACTTTAGAAGAACACAGCATATTTCTGCTTTCTAGTTAATGATGGCATTTGAACAACATATTATGGGATAATTGCTTAGTTTGTGATCTAAATTATTTATGTTGAGTAGATAAGTAGCAAAACACATGGTTGTGTTTCCTGAGAAACTCTTGTGCCTGTTTTAATTGCTTCTCCTAATTTTTAATTACATCTCTTTTCTGGATTTTCATGGCAGTTATATATTCCTCTTGTTCCTTTCCATCTAATTTTCTTTTAGTACAATAGAAATACTTTTCTTTGAAGTTGTTTAATGAGTCTAAAGCTTACTGCTTGTCACATGTCCAGCAATCACACAATTTGCAATGTGTGTCTGTGTTTTACAGATGTTGCTGAAGATAAACAGTCCTCTTACAGATGGCAACATCACATCCTTTGAGTGTCAATACTGATTTTTCACTCTCTTGGATTTAAGCTATCTCATAATTTTGTGGTTTTAGATCTGTTCCTATGCTTCACATGATCCTGTCTCTACTTAAACTTTTACTAAATCATTGGAGGTTTACAGTTTGTATTCACAGGACTCCTTTCTTGTCCTGGGTTGTTTTCATTTGATACATTAATATAATTGTATATCTTATTCATGAACTGTAATTCCTACTAGCAAAAGAAACATGGTAAGACCATTATAACTCTTCTGTTTGATAATTAGTGTTGTTGCCAATTTCTTCCAAACAATAGCATTTGTTTGGTAGATTTTATCAGTGGTTCTACACATTTACTAATTGTTATTTCCACTGTAGCAATCTGCCAAACCTGTTACCAAAATATCTTCTTACCTTATTGTGTAAATATTTGTGCGACACTACAAAAGGACAAAAAATACAAGGAAAGGTGAGAACTATGAAGAAGATAAGAACAAAGAAACAAATCTGATGCAGTGAGAGACAGAAAGCCAAGGAAATAATTCAGAGAGAAAGGTACTGGTTTATCATAAGTGTTGTTTTGATTAGACTGAGAAAGAGATCTGTGAAAAGCAAAGCCCGAGATAAGTCTATTCAGTTTGAAGTTTCAAGGCATGAGGAAGAATTTCACAGAATGATCTTTTTTTAGCTGTATACAAATAATTTTTCTCATACACTTGATACTGGCACAGAAGTGGGACATTCAAAAAGCCAGAATGATACCTCTTTTTTTCCAGTAATGCTTAAAGCTGCTCTTGAATAGCTTGATTTTCTAACTTTAGCATAATTGTCTCAAGTATTGCTGTCTTCGGTTCCTCCACTACTGCCTTTTATGTTGAGTTAGTGGAGGTACTGAGAAGTACCATGAAGATAAGGAGTACCATGAACAAAAGGAGAGCAGACTTTGGCCTCTTCAGGGATCTGCTTGGTAGAGTACCATGGGATAAAGCCCTAGAGGGAAGA